>NW_023270699.1:1119685-1120137 GCF_011800145.1 Mirounga leonina
CTTGTTGGGAGGAGGACCAGTCAGGCATTTGGGGGATGCCCCTTGTTTGGAGGAGGACGTCAGACATTTTGGGGTGTTGCCCCTCGTTGGGAGGAGGATGTCAGGCATTTGGGGGATGCCCCTTGTTTGGAGGAGGATGTCAGGCATTTTGGGGTGTTGCCCCTCGTTGGGAGGAGGACCAGTCAGGCATTTGGGGGATGTTCCTCATTGGGAGGAGGACCATTCAGGTGTTTGGGGGGATGCCCCTCATTGGGAGGAGGACCAGTCAGGCGTTTGGGAGGATGCCCTTTGTTGGAAGGAGGACCAGTCAGGCATTTGGGGGGATGCCGCTCATTGGGAGAAGGACCAGTCAGGCGTTTGGGGTATGCCCCTTGTTTGGAGGAGGACATCAGGCATTTTGGGGTGTGCCCCTCATTGGGAGGAGGACCAGTCAGGCGTTTGGGGGGATACCC
>NW_023270699.1:1120147-1148717 GCF_011800145.1 Mirounga leonina
CACTGCTCATGTTGGCCGTGGTCACCTGGCAGAGGTGTGTCTCTCCGGTGTCCCCACCCCACGTGGCTCCTTCCCTTTCCTGCCCTGTCCCCCGGGGAAGGGAGTCGCCACGCCCAGCCCACACCTAAGGAGTGGGGAGGTGCGCTCCGCTCCCCGAGGACGGAGCGGCTGAGCAGACACTGCGGGATTCTCCTTCGGAGGAGGAGATAAATACCGTTTCCGTATCAGCGCATGAGTGAATCATTTATGGATGTCCGTATGGACTTGTGGATATTTATTTTATACTGTGGGCTATGATCCAACAGGATTTCACTCTGTTGCTGGGACTGGTCCAGCTCTGGCCACCAGGAGCCCCTTCAGGTGGCTTCTGTGTCCCTCTGATGCCCATCAGGGTGGGGGCTGTGCTTTGCTTTTGAGCACCTCCTTTCTGGCTCAACCTGGTACTCTAGGCCCATCTTGGGCACGTCCTGCCAGGCCCTCAAATCAGCATTTCTGCAGGGTGCCCTGGTCCCTCACTGTGGAATGGTGTTACAAGCCAAGACCTGAGACTGGACATGCTCACGGCTGCCGGGCCCTCCCAGCCGCTGAAGAAGGAGATCTGTGAATGCACATCAGTCCATGTATTTACATGCATGCAGAGTATTTCCATATGTAACCATCTGTGTCTGCACTGAGCTAAACATGAGTTCTTACTGAATCCATCACCACACGGGTCATTGCAGCCTCCTCCTCTTGCTTAGGTGTAACCTCCTCCGACAGTGAGACACCTGGCTCCCACCTTCCGCCATCCACTCAGGTGCTCAGCTCCCGTGTACGTGGACAGCAGCAGTAGAATTAACTGGCGTCCCCTGGGAAGCCTCCTTATCAACTGGAGTACGGTCCTTGAGTTCAGTCCTTTTGCTCCTTACAGACGGCATCAACTGCAGAGTGGGTCATTGCTGTGTAGGTTGGCAGGTCACCCTCCACAGCGTGGATGCTGCATATGCTTGTAACACAGCTAGATGTCTGTCACCTCCTGGAGTCTGTCCCTACACCCCCAACCTTCTAAAGTGTTTCTTAATGGGCATATGGGGACATTTCTGACCGTGTGCCTACTGGTGAGGAGTCTTCCATTTTTGAATGTCTGAAAAAGCCTATTTCACCTCCAGCTCTGCAAGACCATTTCTTGGGTGTGGACGTGTAGGTTGAGTTTCTCAGAGCACCTTAACGGCGTCACCCCACATGTGCTCACACGCATCCTCTCGAGGACGAGCCTGCGGCTGCTCTCACATCTGCTCCTCTTCAGAGTGTTTTCCTCTCTTCTGCTGGTTTTATGATTTTTCTCTTCGTCACTCGTTCTGAGCGGCTGGTTATGATGGGCCTTAGCTTGGGTGTTGTTGGGAGTCTTGGCTCTGCACGTTCATGTTCAAATATTTATCTCGCCTGCCTCTCTGGGCTTGTCCGTAGCGCCCTGTTCTCTGTTTGTTCAAAGTATGTGTTCACTGTATGTGGCTTCTGTGGCTGTATCTTCAATTTCACTAACCTTTTCTTCTTCAGTGTCTAATCTGTTATTAATCCCATCCAGTGTGTTTTCTCCTCGGGCATAGCAATTTTTGTCTCTATAAGTTTGATTTAGGGCCTTCTGTATCCTCCATGTCTCTTTATCAAGCTCACTCTCTCTCTACCTTCTTTTTTTTTTAAAGATTTTATTTATTTATTTGAGAGAGAGAATGAGAGACAGAGAGCATGAGAGGGAGGAGGGTCAGAGGGAGAAGCAGACCCCCCGCCGAGCAGGGAGCCCGATGTGGGACTCGATCCCGGGACTCCAGGATCATGACCTGAGCCGAAGGCAGTCGCTTAACCAACTGAGCCACCCAGGTGCCCTCTCTCTACCTTCTTGAATGTAAAAATGTACTTATAATAATTGCTTTAATGTCCTTGTGTACTAAATCTGTCTTCTTTGTCATTTCTGGATCTACTTCTATTGATTGATTTTTATGCTCATTTTTTGTCATAGTTTTCTGCTCTTTTGCAGGCCTGGTAATTTTCAATTAGACGCCAGAATTATGGCTTTATGATGTTGCATAATGGATATTTTTACATTCCTATAAATATTCTTGGGCTTTGTTCTGGAATGCACTTAAGTTACTTGGAAACAGTTTGTTTCTCTCAAGGCTTGCTTTCAACTCTTAAGAGAAGATCAGAGCCGCTCGTAGCCCAGGGGTGGTTTTTCCCTCCTGCCGAGGCAAACCTTGTGAGTGCTCTACTCGGGGCCCCAGGAATTCTGAGATTTCCCCAGCCCGGGGTGAGCGGGCATTATTCCTGCCCTGCATGCACCCTGGGGATGGGATTTTTCCCTCTTCCCCTTTTGGGGTTCCTTCCCTGGCCTTGCGGGTTTGCTCACACGCACACACACGGATCAGCATTCACCAGAATACTGAGTGGGAGCTGCGGCAGATCTCTGCAAGTCCCTCGGGGCAGCTCTTCTCTCTGTGGGACTCTGCCCTGTGATCCCTGTGGCCTTCTCTCCCAGATCCTCGACGTGGGAAACCAGCGGGCTCTGCCTGGCTCCCCTCCCCTGCACTGCAGGGGGAACTTGGTTCTCACACCTCAGGGAACACTGTCCCATCCTTCCTGGTGTCCAGTGTCAGGAACTGTCACCTCATAGATTTGTCTAGTTTTACTTGTTCCATGTGGGGGACAAAGTCTGGGCTCATGACTCGGCCTCAGCTGGGATTGGAAGTCACAAGAGCTGGCCTCTTGAAGAACTCCCCAGAGGCCACCCCACATCTTAAGAGTTCTTGGGTTTTCCCTCTAAGATGCGTGTGTGGTGTACGTGTGGTGAGGTGTGAGGGGTGGTACGTATGTCCGTGTGCTCGGGGCTGATTGCATGTCACTTGCCACAAAAATAGCTTATGGTTCAGGCCTGAGCTCTCTGCCTGATCATTTGTTTTAGATTAGTAAGAAAATCGTGTGGATTTAGTGCACGTTTCTGGAAGTTCTATCTTCCTCGGCTGCACAGGCTCCCCACCCCTGGTTTAGCACAGTGTCCAGACCCTCAGCTGCGTCACTGGGCCAAGCATGGGAACAGCAACGTACTCCATGTTCCAGCTCACCAGCTACAATCCTGATTACGAGGACCCTGAAAAATCAATGTTATAGTATCATAAGGAAGGACAAAAGTCATGCTGTTCTAACCCGACAGAAATTTACTTTACTACAAATGGATGGCAAGGTATTAAAACACAACACCCGCATTTTTATTTTATACCTTGTTATTTTCAGCACAAATGTAAAGTTTTTGCTTGTTCCTTATTTTTGCCTGTCATGATTATCGGAAGTGATTTGCCCAAAGCTGGCTATCATTCAGATACTCATGCTCCCTGATCTTACCAACAAGACACTGGGTGACTTCACCGTCTCCAGGTACACGCTGGGCCGGCAGACAGACGCCGCCTGGTTCGTGTGGCCGCTGAGGTCGACTAGGTCCTTTCCTTTGTGTGTGATCTTACACCACGAGTGGATGAGAAAGGGCCACATTTGAACGTGCAGGGAATAATCCCGGCAGCGGCAGGAACTCCGGGGGGGCTGCCGTGCACGGAGCTCCACACACCTTCCCTCTCCTGGGCACCCTGTGCCCTGTGGTGAGCGCAGGCTGTCATCCCCTCTGTTGCTGAGGAAGTGAGTCTCAGAGGAGTCGCGCCCATGCCCCGAGATGACAGCGGCGACTCCTGATGACCTGTGATGCCACTCCCCTCGGAAGCTGCGTGCCTGGCCTCTCCTTCCTCTCTGGCACGGCCCCACCCAGAGCTGAAGTCGCGAGGTCGTCCTCCCCCGCTCCAGGAGCGCTGACCCTGGCCTCCTAGGAGCCCCTCTAGCCTCCCCGTGTGCACGCCGTCCTAACCAGCGGGTCTTGTCAAGAACGTGTGTTGTTTTGTGCGCCTCCTGCCCTAAGTTTCGTAGGTGGTGTGGGGTCGGCTCACATCCTGTCCCTTAGGTTGGGCTTCTAAGGTCCATCCACGCTGTGGAGCTGATGAACTACTGAGTACCCAGCACTTCTGCCACGTGTGGGCACGTCCTGGTGCGTGGCCCGTGTGGCTCCAGGACAGGAGGCCTCGGCGACACGGACAGTGTCCCTGGGCTTCATTTGACCTGTGCAGGAGGGCTGCCCAGTTCACATCCGGTGGCACCGGAGGGGCCCCACAGCCCATGCCGCGGCCTTTCCGGGCCCGGTGCTGTCCCACGTTTGCCACGTCAGCCAGGTGTAAAGTGCTGCTTCACCTGCACTTGGCTCCCCGAATCTTCTCGAGCGGCCTGCTCACACACGCACCTGTCCACCACACTGTGCCCTTTCCACTCGAGTGCAGGGGTGCACACACCAGCCACGTGCGAGGGCTGTTTGCTCCTCATCGTCCCCAGAACTGGGCGTTGTGGTTGAAATAAATTTCTGTGCGACACCCTGCTCCCCACCCCATTCACTGCATATCCTTTTGTATTTGGGGGCATCCAAATTATGCCAATATATGAGAAAAGAAAGACAAAAAAACGATTTTTAAAAATTTTTAAAAATATTTCTGGAAATTGGATGGTCAAAACATGGTGTTCTCGTGATTTTAACGTGACTACTTTCAGTTCTTATTTTGAACATCTGTCACTTACATGTCTTGCCATTTTCAGTGTGTGGGCTCAACGGGCCCTTGTTGATACAACCCTTCACCAAACACATAAATGTGCAAATACGTGCAAACCTACTGGGTGTGCGAGGACCCCAACCTGGACTTGGTCTGTGGTGCAAGGCCTCTCGCACTCGGCTGTTCGGCTGGAAGACGTTTGCAGGTGAGGGTGGGTGTGCTGACGGTCTTCTCCTTTAGGATTTCTGCCTCTGGCATCCTCGAATTTATCTGGTTATTGACTTCCTCTATGCTGTGGGGTCTGAGTCTAACTGCGTCTGGTTCTGAGTGGCCACGTGACACAGCGCTACCGCCTCCCTGTGGACTCCAGCCCCCTCCTGCGCCCCCGGCCCCCCCAGGACACTCCTTAACTACAGCTGGTCTTCCTCAAACGAACAAGAATTCCATTATCACACATTTATTCTTAGAGATGAGTTTGGACTCAATTTTCCAAGTTGGAAAAAAACCCACACTTACTGTATTCTGATTAACGTTGTGCTCACCGTACAGATCCAATAGTCAGGGAGACAAAACTCGGCCCCATGGAGCCTCCCCGTGCAGGCTGGTGGCATGTCTTCCCACTTACTCAAATGTCCGGCTGACAAGTTTGTTGTTTCCGCACAGATGCTCTGCACATGTACATATGTACTTTTTTAACCAGCTACTTTACTCAATTCTCTTATGGCTCTAACATTTTTTTGGCATTTTCTTTGGCTCTCGTGGGTCTCCTGAATCCGTAGCCACTGAAGGCGAGTAGCTCCTGTGTGGGACTCTGAGCCCCTTCCTGTGTTCCTGCCCTGCCGCACTGGGGACACCTGAGCCCTTCTGTGTGCCCACCATGGTGGGTGCCCCCCAGCCCCCCGACCAGGGAAGAGCAGCTACCACGACTGGGTGGAGGCAGGGTCCGCAGACTGACGGCTGGGCTCACGCCCTGCGCCTTGAAGGCAGGGACACGGCTCCTTGTCCTCTTTCTCCCCACGTCCCCACGGTTAGCCCTGCCGTGTTCTCATGTCCTCCGCACACGGCCGGGTGGGGGTGGACCTGGCTCTGGGCAGTGGGGCGGCTGGTGTGGCCCGAGCCTGGGGGAGCATGTCTGGACTGCTGGGGAGGGGCACTCAGGTGGGTGCTGCCCGCCCTGCTCTCCGTGGCGCTGGACGCAGTCTGCGTGGCTGGTGGCCACCGTGCTGGACAGCATGGGTCTCAGAGAAGGCAAGGGGAGTCCTGAACATCTGGGTGGCCAAGGCAGGACCACGGTCAATGGAGCCCGGCCCGAGCTGGGTTTGGGCTGATGGCAGAACATCTTCTGGATGCAGAAGTCCCTGGAGCAGGATGAAGGTGGGAGAGCACTCGGCATGCCAGCCACACTGGGGGCCTGCATTGTTCCCACTCTGTCTTGGGCCATGACTAGGGCGCCCAGGGGACTGTGGCCGGTCAGCAGTGGACGGCCGAAGCTTGTCCTCAGTGTCCGGAGGCCCGGCACCCTTCGGGATCTCGGTGTCTCCAGCTGGCCCTGCACAGCCCCCGTCAAGGTATGGCTTTGGGCCTCGACATGCAGGGCAGGTTCCGTGTCTGAGCCGGTGGAGAGCCCATATGCCACCTGCTTGGTTGACACGGAGGGCTCGGGGAGGGAGGAGGGAGACGTCAGGCACCCAGGCTCCGCTGCACCCTCGGCCCTTCCCCCCGTGAACCGTTGCCACGTGCATGGATGACCTTGGTAAACGCACTCAGAGGTCGGAGAGCGGAAGAGAAGTGCCCCATCCGAGGGCAGCTGGACCAGTGTCACCCACCAAGAGGGGCTGGGCAGTGGCTGCTGGGGTCCCTGCCCTGGCCGGCAGTGCTCCCCGGCTGTGAAGTCCCTGGTGACCCTTGCCCCACACTCAGAAGCCCCAGCATCTCCCCAGCACCGCTTCCGGCTGGTGGACCCCAGAAGCAGAGGCAGAGATAATGGGCCCCCCTTCCTGTCCCCACAGCGGGCCCTGCTCAGCCCCCTTTTGGCCCAGAGTGGGGCAAGCGGAACATGACCATGGTCAGCTCTGGTGGAGGCTCCCCTACCAAGGCCCTGCTCCCACCCTGTCTGGGTCTCAGGCGGGATTGAATGATGCCACATTCCCTCCTGGACGGGACCCTGACCCGTGGCTGGGCTCCCAGGCCTCAGCTTTTCACTGGCCTGCTGCGGCAGCTTGGGCCTGTGTGGTGCGGTGGTGCCCTCAGACAGTCCCCAGGCCCCCAGGAGTGCTCTGGCCAGACAGGGCAGACCAGCATCCTAGCAGGACCGTCATGCCCTCAGCTGCGCCATCTCAGGCCACAGTGTCCTGTGTTGGGACCTGGGGAGCTCAGGATAAGCGGACGCAGGACTTCGCCCATGCCCAGATAAACAGCTCTCACCCTCCCTGCCCAGCGTCCAGGTGAGAAGTGTCCAGGCGGGTGGGAGAACGGGGTTGGGGGGCGGGGAGCGAGGCCAGAAGCAGCTGTAGGCCCCGGGCCTGGGGCAGGGTCCCGTTCTGCCCGAAATCTGCCCAGTGCGACCCCCCCATGACAACACGTGGGCCACATGCAGAGAGAAGACATCCTGTGTTGCCGGCGTGCTCCCTAACCGCCCCCCTGGGGTCCTCAGGCACCCCCACCCCAGGGGAACAGCGGGGCAAGCCCTCCCCCGCCCTGCCAGGCACACCGGACGACCGGTCCCAGTGAGGCCCAGGGAAGCCCAGCGTGTCCCTGCCATGTGGCCCAGGCCCCCTGGGATGCCATCAGCTTCACAGGCTGCCGGAGGCCCCCAGACCGCCCGCCGCACAGCAGAGAATCACTAGCTAACCGCCAAGCTGGGCAGGCCCCGTGGGCCCCGTGGCCGCATCTGGGAAGCATAGTCCCAAAACACCCCGAATGGGAAGCCTCACGGACGCCCCCCGGGGAGGCAGTGCGCCCCTCTCCGTTCCGCGCGGAGGCAGGCAGGGTCACGGCCCCGGGCTCCCAGGGACCGAAGCCAGGGCTGAGGGGTACAGTCGCTGTCCTGCTGTCTCCCCCACGCTGTGGGGTCTGCTTGTGCTGAGCGTCCGTGTTGCTGACCAAGCCCAGGCTCCTCATCTGAACTGCGATGAGCAATTCCCTCTTGTCCGCGAGCATCACTGGAAGCCCTGAGGGCGGTGAGGGCAGAGGGAGAGAGGACAGCCTTCCGCAGGACCCTGCACCTCCCAGGCTGGGCAGCCTGACTCCATCCTGCAGCTGTGGCCTCCATGGGCCACACGGGGGTGGTCAGCCCTGACACCCAGCCCCAGAGTGGCCTCTCAGGTGGGGAGACACGACTCCAGTCTCCCAGCCAGCATCTGGATTTACCTGGTGGGGACCCCGTGGGGACCTGAGGCCCTGGGCGTGAGGCAGGGAAACACAGTGGAGCTGTGGGTGCAGAGGGGGTGGGGGAGGGGTGCAGAGGGGGTGCACGTGGGGGAGGGGTGTGGAAGGGGCATGGAGTGGGCAGCCCATGTCTGGCTCGCAGACTACACGCACCCCCACTCGGGGCTTGGCCACTCTGAGCCCCTGCGCCTGGTATGGGGGGCTCGACCCCAAACCCTTCCCCACCGACAGGACGTGGGCAGCGTGGGTCCAGGTCCGGCTCTCCCTCGCAGGTCCTGGGCCGCCTCGCACAGCGCGTGGGGCACGGGAGGCTGGTGCGTAGACCGTGGCCCAACCCTGGCCTGTGGTGGGCTGGTCTCCGGGGGGGCCTGACTGGGGAGAATGCTGCCCCCTGAGCAGGCTCCCCCTGCCCGCACGTCACCCCCTGGATTGCACTCACCAGCAACGCCAAGAGGACCCCGGGACCAGGGAGCCAGGCGGTGGTTGACGTCCTTCGGCGCGGCCAGGAGGCAGGTCAGTGACAGCGGCGCCCCGAACCCCTAGCTTGCAGGTGCGCCCGGCGCCCTCAGGTAGCCGAACCACACTGGGTGGGGTCGTCTGCACAGTTTCGAAAAGAATTCCATTACCTTTAATTAGTACAAATGTAATCAATTTTAATTAGCTTTAGCTAATGTTAAACCTTTAATTAGTTAAAAACCAGGGTGTTCACACAAAAATGTCAGATTTCAGCCTTCTTTTGAGAAGTCGGCCGCACCAGCAACACCAGCCCGCTTCCCAGTGGGAAGAGCAGTGGTCAGTTGGACAGAACAGAGGCCAGGTGGGATAGGGGACGGGCCCGAGGGAGATGCTGGGCAGTGGGGAGACAGGGGGCCCTGGGGAGTGAGGGGTCCCTGAGGGAGAGAGGGGCCCTGGGGCAAACTGGGGGCCCTGAGGAGTGGCAGACTGTGGGGCTTCCTGGGGGAGATGGGGAGCCCTGGGGAGTGGGGCACTGTGGGAGATCAGGGGCCCTGGTTCCCCAGGCTCCATCCAGACTCCTGCCTCCCCGTTTCCTGGCGTCCCTGCATCTGGGGAGCCTACAGTCTTGGGTAGGGCCCATTATCGCCATCTGGGGTGGGTCCACGTGCTCTATTTAGGCAGTACCCCCACAGACCAAGGGCCATGAGGGCCCCCAGGTGACTGCCCAGTGGCAGTGGCCGCCCTCCTCTGGGGACACCTGTCCTGCTCCCTCTCTTCAGGCAAGCCAGGTTGAGGCCTGAAGGGACACTGCCGGGGGCCCCCCAGGTCCTCACGCCCCTCTTTCCACGCCTCTGTGTCCCCCCGCTTAGCAGCACCTCGTGCTTCAGGGCTCTGACCCACAACCTGTTCCACTGCCTTGGACACGGGGCCTCCTGCCCGCACGAGAGCAGAAGTGTCAGAGTTCGCTGATGTGCACTGAAATGTACCCACGTCCCATCAGCCCCCAAACAGCCAAGGGGCAGCATGGAAGTGTCAATCGTCCCCCCCATCGGGGCTGGCCAGGCTCCACGGGGCTCCCCTGGAGGCAGGCAGAGGTGGGGCGGCATGGGAACTGCACCCCTGCCTGGCTTTCTCGCCCTCCCTGACCTCTTCCCTCTCCCCCATCCTGGCCTTGCCAAGGTCGGGGGTGCAGTGACCCTCAGAGTCAGCAGGAGCCATAGATAGGACCTGCCGTCTCGGGAGTCAGCGTGCGGCCGGGTCCCAAGCTGGACACCTCACCCTCAGGGCCACACACTGCCTGGCCCGTCCATCCCGTCGGCCCAGGGGACCCGAAGGGCAGGAGGCTGGTCAACGTCGGTCCCAGAGCTGGAGGGCAGGTGAGGGCAGGTGAGGGCCATGTGGGACTCTGGGGCTGGGCTTTTCCAATCTCACCTCTCCCTGCAAAACCTGCTGCCCACTGACCCCTCCACCAACACAGCCCAGCCAGTGGCCACTGCCACCAGGCTCTAGCCTCGAGGTCTGTGACCCCCACCGAGGGGCGCTTGCTCAGGGAGCACCAACACAGCCAGAGCCCATGGGGGTGCCAGCCCTGCATGTGGGGGTTAGCCCATCGAGCGGCGCGAGCCCAGTCCACTCTCCTCCCTGCACTTGGGGAGGGACGTGGCGCTGGCCCCTCAGCCGTCAGAGCATTCCCTGCTGGTCACTCCATGCCACCCTCCCTGCCCTTGACAGAGCCCACACTAAAAGGCAGGGGCGTGGTCATATGCCCCTCAGGGCCCCGCGAGTCGCCTCTTCCCGCCACCATGCCCAGTCCCCACCTGCCTACCCACTTGCTGGCTCAGCGACGGCTCTCTGGCCCCCGAATCCCATCCCGGCTCTCAGGATCCAAAGGGCAGCACCGTGTTGTTGCCCAGGGAAGTGGGACTTGACGCCAGGAGCCTCCTGCCACCTGGTGGCCATGTACCCAACCCGGGCGCATCTTCACAGTATCGCATCCAGAAAAAGGAGTAAAAGAACAGCATTGGCAGGAGAGGACAGAACCACCGACAAATGTAAAATGCGTCAAATAACAGGATACAACATTTTGGGAACATAAAACCACGGAACAGCACTATAAACCCTAAATTTGTGATGAGGGTCCTTCTGTGGAAAGAGGAGGGCTGGATCAGGGCTGCTCGCTCCCTGGATTTTCTGTTAAAAACGGGGAAACAAATCCTAGTGTTAGGACTTGATAAATCTGGATGGTAGGTTAAAAGTAAAATAAAAAGGAAAAATACCTCAAACACTAAGAAAAATGTTCACCTATCATGTTGTCTGTTAACAGTACAATAGTAGAAAAATTAATTGCCTGGCACACTGACGGCAGCCAGAGGTGGGAGACAAGTGTCCACTGGCTGATGAGCAGGAAACAAAATGTGGTCCAGGGGTGCAATGGGGTCTGTTCAGCCTTGCACAGGAAGGAAATCCCAGCCCCAGCTACAGCCTGGAGGCACCGGGAGGACATCACGCTCAGGGACGGCACACAGAAGGACAAACCCTGTGTGGTTCCACTTCTGCAAGGCCCCTGGGGCGGTCAGCTGCAGAGGCCGTGAGCAGGGGGGGGCGCCAGGGCTGCGGGGGCAGGGGGGCTGCGCTCTGGGAAGACGGAAAACCCGGATGGTTCCCAACAGCGTGAGTGAAGCGGCTAACTCCATAAATTTCATGCTGTATGTCTTTTGCCATAATTTATAAAATGAAAATAGCGAGGCCCAGGCTGTGGATGTGATGGTGGCCCTGCTGGCCGCGGGGGGTAGGGCTGGGGACAGTGGGTGTGCAGCCCGGGAGCAGCCGGGCTGGAGCTCGTCTGGGACCCTGTCCTGGGGACATCCTCCCGGGGAAACAGGAGGACTCGCCGCAGACACATTCGTTATAACCCGACACAGTCCTGTGTCGTGGACATCTCTGAAATGGGTGGTGCCCCTTGTCCTCGTACACAGCAAGACGAACTGGGGACACCCTGCAAAGGAATGGACCCACGGGCCTCACCGGCCACCGCCAGGGGTCCGCCCCCACCCCCTCTTGGGGAGGCAGCACCCACTTCCGGGCGGTCCCCCCCGCCCTCCAACCAGGAGACACCCAGCCCCAGCCTCTGGGTCAGGGTCAGCGTTTACTCCCACGGTCGGGAGGTCCTCCCAGGGCCAGTACATGGCGAATTTAGGAGAATCTGTCTGCTCGGTTTTTCTGGGAGTAAAAGAGCTTTTATTGCTCAGGGTCTTGAGTATTTTGTGTACTTTGTGGAGCATCCTCCTGCTACCTGGACCCAGGAGCAGGGCAGGCGGAGGGGCAGACGCGTCCGTCTACGTCAGGCAGAGCCCCGTGGCCGGGGATGTGCTCAGCCCAGGCCTGGCTCCCTGGACAGGGCACGGGACCCGCACAGGGCTCAGCGAGGGGGCCGGGGAATGGTGGCTCAGGCCGGTTCTGCTCCAGGAGGCTGCCCTGGGCAAGCACATCCTCCTGTCCCCACCCAGGAGCCTCCGGAGGGCCTGCCTGCAGGGCTCTCTGCACAGCCCAGCGCCGAACTCCAAGCAGGAGGCTCTCCTCCCCAGCTGGGCTCCCTGGGTGGCCGTGACAGCCTGTCTCCAAGTGAGGACCAACAACAGCTTGAAATGGGTGATGTAAGTTGCCTAACTTACAAGCAGAATTTGTACAACTCCTGACCTGTGTTGTCTCTTGTGGTCGCCACGAGCCACACATGGTATTTAAATTAAAATTAGGAAAGTTAAGAATGCAGTTGCTAGCTGCGTTTCTAGTGCTCGGGAGTGGGTGGCCGGCAGGCGGCATCTCCGTCTGTGCTGGGCGAAAACAGCAGAAAATTTCCCAACCTCGGGTGGGCAACTGTTTCTCAGGAAACATCAAGCAATATTCACAAAAGTAAAAGTGGACACACGGCACGTCATCAAAACCAAGCCTTCAGCCCGGCCAGTACGACCCCCAGCAGATGGAAGGACCGACCACGCCCAGGAGAAAACATCCATTCCATGCAGCTTACCTAGAACTTGTGTCAGAATCCATAACTCACCCTACAACTCTCAGAAAAGAAGACCAATAACCCAGTTTTTAAACTATGCCGAAGGTTTGAGCAGACGCGGAACAAAGACATACAAGCAACTAATGAGCACAGGAGGATATGCTTGACGTCGGGATCATTTGACATTGAGGCAGGGGGCACCGTATCGCTCCCACTGGGAAGGTTAACGTTTAAAGCGCTGACGATGCTAAGTGTTGGCGAGGACGTGGACTGTCCGATGGTTGGATCTCGGAAAACGGTCGGGCAGTTTCCTGCAAAGTTAAACCCGCACCTACGGATTTAACTTTGCGGTCCACTCCTGGGCAGCTACTCACGGGAAGTGATAACTTACATTCACATGAAAACTCGGGCACAGATGCTTGTCGCATTTTTATTTATAATGGCTGAACCTGGAACAACCCAAACGTCCATCAAGGAACGAAGGATAAACACGTGGTATATCCATATGTGGAAACTGCCTGAAGAACAGGAAAGAGCGGCCCCGGGAGGCTGAGGCCATCCCATGCGAATCCCTCTACCAGAAAACCGTTCTGGCAGGAGGTGGCTGAGCACGTGCCTGAGGCCCAGCGGGAGCACCGCCGGGCCGGGAGGCTCTCCGGATGGCGATGTCGTGCGTCTAGATGGTGTACGGTGAAGGGGTGTGTTGTCAGAACATATCGAACTGCAGACATTCAACGGGTGCAATTTATTGCACGTGAATTGCACCCCCAATAAAATTGATTTTTTGAAAGTCTGCAGTGAGGCAAGTGGGAAAAGGCAGGTTGAGAGTGCAGGCCTCCCCCTTCTTCCTCCCTCCTGTCCCGCTCTGGTGGTGCAGATCTGGGGGGGCGCTCCCAGGGAACAAGAGGCTGGGGCAGAGGCTGTAGGTGTTGGGGACGGGCTGCCCAGGCCTTCCCTGCCAGGAAGGAGGTGAAGTGGACAGAGCGCCGGCCACTGGCCCTTGGTCACAGGTCAGACACAGTGCCCTGGAGCCGTGGGGTGGTGACACAGGTCAGATGTGCTCTGGGCTGGGGCACACCCATGGCCACACAGGCCTCCCTGTGACTTGCACACATCTCCCAAGGAGACCCCCTCCCCGGCTGCAGACCCCCACCCCCCATGCCTCCTGCACTGCAGGGTCTGTCTCTCCCTGGGCCCCAGGTTGATGATGCACTCGGACCAGGAACGGCCAGAGTGACCAGCATCCACCCGAGTCCTGTCCCCACCTGGCCACCCTCCTGGCTCCTGGACCCCACCCAAGTGGCAGCCAGGGGTCCCCAACCATCCTCCCACGTGCAGGACCCCACTGTTGATGTTACTGCCCCATAGAAGTCACATTTCTGGATATGAAGACTGGTTTCTTGTTGGAACTTCCTTCACTACTTTGTCTCATTTAGTCTCAGAAATGAACTTGAAAATTTGCCAAGTTTCAAAAAACCGAAAGCTCCCCCTGAGACCTAGGGCAGAAATACAGTAAATGGGGGTGGGGGGGTGCAGATCGGGGCAGCACTGACCTCTTAGTGATCTGAGGGTTCCCCAAGGGCCGCGAGGAGCACCCCTGGCTCAGGGGCATGGGGTGGCAGTCCCCAGACCCCCCAGATGGTGAGCACCTCCCTCAGTGCTTACCAGGGACATTGTATCTCGTGGTCAAATTGCTGAGAGCATTCTCTATGGCATGTTTTTTTTTTCATTTTTATTTTTTGAGGAACCATATTTTGGATTTTAAAAAGTCAAGTTTTATTTGCTTTCCCATGAATGCATTTTCTCTTCTCTCCCACCACTTCATTCTGTTTCACTTTCTCTTGTTCACCCTGTTGTTCCATTCTGGTTTCTGAGTTAACTGCTATGTTGCTTTAATTTTAATAATAGAACCAAGAAAAAATGAAACAAAAGCATCCAACAGTGAATTTTCCCCTGAGGCCCTTGGGCTAGGTCCCGTGGGAGTCTGTGACGTGTCCCAGCGGCCACTGGTCTATAAATAGGAGTGGCGTTAGCTCCAACTTCCTCTCTGACTCATTGGGAAGAGTGGCTGCTGACTTCTAACCGGTGGGGTCCTCATGCACCTTGTGTCTCACTAACATTTGGTTTTATAGGATGAAGATGTGACAATGCAGCCCAAGTGATTTTCATTTTCGAAATCATTTCCAGCTTCAATTTGCAGCTTGGTTTGGGGTCATCTCTTAAATTTTTTCATGGGGATTTGGGGGAAAATGTGTATTCTCTCCATGCGTATTGCATTTTATAAAAAAAAAAGTTAAAAACAAAATTCAACTGAGTAACTTGAAGATCTAATTGGCTTTATTCAGCAATTCATGACTTGGGCAGCATCCCATCCAGCAGATGGAAGGGAGCACCAAGAAGTAGTACAAGAAGGAGGGTTTTTATAGGCAAAGCGGGGGAGGGGGGAACGAGGAAGTTAAGGGTGGATAATTTCAGGCAAGGTCACCTTCCCTTAGGAAGCAGGGGTCTTATCATGCAGATTACCTTTTACCTTATCAGGAAGATGTGTGCTGACCAGGAAATTCTGAACTGATTGGTTTAAAATTCCACTCCGGGGAGAGGCTGAAACTACAATGAGGTCAGGTGTTAAGTGTTGGTGGCTCTTAGCACAAATGATTCCATTTGGGGGCCTGTTTTTTTTAACAACAAAATCTAAATCACCAATAGTGGGATTTAAGTCTCTAATATCGCCATCAAGCATTCCCTGTGGTCTACCCAATCTTGCCACAAAAGGACTGGCATCCCCTCCATGGCATGTTCTCCTTGCACACCCACAGACGCGGTGTCTGTGTTTCAGTGCGACGCTATGTGACTCTCGGAAGGCTCTGTGCATATGGGTTTTATGGCTGTCACATGCTCTCCTTGCTCACTTCACTTTTTTTACCTTATTTTCCACTTTCTCGGGTGTTAGTACTATGACACGTCCACTCTCGCCACGCCTGCACCCTTCCTGCGAGCTTTCCCATCACTTTGCTGCAGGGGTGTCCTTCGTGGATTCTGCTTTTCAACACGAAGGCAGACCACCCCATTTTGCTGACCCCTGTCCCAGCCAGCCCTGCCCATGTCATTCCGTGAGGCAGCTGTCGCGGGCACTGGTGGCTTCCCTGGACGAGCCAGGGTCCTGGATGACAAGTCCGACTGCTGCATCGGCCCTGGACAGCACCTTCTGGCCGTGGGTTAGAACCAGAGCTTGGCCACTGGGCCTCGAGGCTTCAGGGCCTGAACCATCCAGTGCTTGGGGGAGCCCCAGAGGGAGGAGCATGTCATTGGCGGGACATCCAAGCCACCACCCCCCCGCCCCCCGTGGGAAAAGGTTGCCCAACCAGACAACCTGACTGGATTCTCTCAGCCACCCCACCCACCTGCTGCAGGGATGGGGTCAGGCAGTTCTCGAAGCTTGTGGGCTACCCCTTCCCTCAAGTTCAGAGAGTACATCTGCTGGCTCATTTTCTTCTTAGCAGGGTTTTTCCCTTTAAATTATAAGGCTGGGGGGCGCCTGGGTGGCTCAGTCGTAAGCCTTCGGCTCAGGTCACGGTCCCAGGGTCCTGGGATCGAGCCCCGCATTGGGCTCCCTGCTCACTGAGAAGCCTGCTTCTCCCACTCCCACTCCCCCTGTTCTCTTTCTCGTTGTGTCTCTCTCTGTCAAATAAATAAATAAAATCTTTAAAAAAATACATTACAAGGCTGGTAATGTCCTGCCTGCGATCTTGCTGTATAACTTTGCAATATGTCACCACTGGGGGAACCAGTGAAGGGGCACTGACTCTGTGTTATTTCTTAGAACCGCAAATGGATCTACAGTGATCTCAAAATAAAAAAAAAAATTTACCACAAAAAATAAGGCTGATAGAATATATAATTAAAGAAATAGCTGCCCAGAAGTTAAAAAGTTAGACTATGCAGTGGAGAGCACTTTATTTTGCTGCATGCAGGGAAACCGTTCACATACCTCCCTTAGAGAAGCCCTGAAGTCGGAGCTCTCCCGCACTGCCCCTCCTTACAGACCCTCACTTTACTACCCCAGCCGCGGGAAGGTCTTCTCCTGGCCCTGCAACCAGTCAGCCAATGAGAGACACTCACAGCCCAGCCAATCAGAAACCACCACCACCTGGCCCTTCCCTTCCTCGGATCGATTTTCCTTCAAAGCAGCCCCTCCCACGTTCCTCCTTTTTCTCGGTAGAGCGACTTTCCTATGTTCTCTGGACCTGCCCGTGGTGTTAGGACTTGCACGTCCTGAATTTCCAATTTTTCTGCTGTTCTCAAATAAACCCATTTTGCCGGGTTAGAAAGTGGCCAGTAGTTGCCACTTGGTTACAATGCTTTTGTAACAAATACCCCAAACTCAGGAGTCAGCAGCCGAAAGCATTCTTTCCTATCCACCCATCTGAGGGGGGCCTGGAGAGGGGCCTGTCCGGGTGCGCTCTGGGCTGCAGTGGGCTCCTGTTCCTCTCCAAAGGCTCTCGTCCTCCTCGGACCGGTGGCCACCATGCCACCTTCTCAGAGCTCGAGGCGATGGGCCTGCCATGGGGTGTGAGTGCGGGGGAGTGGGGCGGGGCACTGGCTGTCACTGCCCCACATAGGACACCTGCTGTTCCCTTCCCGGGAGTGCATCCCATGGGGCGGCTGCCAGGGCCCTGGGCATGACTCCTGCTCTATCCAGGCAGACCTCCTGGTCATTCCTCTGTCTTTGCATCCCCCTAGATGGATGAGGCCTAGGTCCTGCCCTTGGGCATTGGGCTTTTGCTGCCCCATCTCCCACCCCGGGGGCCCTCTCTAGGGGGGACGGTTGGCAGCCAGTCTCCCCATCCTCCCCTCCCCCATGAAAGTTCAAGGTAAACCTCAGCCAAGCGGAGTCTGGAGGCTGGGAGGGCCCTGCCACTCAACCCCAATCACAGGAAGAATCACAGACCCCACAGAAGAACGCTCCGCAGGAGAGAATCACCCGCGACAGGCCCCAACAGCAGAAGTTCACGGAATCCCCTACAAGAAATCAGCCACCCCTGAAACTCGGCCATCGGGAAACCGAGAAACTGTCATCACCCTGAACTCTTGCTTTTCGCCAGTGGACTTCCGTCCAAAACAACCCCTCCCAACTTCCTCCTTCTTCCCCATAAAATATGTCCCTCTTCTTTGTTGGACTTGCCAGAGCTTGCATGTCCCAAACGGCAATTGGCTGCCATTCCTAGATCAACTCATTTGTGCTGATAAAATAACTGGCTGTTTTATTTTTAAGGTTAACACCTCCTTCTGCATGCTTCCGGTGGGCTGTGGGAACTGCAACTTCTCCCCCCTGCGATTTCCTTCCTGGGAGCCTGAGATGGGTAGAGGAAGGTGGGAGCCAGGGGGCCAGACCTGACCTCCCCTCCCTGGGGCTTCCGGGGTTCCTGGCTTCCCCTCCACCCCCAACCACAGCCTGGCTGGTTCTTTGTCAGTCTTGAGAGCTGACTGGGGGACCCAGGGAAGCGCCCACTGGGACTCAGGCACTAGGTGCATTTGGGTAGGGGGCCTGCTGTGACCCCAAGAGCAGGTGTCTGGCCTTGTTGGCGTGGTAGGCAGCCACCAGACCCAATGTGGGTCGGGGTGAATCCTACAGGTTGGCGCTGCGTAGGGGGAGGGGAAGTTCATCAAAACCCCAACAGTTCTGTCCTGCCTGGCACAGTGACCAATGTCCCTGGCTTAAGCTTGCGAGTTAGCCAGAAAAGGAACGTTTAAAATGAGCCAAAAAGAAAAATCACATGAACTTCTAGCCTGGGAGGGCAGGCGGGATAAGCCCCAGCAGGGGTCAGCGGCCGGCACTCCTCCAAGAGGCGGTCACAGCTGGTAAGGGGACAGGAGTGCCTCGCTCCAGGACTTCTGCGACCTGCAGCCTGGGCCAGTAGGTGTGGGTAGGTTCCAGTGGGCTCTGGAAGGGGCCTCCCAGTGGGGGCTGCACGAGGGGGTGGTCCAATTGGCGTTCTGGGAGGAGTGGTTCGGTGGCGGCTTCAGGGGAGCGTGGGAGGGGACAGGGGAACAGACCAGAGGGCTGCATGGGGAGGCGGGGGCAGGGGGAGGTGCGGTCTGGTGGGGGCTGCAAGGGGGGCAATCCAGTAGAGGCTCCGGGTGAGGTGGGGGGTCAGAGGGACCCTCAGGACCCAGAAGGGGCTGCTGCGAGGCGAGGGGATGGTCCAGTGGGGGCTGCATGGGGACGGAGCGTGGGGAGGACAGTCCAGCGGAGGCTGCGGGCGGAGGGGCAAGGGGATGGTCCATAAGGGGCTCGGAACGGGGGGCGGCGGGGGGACGGTCCAGTGGGGTCTGCATGGGGGCGGGGGAGGGGAGCGAGGGACAGTCTAGCGGTAGCTGGGGACCGAGTGGTGCGGCAGATGGACGACCCAGCGGGGGGCTGGGGCGTGGCGGGGGTGGGGAGACAGTCGAGAGGTGGCTGCATAGGGGGCGTTATCGGGGGGCCGTCCGGTGGGGGCTGAGGCCGGACGGGCAGACGCTCCGGGGGTGCGCCAGGGCCCTCAGTGCGGCGCCCCCGCCCCCGCCACGAGGCGGCCGCGTGACCCGGGGGCGGTGACGGGGCGGACCGGCGGGGGGAGCGCGGGCCGTGTAGCCAGTGCTCGGGCGGGGGCGTGGTCGGGGCGGGACTGGGGGCGGGGCTCCGCCGCCTTTCCCGGCAGCGCCCGCGGCCACCGGTCACTGTGTGTGCCGGGAGGGCGCGTGCGCCGGGTCCTGGTGGGTCCCCGGCCCCCGCTACCCACGCGCCCCGAGGATCGGCCGCCGGCCGCCCAGGTACTCCGCGAGGCGCGCGCTGGGGGCAGCGGGGCGAGTGCGAGGTCACGGGCCGGGGGCTGAATGCACAGGGCGTGGGCACTGTCCGCGCGTGCAGGGCGCGCGCCCAGGGCGCACGGTGACCCATTCCTCCCAGCGGTGGCCGTGGGTCCCGCGTGCAGCGCGGCACCCTCGCCTCCGCCCGTGTAGGAGGGACTCGGCTTCGGTCGCCAGCAGCCTGCTTCTCCCCCGCCGCATTCCTCCCCGGTGCTCGCGGTGCGCGCACGCTCAGAACGCCTGGCTCGGCGGACTCACCCCCGGTCACTTCCGCACGGTCCGGCTAGTTGGGGTCTGAGCGCCGCCCGGCCCTCCCCCGTCACCCTCGGACTCCGGGCGCCTTACGCGGGATGGGCAGGACCGCGTGCACTCGGCCCCGGCAGAACCACCCTGGCGCACGTGTTCCTCCGGCGGGAAGGCGGGGCGGCGGGGGCTTCCCCACCCACCCAGCCGACCGCGTGGACCTTTGACGCGCCTCCAGTCTCCTGCCAGGCCCTTCGTCCGTCTCCCAACCCAGAGCTCTGTAGGTGTAGATTGACTTCATTTTTTGGAGGAGCGGTTGGAGCAGAGCGCTGGAGAGTGCCTGGGAACCTGGGCACTGCTTGCAGTCCTTTCCTGAGTGGACCCAACATGTCTGCAAGAGGAAACTGCCCCCAGAGATCCTGTGTGCTTTCCCCGGCCGAAACGCTTGTCCGAGAGTCCGGGGTTGCGGCGCAGGCACGCTCGGTGTGTTCCTGGGGTTCTTTACTATCTCGGGGTGCCCGCCCCAGCTGGCCTGGTCTCAGAGTACAAGTTAGAATCCGAGCCAGCTCAGAAATCCAGAATGCATCTAGAAAAAGCTGTTTTCCATTCTCTAAAGTGCAGGTGGGATTTCGGAGCTGCCCCCCGGTTCCCTGCAAAGTGACAGGCGTTTGCTCTCTGCAGGGGAGCCTGGAGGGCCCAACTGCAGCCCAGATGGAATCGGCAGCGCAGGACTTTCTGGCCTCAGGGAGCTGCCTCCCTCTGCAGGTCTGGGAGCCCGGAGCCCATGCCTGAGGGTTCCCGGATGGTTTCTTCCCCTGCTGCCTCTGGCTAGACTGCATTGCTCATTGTTTGCACTCTCCTGACTTGGTGCTACTAATTTCTTTCTTTTTGAGGGGGCTTTGGTGGATGTTAATAACTCCACATATTACAGTTATTGCTGCTGGGCAAAGGTGATCAACCCCTCCTGGGTGTTTTAAACTTGTGGGTTGAGTGTCTACAGCAGTGATTGCCAGGGGGCTTAATTTTACTCTTTGGAACAGGGAACTGTGTCAGGTGATTTGGGGGGAGGGTGCAAGGGTTTTTCGCTTTTACTAAGAATGTAATGAACCTCCCTTGTTAACCTGGGAGAGTAGTAGCTGGTTTAAAACACAAAACAAGACAGGTGGTGTTGGGTTTTGGTTTGGTTTTGGGTCTCCAGGCTAACTAGGTCCTGGAGGGACAGAGCCCGGAGTAGCAGCTGGTGCTGCACTCCCCCCCCCCCCCCCCCCCCCCCCCCCCCCCGCAGGACAGGTGCTGGAGGGTTGCAAGGAGGGGTCCCTGTGGGAACTGTTAGAACCTTCTCTGGGAGGCATGTGATGGGGTCCTCGGTTCTCTCCCTTGACTCTCCTGGTCGGTCGGTATTTCCTTTGCTTGCCCTGAAGAGGCCTGAGGTTGCATGGTGTTGGGCTGGGGTCAGCACACTTGCAGTCTGGGCCAGTCCTCCTGCCAGCCAGCTGCCCTGAGCTTGGGCACCTCATCTGCCTTCTGGGCTGTTTCTGCACCTGTGAGTGTGTGATGGGGTCTCCCCACCTTCCCTTCCTGGAGGGTGAGCCTGGGAAGGGCTCTGTGTTTAGAAGAGCGGTCTGTGTTTTCGAGAGAGGACTTTGAGTCACAGCCTCCTGTCAGGGTTGGCGATTACACCCAGCTCAGGTGAGCTGAATAAATGGACCGAGGCAGACGAAGTCCACTCCCAATGCAGGCAGGGCCCCAGCCTCGCTGGCTGAGACGGCTGGCTTCTGGGTCCGTCGGCCCTTTTCTTTGAACCTGGGTCCCTGCCACGGGTGGCCTCTCCTGGGGAAGCTGAGTAACGGCCGAGGCTGCCTGCCGTGCCCCGGGCTCGCAAACACACTGGCGCCGGGGTGCTCCACATTTTTTCCACAGCAGCCGCTGTTAAAAATGGATTTCCAATCAGACTCTGGAGTTTTGGCCCCTGTTTCTGTGGCAGCCAGTGCTCCAGGGATGGGGCCAAGCTCCTCCCCTTGACCCTGTCCTGCCTGGCTCAACTCGGAGTGACCTGTTGTCCAGCCTGTTTCAGAAGTCTTTGAAAGTGCGCGTGCGACGGTGTTGACAGAAGTGTGGAAGATGCGCCTCAAAGATGCACATTCCAGAGTGGACACAGGCCTCGTGTCCCCAGGTGTCTCCTCGTTCAGATAAACTTTATCACTAACCACCTCACGTGGGCTCTTGCTGTAGCCTGCAGGGCTAGCAGCCCCTCGGGGCCGCCCGTCCTTTCTTCTGGGAGACCACTGGGGGCACTTGAGCTGGGAGGGGTGACCAGAGGTCCACTTTGCCACATGTGCCGTGCCGTGGGACCTCTCATCTCGGGAATCTGGGAACTGCCCACGAAGGGAAGGTCCAGGACTGTGACCACCCCCCCCCCCCGAGTTGGAGGAGGGGCAGATTTTCTAAGCAACACTCAGGAAAAATGTCTGAAGCAGAAATGCAGGTGCCCAATTTTGAAGGATCTGGTACCTTCTGTGCTTCTTGGCATTTTTCTCTGCCATTTTTGGCATGGGGCAGGGTGAGGCTCGGCCAGCCGTGGGGCAGTAAACGTGCTGTTTGTCCAGGGTGAGCATCTCCGTTCATGATTTTGGAGAGCGGGTCCTGGGCACCCAGGCTGAGGAGAGCTTGAGTTCCCCTTTCTGGTGCCCGATGCAGTGGGCGGGAGGGCTGCTCTTCCGAGGAGACTCCTGCTGGGAACTGGAGACCTCAGGTGCGCTGGCCCTGTGGGGAGCCCCACGCCTGCGAATGGGCTACAAGTGTAGAGCGAACACAGTGTGGTCCCCAGAGGCGAGACGTGTGTGTGGGACACCGAGCCCAGGGCTCAGTGAGCTGTGGGGACACAGGGGCCCTTAGCATCATGTGCTCAAAGAACAGGTGGCCTCAGAGGCTTGGGCTTCTCCCCAGCAGCTGGGGGAGGCCTCTCCTTCACTCCCACCATTATGAAATGTGGGGGGGGGCTGGAGGACTGGGGGGGCTGGGGGATTAGCTCGTCCCGCTTGCGCCCTGCACTGGGCAGTGTTCCCAGGTTGCAGGGATGGAGCTGGGGGTGGGCTGGGAGGGAAGGGGCTCCCTGAGACACTGTCTCTGCAGACACTCCCCCTACCCTGTGAGCTCTCGGGCCAGCACCTGGGGCAGCTCCCTGCATGCCTGTCCTTCTGGGGTTTGAGGCTGGTCTACCTCTGCTGTGACCCTGGAGGACTCCTGGGGGCCCTTCTGAGCACTGGTTGGGGCGGCCATGCCATGCTCCCTGGGAGTACTGGATGCGGAGCTCTGCGTGTCCGTCCAGGAATCCTGAGGCAGTGTCTCCTGGGGTGCTGTGCTCTTCTTTCACCTGCTCAGACATGCCTGTGGGACGCGTTAAGGTGCAGAGTCCTGGGCCGTGACCCAGACCTTCGGATAGCTGCATAGGGCAGAGCCCAGAGCTGGAGTTTCTGACAGTTCTCAGTGTAGTGTAAGAAGCACTTCTCCTCGGTTTCGGAAGCTATAGGAGTCCAGGATACAGAACAGAAAACGTTAGTGTGTTTGGTGCTGGTGTTTGAAGCTTCTGCCATTGCCCCAGGATTCAGGGTCCACCAGGTCAGGGAAGTTCCCATTGCTTCTGGAGATGACACCTTTTGAACAGGAGGGCCAAGTCCTCGGGCTCCTGAGGATGGAGGTGGGGGGTGGGGTGGGGTGGGGACCCACTCCCGGGGACCCCGGGCTTAGGTGGATTCTTGGCTGTTCACCCCGTGCTGGAGAGCTTAGCTGGGTGGGTGTGGGGTTGCCCTGGCGTCTGGGGAGTGTACCTGGGAGTGGGGAAGTGAGCTTGAGGGGAGTCTTCGGGCTGGGGGTGCGCCCTGAGGTGTGAGTGGTTCTGCCTGTGGCAGGCCCTGGGGCCCTCCCTTCCGTTTGTGCAAACTCCCAGCGGGTTTGCAAAAGTGAGTACCAGTCTGTCCTCGGGAGCCCTTGGCATGCATCCCTGATAGGACAGTTTCCTGCAGGGGCCCCAGAAGGGGGGAACAGTCCTGCTCTTTGGACCACAGTTCACTTTGCTGAGGCCCCAGGCCTGGTGTGAGGACTCCGTCTGCCATCCATGGTCCTGGGTGGGGAGGGGGTCCTCTGCAGTCCCCTGGCTTTTCTGGGCCTCATCCTGGGAGGAGTGTGGGAGCACTTCCTGCTGGGACGGTCTCTGAGTTGCATGTGCAGGGAATCTGGTGGCTTTTCCTAGGGGTCCCTGGACCTGCCAAGCCCTGCAAAGCTGGCCCCACATCTTGGGAACTTTTTGTGCCCACTGCTGGGAACTGGAGGGGGTTTCTCCACAGGTCCTCCTGGTACGGCTTCACCTGACACAATTCGTGGCTGCTTGCTTTTGACTTACTCATTTATAGAGGAACTTTATATCAATGCCGTAAACGCAAAAGCAGTATCACTTGACATACAGAAACAGTAACAGAGATAAACAGTGGAAACGTGCAGGTAGATCTGATCCCTGGTCCTCTCTGTTAGAATAGGTTTAGTGGGTTTTGGAAAGGTGCTGTTCACACCTGCATCAAAGGGAGCCTTCTGGACGGAGAGTTCTCCCCATGTGACCTCTACCGGTCTAACTAATGCTTCTTCTGGCTCTACCCAAAGTGCCCCTGGGTAAGGCTGCCCTTGGGGGACACGGGGCTGGACAGGGCCACCTGGCAGCCCACGCCTCTAGCTGCTTCTCTTTAGGGGAGCCTCAGGGGCTGCCAGGGTCATGAGCCTTAAGGTCTGGGCCTCTGTCCCATGTGGTCCCTTCTGTCACCTTGTCACCCCCGCCCCTGCCCCCGGAGGCTCCTGCCCTCCTCACCCACAGTCAGCTTTACCTGCAAACCCCATCTGCCACATCCCCAGTCTTGTGCATGGGGTCCCCCCCCCGAGGTTGCTGGGACGGCACTCCCAGGTTGTGGTTGGGGCCACCAGCCACCCTCGCTGTGGCCAGCTGTGGCCCGGCGTCCCAGCAGGCCTCTCCCAGCCCATACGCCCTGAGCCATCTCGGGGCCAGGTGACACTCCAGTAGCCCTAGCTGGGTGCGTGACACTAGCTGCGCCCCTGGGACCTCTCCTGGGGAGGGATTCGTGCCCAGCCCATAGCCACAGCCACCCCACTGGGAGCCCTTGAGATGAGTGTGCCTGAAAGACTGGACTTGAAGCTGTGTTTGGTTTGAGTTGATTGATATTTAAGGAGCCCCCGTGGGTGGTGGGGTATGGGGTGCAGCAACCTGCTGGCTCCTGGAGGTGGTGACAGGCTAGGCCGCGTGGGCCTCCTCCCCGTGTGGGTGTGGCCACTGAATCCTGACCACCTGAGAGAGCACTGGAGTTTCTGGGGAGGAGGGGAGCGGTCCGAGGGCTGTTGGGTGGGCTGCCCTGACCCTGGGCTTATCTTCCAGGAACGTCATCGTCTTGTCCGGGGCTGCCGGGGGCCTGGGCAGCATGGTGCCCTCCAGCCAGGCGGCGGAGAAGCAGATGCCCGCGGAGCCGGGGCCGGACCCTGAGCTCAAGTCCTGGAGGTGCCTGGTGTTCTATCTGTGTTTCTACGGCTTCATGGTGCAGTTGCGGCCCGGGGAGAGCTTCATCACACCGTACCTCTTGGGCCCCGATAAGAACTTCACACGGGAACAGGTGCGTGGGCACGGCCTGCGGGGAGGGGGGTGGGGGGCGTGGGCACGGCCTGCGGGGGGGCGGGTGTGGGCAGGGGCGCTCCCGGCCTGAGAGCAGCTGAGCCTGCCAGGTTAGGTGGCTGTGTGGTGTGGGGGGTCCTGCCCTCTACCCCTCAAGGGGCACCTTCACACGGAGGGCCAGACTCACTTCCTAACCAGGCCAAAGAGTGAGGGCAGCCGCTGAGGGTCTGGGGAGGAGTGCGGGGAACCGCAAGGGCTCGCCTGGGGGGCAGGCTTGCTTCCAGCAGAGACCTAACAGCCATTTGCCTGAAGAGAGGACCAAGGAATTTACTTGGCGGGAAGGACAAAGATCTCCTGGTTGAAACTTGACTAATAACTTCTACCCTGGGGCCGTAGAGGAGTGAAAGCAGCAATGGGTTTTGTCCCTAGTGCTTTCCTTATCTGAAGAACAAAAAGAGCCGAAGGGCTGTTGGTAGATAAAATGCACCGGCTGGCCCTTCTGTCGGGGCTTCTGTCCGAGCTCAGGTCCCCACCCCACTCCTGCCCCGGAGCCTGGCCCCAGGCTGGCTCTACCTGTGCTCCCTGGTCCAGCTCAGCCCCCGCCCTCAGCCTCCGTCCCCTCCAGCGTGTCCCTGGGTCCCACTGAGCTGCTGGATTTTTCTGGGAGGCCCTGCCTTTCTCTGAGAGCCTGACCCCTCCCCCTTGCAGACCTTGGAATTCTTTTTTTAAATTTTTATTTTTTTTTAAGATTTTATTTATTTGCGAGAGAGAGAGAAGGAGAGACAGAGAGCATGAGAGGGGGGAGGGTCAGAGGGAGAAGCAGACTCCCCGCTGAGCAGGGAGCCTGATGCGGGACTCGATCCCGGGACTCCAGGATCATGACCTGAGCCAAAGGCAGCTGCTTAACCGACTGAGCCACCCAGGCGCCCAAGACCTTGGAATTCTTAAGTGCTCTGGCATTGCTGTGCAAATGAGGCCTGACCCTCAGGGGCCCTACGGGGTGGGGGTGGGGGCAGCTGGCTTCTGTCTGACACGTGCAGGTGAGTGGGGTCAGGACGGCCTCTGCAGCAACTCCCTACCGCGCTGCCCGGGGACACTTGTCCACACCCAGTCAGGCTGCTCTGACCTCGGCACACTCTAGGGGCTGAACCGCAGGTTCCCCTGGTGCTGAGGCGGCGGCCAGTTTGTCGCCCCAGAGGGAAATGCTGCTTCAGGCGGCCAGGGCACAGCCGTGCGCGGGTCGGTGTGTGGGTCCGGTGCGCGGGCTCGGACTCCCGGTCCTGCTGCATGTGTGGCTGGCTGCGTGCTTCCCTCGCCAGCCGTGGGTCGGCGCCGCCGAGTCTCTGCCCATCTGATAGCCTTGGGGAGCCGGCTTGCTGTCGGCCTGTATTCCTTTGGTGTGGGTGGCCGGGCCTGACTGTCACCTGGCGGTCACCGTGCTTGCTGGGCCAGCCTCCACATCGTCCTGCGGGCTGTCTGCCTTGGGCTTGCCCTGGGGGATCCGACTGCCTGTATGTCACCTGTTTCTCCCGGTCTGGGCTGGTCCCCTCACTTTGCTCATGGTGTCCTGTTACCGGGGGGGGGGGTTAAGTGTTGGTCCCGCCAGACTGTCCTTCATGCTTCTTTGCTGTGGGACGCCTGTCCTCCCTGCCTTAGCAGGTGCCTTGGGGAGGGGTCGGCTTGCTCTGTACCTTCAGGCGATGATTCCCTTACATCAAGCTGCCTGGGCTGAGTCCTGTGGTGTGGCGCCCGATGGGGAGCCCCCATCCGGGACTGCTCACAGCACTCCTCACAGGGCTGGCCCCACCTGTCGCCCGTCAGCCCTGGGATCCAGCCCTGGGATCGTCAGGTGCCCTCCTTAGGGAAGGCCCCTGCCCTGCCCGGCCCCTGCCCTGCCCTCGGGCGGGACTCAGAGCCCATCCAGGTGCTGCCAGGGATCGGGCTCTCGCGCTTCCTCCTGGATTTTGGGTCCCCTCGTCCCGCTCCTGAGAACCCACTGTTCTGCATCCTTCCCGCCCTTCCCATGGCTCTGGCCCCCACCCCAGTTGTCCTGGCTGCTCTGGGGCCCAGCTGAGCCTGCCCATTCAGAGAAGCAGCTGCCCTGAAGCCACCTGGATCCAGATCCGGGCACAGTTCCTGTGTTTCGTCCGTCCGCCTGGACCTGGCCTGTCCACACACTAGGCTGTTGGGAAGGCATCCAGGCAACACTAGGCTCAGGCCAGTAAGAGGCTGTCCTTGTGCCAGTGCTGGGCCACTTGACAAATGCCACCTGCCCCGGGGACTTTGTGGGTCCCCACTCCCTAGTACCTTCCAAGTGTGACATGGGTCAGCCCTTTGCCTGCCAAGCCCATTGAGGATGCGGGCGGGGGGAGGAGGAGGGGGGGAGGAGAAGGAAGCAGGGGAGTGGGGGGAGGAGGAAGCAGGGGAGTGGGGAGGAGGAAGCAGGGAGTGTGGGGAGGAGGAGGCAGGGGGGGGGGGGGGAGGAGGGGGGGGGGAGGAGGAGGGGGCCAGTGGGTCCTCCTGCCTCTCTGGCCCCTTGGGCTCTGGCGGTTAGCCATTTGTGCAGAGATGTCTCAACTGAGGGGCCGCTTGATGCTCCTGGACACCACGCCCACTGTCTGGACCCCTGGGCTCAACCCTGGGAGCGCTGTTCATGCTCGTCCGGGACCACCTGGGGCACCCGTGGGCGGGCAGGGCTGCGCACACCCGTGGGTGAAGGCTGGGGTGCCGGGGTCCACGCAGCCGCCCAGAGGCCGGTGGGTGGTGGGCGCAGCACGGCCCGCTGCTGACCCGAGGCTGCACCGCGGGCCTCGGTTTCCTGACGTGGGGCCGTGGAGCCTGCTAGCTCTTGGGGCTGAGGACCGCCCGGGCCCGCTCGGGTGGTTCCGTGGCCCGAGTCACGCTTAGTGCCCTGAGTCAGTGGGTCCCCAGAGGGGCCGCGACCGCGCAGGGCCCAGCTGTGCCCATCGGGGGAGCCGAGCCACGGCCAGAGCCCCTGGGGGTCCGGTGGGGTTGGGTACAGGCCTGGGACCGCGTGAGGCTGGCGGCGGGCGGCCTCGCTCCGCACACCGGCGTGGCCCTCCTGTGGCCTCTGCGCTCCGGTCCCCTTTCCCTCGTGGCGCCTGCTCTGTGAAGCCTGTTGCCGGGCGCCTTTGCCCCGGGGGTTCCGCAGCTGGGTGGCGTGAGCGTCAGTCGGTCACGCTGTCAGCGCCAGGAGGACCCACGCCACGTTTCGTCTCGTGAAAGCACGCAAACCCGCTCGGCACACGTCGCCGTGCGTCCGGACCGTCAGCGGGGTGGCCCCGGCGTCGCGTCCTCCCCGCGGGGCCCCCACGCCGGCGCCGCGTCCTGCTGTGC
>NW_023270699.1:1148727-1160427 GCF_011800145.1 Mirounga leonina
CGCCGGCGCCGCGTCCTGCTGTGCGTCCGGGACCGTCAGCGGGGTGGCCCCGGCGCTGCGTCCTCCCCGCGGGGGCCCCCACCCTGGTGCCGCGTCCTGCTGTGCCTCGGGGACCGTCAGCGGGGTGGCCCCGGCGTCGCGTCCCACCCTGGCGTCGCGTCCTTCTGGGACCGTCAGCGGCGTGGCCCCGGCGCCGCGTCCTCCCCGCGGGGGCCCCCACCCTGGCACCGCGTCCTGCCGTGCGTCCGGGTGCCTCCGGGACATCAGCGGGGTGGGCTGCGTCCTCCCCGCGGGGCCCCCACGCCGGCGCCGCGTCCTGCCGTGTCTCCCGGACATCAGCGGGGGCGGGGGGCGTCCTCCCCGCGGGGCCCCCACGCCGGCGCCGCGTCCTGCTGTGCGTCCGGGACCGTCAGCGGGGTGGGCTGCGTCCTCCCCGCGGGGGCCCCCACCCTGGCGCCGCGTCCTGCCGTGCCTCCGGGTGCCTCCGGGACATCAGCGGGGGCGGGGGCGTCCTCCCCGCGGGGGCCCGGCGGCCCCGGGGCGCGGGCCCGTGGGGCCCTGCGGGGGCGCGGGAGCGCGCGGCCGCCCTGGCGCCGGCGTCACCGGCCTGCTGTCCACAGGTCACCAACGAGATCACGCCGGTGCTGTCCTACTCCTACCTGGCGGTGCTGGTGCCCGTCTTCCTGCTGACCGACTACCTGCGCTACACGCCCGTGCTGGTGCTGCAGAGCCTGAGCTACGTGTCCGTGTGGCTCTTGCTGTGGCTGGGCCGCTCGGTGCTGCACATGCAGCTCATGGAGCTCTTCTACAGCGTCACCATGGCCGCGCGCATCGCCTACTCGTCCTACATCTTCTCGCTCGTGCGCCCCGCCCGCTACCAGCGCATGGCCGGCCACTCGCGGGCGGCCACGCTGCTCGGTGTCTTCACCAGCTCCGTGCTGGGCCAGCTGCTCGTCAGCGCGGGCGGGGTGTCCTTCTCCACGCTCAACTTCGTGTCGCTCGGCCTCCTCGCCTTCAGCCTGGTCCTCGCCCTGTTCCTGAAGCGCCCCAGACGCAGCCTCTTCTTCAACCGCGACGCCGCCGTGTGCCGCGGGGCCGCGCCCTCCGAGCTGGGCCGCATGAGCCCGGGCGCCGCGCCGGGCCGGGCGCCGCGGGGGGCCTGGCGGGACTGGACGCTGGTGCGCATGCTCCGCGAGCTGGGGCGCAACCTGCGGTCGCCTCCGCTCCGCCTCTGGTCCCTCTGGTGGGTCTTCAACTCGGCCGCCTACTACCTGGTCGTCTACTACGTGCACATCCTGTGGAACGTGGTCCACCCCACCACGGACTCCACCTCGGTCTACAACGGGGGGGCGGACGCCGCGTCCACCCTGCTCGGTAGGCCCGCGGCCCCACCGACCAGCCCGCCCCGCCCGCCCCGCCAGGACGGCGGTGACGTGTCCTGTCTCCGCAGGTGCCATCACCTCGTTCTCCGCGGGCTTTGTGAAGATCCACTGGGCGCTGTGGGCGAAGCTGGTCATCGCGGGCGTGACGGCGCTCCAGGCCATGCTGGTCTTCCTCATGTACAGCACCAGCAACATTTGGCTGTGCTACCTGGCTTTCGTGCTCTTCCGTGGTGCCTACCAGTTCCTGGTGCCCATTGCCACGTGAGTTGACCTGCGTGGTGGCTGTGGGAGGCCGCGGCCTGGGAGGCCACTGAAGTCCCAGAGCCCAGAGCCGGGCAGTGGCGGGCAGCTGGAGGGCACACACCTTCCTCTTGCCGGTCGGGGATGGACAGACCGTCCGCACGTGTACAGAGCCCTCCCTTCCAGAATGTTCTGTGGGGAGCAGAAGGGGTGAGTGCACGCAGTGCTGAGCTCGTTCGGTGGCGTGCGCTCGCTCGTGTCGGGAGGAGCGGTGAACCCAGGGTGCTCTCGTTTGGGCCCAGGTGTCCCGTTGTCCACAGCACAGCCTGTCCTGGCTTCCGTGACCCTGAGCTTAGTGCAGAGCCCGGTCCACGTGCTGTCCCCTCCGCTTCTCCCATGGAGGCTGCTTGGTGGCCGCAGTCTCCAGCCCTTGTGGAGTCCTCCCCAGCTCCCTCCCCTGCTTTCCAGGCCCCAAGCGCTGCTGTGGGCCCATCTGGGTGCACGAGGCCTTTCTTGTCCCCTCCCATCGCACGGCCGTGGCGCATGCACGGCCAGGGAGTGACCAGGTGGCCCAGCTCGCCGGCCGCCTGGGGCTGTCCTGGAGCCCTCGCATTCCTCACGCCCAAGGATGTCCCCAGAGCTGTCCGCCGGCCCACTTGTGCCTTCCAGAACCTTCTCCAGCCCGCGTCCTGCTTGCTGCTAAGATCCTCTGTGTGCTCCTTCGAACTGACCCTTCCACAAAGCTGATGCTACACGTGCTCCTACCACACACGCTCATGTCCCACGTGCCCACGTTACATGCACATAGGGGCCTCCCTCCCCGTGCCTCCCGCACCCAGCAGGTGGGCCTGCTCTGTCACCCTCCGGGGAGGGTGGGGGGCCCTCCTGGTCACCCCAAGTCAGACGTCTGTCCCCACTGCTTCCCGAGCTCAGGCGGCATCCCCAGGCCTGACTCTTCGCTCCCCGTGGCTTCCCTGCTTCCCGCCACACCACACGCTCTCTCAGCCGGCAGACGTCCCAGAAGCATTTTCTTGGCACGCGCCCCCTGTCCCGTCACCAAGACGTAGGCAGGTGTAGAGGAGAGAACAGGTGCCGCCGCCCGCCCGAGGCCTCGCTGCTGGCATTCGGGTGTCTGGCCTGACGTGACTCGGAGCTCATCCCTCTGTCTCCTGCCCTGTCCGCTTCGCTGTGGGGCTCACGTCACGATGTGGGCGTAACCGGGCTCTTGCTGATGCCGTGCAGCTGGGCCCCAGCTGACGGGGGTGGTGCGTGTGGTATTTTCTTGGGACAGCCCTGAGATCAACTCCTCTTGCTGACGTTTCTTTCTCCGAATCGGGATGATGGCCTCAGGTGGCTCCCAGAAGGGGCCTGGCCAGGCAGGGCGTGTGCTTTGGAAAGGGGGCGTCAGTAGATAGCGGGAAGTGCGTGGTGGCCCTGCAGGCCTTTCCATAGGGACAGTGGGGCTGGCTCCTCCCCGGTGTGAGCGGCCTGCTTGTTCTGCGGTTCTCTACTGCGTCAGCCGAATGCGGTCGGAGCCTTGTGCCGTGCCCACTGGCACGGCTCGGTTTGCTCCCGCTCAGGGTTGTGGAGACACGGGGGACACGAGGAGGGGTGGCGTGGCGTTCTGCCATGCTGGGGACGTGGCCCGGTGTGGGTTTCCCTCGGACCTCTGCCTGACGCGCGCTCTCTCGCTCGGCGTGCTCTCCAGCGGGGGTCACAGAAGCCCGGCGGGTCGGTCTTGCTCCCACCCCAGACCCCAGCACAGCGGAGCCCCTCGGCCTCTGTCATCCTCTTGGAAGGCTTCTTGGGTATGTTTGCTCCTTCATTTTTCAGAGCTCTAGAGTATTTCCTGTTCAGTTACTCATTTTTAGGGGCGCTTTGGGGATTTTAATGGGAATACCTTCACCTGTCCGTTTCTCTGCAGAGGACCGGGAGCTGAGTGCACGGTCACTCCTCATTTGTCTCACTGTCCCATTCCTAATTTATGAAGTCTTCAACAAAGAACAACTGTGCTTCTAGAACCCTCCTCACGATGCTCTGCCCGTTCTCATGAGGATGACCATCTCTGCCCCAGAATTACCAGGAGACGTTTTGAACATCCTCCTGGGGGTGCATCTTGTCCTTAGTCTCGGATTCACAGAGCCTGGGGCGTGTGCCCAGGAGTGGCGGGTGGCCTGGATGCCGGGAGGGATTTGCCGAGTCCCCATTGTACCGGGGTGCTTCTCATTCCCCTGCTGAGTCTCACCTTGGCCGCTTTCCCGTTCAGTTTTCAGATCGCGTCTTCTCTCTCTAAAGAGCTCTGTGCCCTGGTCTTCGGAGTCAACACATTCCTTGCCACCGTCCTCAAGACCATCATCACTCTCATTGTTTCTGACAAGCGGGGTCTAGGCCTCCCAGTCCACTCACAGGTGAGCCCATTTCAGCCTTACTGCCTGGGGGATGGGAGCGTCTGGCCACCGGCATCTCCCACTCCATGGGTCTGGGACCATAGGTCCGCACTAGGGGGTGGGGAGTTGTGCGCAGGGTGGGCTGGGCACTTCCGGCCAGACACACAGACTGGAGCGGAGCAGGGAGGGAAGGGGCAGCCGGATGCCCTGTGACCTCTGAGGCTGGCCCAGGTGCAGTCCCCTCTGGAGGAGCTCTGACCGGCCCCCGTGCTCCCCATGCTGGCTGATGTCCCAGGAAGCATGGAGGCATGGCTGCGAGCCCTTTCCTTGTGTGGTCGCAGCTCAGTGCCCTCATGTTAGATCTCTGTCCTTCTGTCAACGCCTGTCACACCCAGACCCTGGCTCACGCGCCAGCTATCTGCTGCATGCAGGACAGGAAAGTCGAGCCGGTTGGGTGCCTGCTGGCTCCTCTCCGGTCCCTCCCCACGTCCGACCCTGAGGGGGTTCTCGGTGCTTCTGAGCAAAGCTTGAAAGTTCCTGTTGCCTGTGAGGTTGGGGGACATTCACACATGTGACTCTGGGTGGTCTCAGCCACGGCAGGACCTGTCTGGGCCAGCTGGAGTTAGCCAGAGGTCAGGCATGCAGGAGGGACGGTAACCGGGCCCCTGGATCCGTGCCCTCAGCCTGGGGGCTTGCGTCCTCCATCTGCCTGGAGCCCGGGCCCCCCTGGGCTTGGTGGGCTCCACAGAGAAGTCCTGACCTCCGTCTGAGGGAGCTGAGTTGGCCCTGCCTCGGTGACCGCAGAGCTGACCCGGAGGAGGCGCTGGGTAGGGGCAGACCCTCTTGTTTAGAGACTGGTCTGTGGAGTTTGGAAGTGCCCTTGGGGAGAAGGAGGTCTGAACCACGTGCTCATGTCTGCAGGCTTCTGCAGGGCCCCCCAGGCTGAGCTCTGGGACTGTCCAGTGCGAGCAGGATTGGCAGAGCCTCCCACGTGGATGAGTGTGTACGGCGGGGGGGTGCGGGAGGGGCTGGGAGTGCGGCTGGGCCTGGGGGTGGGCAGCCTGGGAGCCCCCCCGGAAGCAGGTGGGTGGTTAGTTCGTGATTAGAAATGCTGATGGGATCCACAGGGAAAATAGCCCCTGCTCATCTTGCTCACTTTCCCTGTTTACAGCCCGTGTATCTCTTCATGTCATCCCGAGTGCTCTTGACCTTAAAATTAAAATAGCAAAAATGGACATATTTGGGAATGACAAAGAATTGTAGTTCAGGACAAGCAAAACCGTAGGCAAGTCTGACCCATAAAGGAGAGGAACGATATTTTATGGGGAAGAAGGAGGAAGTTGGGAGGGGTTGTTTTGGACGGAAGTCCACTGACGAAAAGCAAGAGTTCGGGGTGATGACGAAAAGCAAGAGTTCGGGGTGATGACGGTTTCTCGGTTTCCCAATGGCCGAGTTTCAGGGGTGGCTGATTTCTTGTAGGGGATTCCGTGAACTTCTGCTGTTGGGGCCTGTCACGGGTGGTTCTCTTCTGCGGAGCGTTCTTCTGTGGGGTCTGTGATTCTTCCTGTGATTGGGGTTGAGTGGCAGGGCCCTCCCAGTCTCCAGACTCCACTTGGCTGAGGTTCACCTTCATTAATTCTCATCGTGTTGAGAGGGAGCGGCGGTCAGACTGGAGACTCGTGGGAACCAGGACACAGCAAGTGGGGAGCTGGCCTGGGTTTGCTTGTTTGTTTGTTTTTTTAAAGATTTTATTTATTTGAGAGAGAGACAGAGATAGCAAGGGACAGCATGAGGGGGGAGGAGAGGGAGAAGCAGGGAGCCCAATGCGGGGCTCGACCCCAGGACCCCGGGATCACGACCTGAGCCAAAGGCAGACGCTTAACCACTGAGCCACCCAGGCGCCCTGGGTTTGCTTGTTTTTTAAGTTACGCTATTCTTGAGTAACCATACATTCGTATGCAGTGTTAGAGGTAACACAGACCCACGCCTCTTCCCACTTTCCCTGCTGGACACGCCCTGCGGGGCAGCGTCCCTCTGGGGGCCGACTTTACACAGGCAAGAGCGAGAAGGCTCTGCCCTCAGGGCCCTGCCCCCAACCCTACAGTCCCTCCACCATTTTTGTGTCTTCTTTCAACAGTGTCACTTAAGTGGAATCGTGGTCTGTCACCTGTGGGATGGGCTTTCTCACTCAGCCCGCCCCCCTTGAGATCCACGTGGGTCACCGTGCTCACACGCCCATCTGTGTGTGTGTCCGTCCCTCCCACCGTCCGTCACCGTGTCCGTTGGGTGGTGGACATGGCTGGTGTACCTGCTCCCCGTGAAGGACTCTGGGTTGTTCCCAGTTTTTGGCTATTGTGAATACACGTGCTTTGAATATTGAACGTAGGTCTTCATTTGTCTGGGACGAGTGCCCAGAGGAGCCGATCCTGACCCCCGTGGTGGTTGCGTGGTTTTTAAGGAGCCGCCAAGCTGTTTCCCCGGTGGCTACCCTGTTTGGCATTTCTGCCGGCAGGTATGAGAAAGCCAGTTGCCCAGATGCTCAGTTTTGGTGTCGTCCCTGTTTTTCACTGAGCGTCTGCCCGGCGCTGGGTGGTGCTTGTTTGTGGTCCCGTTCGCGTCTCCCTGTTGGTACCAGCGATGCTCTGCCCTCGTGTGCCGGCTGCACGTCTCCTGGAGGGACGGTCCCTCGCTCTGGCCCGTTTCCTAATTGCATGGCTTATTTCCTCGCTCTTGAGTTTTGAGCATCATTTGTATGTTGTAGGTCCCAGGTGTTTGTTGGATTTATACCGGACCCTTGAACGACACGGTTTGAACTACATGGGTCCACGTATACGTAGACTTTTTTCAACAGATAGAGTGCTATAGATGTGTTTTCTTTATGATTTTCTTAGAATTTTCTGTAGCTTACTGTATTGTAAGAATACGATATGTAATGTATATATACAGTGTGTTAATCGTGTTACTAGTAGAGCTTCCCGTCAACAGTAAGTCACCAGTAGTTAAGTTTTGCGGGAGTCAGAAGTCACACGTGGCACCCCAACCCCTGCATTTTCAAGGGTCACCTGTATGTGGTTCGTATGCATTCTCTGTAGCTGTAGCTTGTTCTTCTATCCGGACGGTTTTTGCAGAGCAAAATGTTTTAATTTTGGTGAGGTCTGATTCATCTGTTTCTCCCTTTATGGATCTGGGTTTTGGTGTCAAGCATAAGAACTTTTTATATAACCCAGGCTCTTGAAGATTTCCCCAATATCTTTTTTAAAGTTTTATAGTTTGGGGGTGCCTGGCTGGCTCAGTTGGAAGAGCATGCGAACTCTTGATTAGGGGCTGTGAGTTCGAGCCCCACATTGGGTATAGAGACTACTAAAATAAATAAACTTAAAAAACAAAAAACGTAAATGGGGCACCTGGGTGGCTCAGTCGGTTAAGCCTCCAGCTCTTGATTTCAGCTCAGGTCATGATCTCAGGGTCGTGAGATTGAGCCCCACATTGGGCTCCATGCTGGGTGTGGGACCTGCTTAAGATTCTCTCTCCCTCTGCTCCTTTTCCCCTCCTAAAAATCAAAATATGAAAAACAAAAGGAACATGAAGTTTTGCAGTTTTACACTGAAGTCTGTGGTCCATTCCGAGTTGGTTTTTTTGTGAGGTGTGAGGTTTCCATCAGGGCTGCTTCTGTCTGTGGACATCCGGTCATTGCAGTACTCTTGTTGAGAAGAGTGTCTTTTCTCTGTTGAATTCCTGCTGTACGTGTGTCAGAATCAAGTGGTGCATGTCCGCGTGAGTCTGTTTCTGGGTTCCCCTCCTGCCCTTCTGCCGTCACTGCAGCGTCCTGCTTTCCAGCCACATGGGAAGTTCTGAAATGGGGCAGACCGATTCCTTCAGCTTTAGGAAATGTTTTTTCAGAATTGTTTCAGCTATTTCTTTGCCTTTCTGTGTAAATTTTAGAGTAATTTTGCCTACCTATGAAATTCTTGCTGGGATTTTGCTAGGAGTTGCAGTAAGCCCATGTCATTTCTGGGAGAATGGACATCTTTACTCTGTCGAGTCTTCTAGGCTGTGAACATGGTGCATCTCTCCACTTATTTAGGACTTTCTTGATTCTTTCAGCATTTTGTAGTTCTCAGCGTACAAGTATTATACCTGCTGTGTTGGATTTACACCTGAGTATTCCCTTGTTTTTTCAGCAATTGTGAACGATGCTGTATTTTTAATTTTAGTGTCTACATTTGCCCGCTAGGGCTGCCATATCAGAATACCAGAGACCCGGTGGCTTAAGTAGAATTTATTTTTCACAGTCCTGGAAGCTAGAGGTCTGAGATCAAGGTGTGAGCAGGGCTGGCTCCCCCTGAGGAACTCGTTGGTGTGTAGACATCATCTTGTGTCCTCACGTGGCCTTTTCCCTGTGTATGTGCCATGTGTGGTGCCTCGCTCTCCTTCTAAGGGTACCAGTCCTGTTGGGATAGGGCCCACTGTTAGGACCCCTTTTGACCTTAATCATCTCCTTGAAGGCCTTATCTCCCAATACAGTCACACTGGGGGTGGGGCTTTCACAAGTGAATTTTGGGAGGGACACACACAATTCACTTCATAGCAGTATCTGTGTGTCTGTCGTGAATATATAGAAATACAGTTGACACTTGAGTGTTAGTCTCTTACAGTCTTGCTGAGGCCATTTATTAGTTCTAGGAGGTTTTGGTCTTTGTATGTTTTATGTTTCCTGGTCTTGCCTTCCTGCGGCTGGCTCGAACTTTCTCTTTATTATTTCCTTCTACTTGCTTTATATTTGTACTGTTCGTCTTTTTCTAGGTTCTTGAGATGGGAGCTTAGATTAATGACGAGCCTTCTTTTCTGACATCTGCATTTAGTGCTATGCATTTCCCTCCCAATACTGCTTTAGCATCCCACAGATTGGTGTGTTGCATTTTCATTTTTGTTCACTCCAGTGTATTTTCTGATCTCTTGAGACTTTCTCTTTGACCTATAATTAGTTAAAAGGCTTTTGTTTAGTTTCCAAGTGTTTTGAGATTTTCCTGCATTTTTTTGTTGCTGATTTCTATTTTCAGAGAATACAGTCTCTCTGATTTCAGTCCTTTTAAATTGGTTGAGGTTTGTTTCATGGCCCAGGATGTGGTCTGTCTTGTTATATGTTACGTGGACCCTCGAAAGGGCTGTGAATTCTGCTGTTGTTGGGTAGAGTGTTTTATAAATTCCAGTTAGCTCCTGTTATTGATGGTGTTGTTGATTTGTTCTCTATCCTTGTGATTTTTGTCTCGTTCCATTGTCGAGAGAGGGGTGTTGGCATCTCCATCTTTAATTGTGATTTGGCTATTTCTCCTTTCAGTGCCGTCATGTTTTTGCTTCACGTTTGTAGCTCTTTTGTTTGTTGCACGTGCGTTGGGAATTGCTGTGTGTGTTTTGATGAGTTGAGCTTTTGGTCATTATGGAATGGAATGTCTTTCTCTGCCTCTGGTCATTTTCTTTTCTCTGAAGTCTGCTTTACCTGATATCAACATAACCACTCCTGTTTTCCTTTAATTAATGTTTGCGTGATATATTCTCTTCTACCCCTTGTTACCTGACTGTATTGTTATATTTGAATTGAGTTTCTTGTAGACCACATATGGTTGAGTCATGTTTTTTAATCTATTCTGCCAACATCTGTCTTAATAAGTGGTGAATTTAGACCATTTATAGTTAGTGTAACTATTGATGTATTAGAATTTATGCTGCCATACCATTTTTGCTTTTCTTCTATTGTTTATGCATTCTTTAGAATTTTATTCTGGTTTATTTGTTGTGTTTTTTGAGTATATCTCTTAGTGCAGCTTTTTTGATGGTGACTTTATGTGTTAAATGACTGGTCTGAGGGAAGTATGGAAATCTTACCTCCTACTATGTCATTCTACCTTCCACTGTTAATAGTGCTGTTGTCTTAAGTATTTTCTTTATGTACCAGTACAGCTCCATGAGATAGGGTTCTGACTTTTGCTTTAACTATCAAACATTTAGAAAATTCTAGAGGAGAAGGAAAGTCTTCCATTTACCCATGATTTGGCTCACTGTGTTCTTTCTCTTTCCTATTGGTCCAGGGTTTCTTCTTTATGATTTCCTTTCTGTTTAGAGCATCTCCTTTAAGCCATTCTTTTAGGGTAGCTCTGCTGGTGACAAATTTTTCTCTTTTTCCTTCTTCTGAGAGTGTCTTGATTCCTTTTCATTTCTGAAGATTCACTGGATATAGGCTTCTATGTTGATAGTTTTCTCTTTTAACTTTGAAAAATGTGTCCCTTCCTTGCGGTCTTTGTGGCTTCTGATGAGAAATCCACTGTTTTTCCCTTAAGGTGCCACTTTTTTCTGGCTGCTTTCACGATTTTTTCCTTTTTCTTTGCCTTTTGCTTTCAGAAGTTTAAATACAGTGTGTTGGCCTAGTTTTCTTTGGTTTGTCCAGTTTGTGGTTCCCTCAGTGTCTCAAATCTGTTGGTTTATGTCTCTTACCAAATTTGGGGAGTTTTCGGCCACTATTTCTTGAAGTACTTTTCCAGCCCTAACCTCTTTTCTTTTTGTGGGATTCACATGACACAGCGTCACATCTTCTGGAATAAAAGGGAATGAGGCTCTGCTTATGACTTTTTTCTCTGTTCAGACTTGGTGATTTCTGTTGTCCCAGCTTCCAGTTCATTGATTGTTTTCTCTGTCTCATCTGTTCTGCTGTTGAGGCCATTCATTGAGTTTTTAACTTGGTTATGGCATTTTCAGTTCTAACTGTTCTTTATCTTTTCTCCTTCTTTTCTTGGACGTTTTCGTCTGTTCCTAGTGTGTTACTGCTTGTTGAAGCATTTTCATCTTGGTGGCTCTAAAGTCTTTCTCCGATAATGTTAACATCTGCGTCATGATTCCGTTAGAGATCATTGTGGTTCTAGGTATGCTGAGTGAGTGACTGAACCCTGGACATTTCGGATATTATGTTACGAGATCTGGATCTAACTGAAACCTTCCAGTGTAACTGGCTTCTCCTGACGCTGCTCTACAGAGGAAGTTGGGAACATGTACCTTGTTACAGCCGGGTAACAGGCTCCCCACTCAGCTCTCCTGACTGAAGGGTGGATTGGGGGGCCCCTCATTACTGCTGAGCAGGGACGGGAGTTCCAGCTCCCCACCTGGCCTCCAGCCTCCCGCAGTTAGGGGCAGGGGTGCTTTGTTATCGCCTCCCACAAGGCCTCCAGTGACACCACTGGGGATGGGGTGTTCTTACTGCTGCTGGGTGATGGTGAGAGTCCTCACTCTGCAGGGCAGGTAGTTGGGGGTTATTATCACCTGGTGAGAGTGAAAGTCCAGGCTTTCTGTGTGGTTCCTACTGTGGTAAACTTCCCAGCTCCCCACTGTGCCTTCACCACCACCACCGGCAGGAGGCATGGCACCGGGCTGGAGTCTGGGGAGTGAGGGCGGGGTCTGGCTAGAGTCTGGGGAGTGAAGGTGGGGTCTGGTTAGAGTCCGAGGAGTGAGGGTGGGGTCTGGTTAGAGTCCGGGGAGTGAGGGTGGAGTCTGGTTAGAGTCCGGGGAGTGAGGGTGGGGTCTGGCTAGAGTCCGGGGAGTGAAGGTGGGGTCTGGCTAGAGTCCGGGGAGTGAGGGTGGGGTCTGGTTAGAGTCCGAGGAGTGAGGGTGGGGTCTGGCTAGAGTCCGGGGAGTGAGGGTGGGGT
>NW_023270699.1:1160437-1208968 GCF_011800145.1 Mirounga leonina
GGGTCTGGCTAGAGTCCGGGGAGTGAGGGTGGGGTCTGGCTAGAGTCTGGGGAGTGAGGGTGGGGCAAAATTTAAAAAAGCTCAGGGGACACCTTGCTGTGTTCTCGGCCTGCAGCGTCCTGGCCGGTGTGCCGCCCTCCACTTCTCTCAGTTACCTTCTTAAAGTGAGTTCTGTGGGTAGCGTCCAGGGTTCTAGCCGTAGTGGGGGGAGGAACTCAGCTCCATCCCCCTGGAAGCAGAGTCCTTGAGGGTTCAGTTCCCAGTGTTGTTTGTAAAGAGGGGCTTTGCTGGATGCAGCAGAGGGAGGCCTGCGGGGAGCAGAGCGCCGTGGTCTTGGGCAGGACTCACGCCTGGTCTGGCCCGCAGATGCAGGAGACCCCCCAGCACCGCCGCCCCGCGGTCGCGAGGATCAGGAGGGACGGATGCAGCTGCACCTGTCCCTGGGGCAGGAACCGGCGTGGTGCTCGGGGCTGTGCACACACACATGTCCTCGAGCCCCCAGCAGCCGTGGGAACTTGACCCGCAAAGGGAAGCACATGTTTGTTGTAAAACAGAGTGAGCAGAGCCTCTTGGGGTGGGTCACAGAGGCCACACCATACAGGAAACCTGCCAGGGTTCTGTGGGAAAGCGGTGGGAGCCCCCCAGGGCGGTGCCGGCTGTGGCCTGCAGGGGGACAGAGGGTGGTCTTGCCCCCTGTGGGAGCTGCTCCTGGGCTGCCCCCTGACCCCTGAGCGCCCACCCCCACCCCTGCAGTGTTCCCGCGGCCTCTGCAGGAGGAGGGAAACCCAGGGAGGACTCCACAGTCCCTGCCCCGCTGCTCCCCTGCCCCTCCCCTGCCCCTCCCCTGCCGGCCGGGCTCACCCCTCCCAACTCCGCCCCTGCCCCCTCTCTGTTGTAGTTTCTTGTCTACTTCGTGTACTTCCTGGTGCTGTTTGGTGTCTACCTCTTGGGGGCCATGCTGGTGGTCCTGCAGCACTTCCAGGCCAGCCACCGCGCGCCCCCGCCCCCGGAGCTGAGGAGCCCTGCCGAGGAGAAGGCCATGCAGGTGCTGAGCGAGCAGGACGGCGGCCTCAGCAGCCTGCAGCCCGAGGCCCTGCCCCTGGCCCCCCAGGAGCAGAACCAGCAGCCCGAGGCCAAAGCCTGACCCTTGGACACCAGCGGCCTCCCGCCAGCATCCTCCACGTCCTGGGGCCTTGGCATCTCAGAACAGATGCCCCCTCCACGCCCCCACAGGTGGCCCGCCCCTTGGTGTCAGCGATCCAGGTTTCCGGCCTCGTCCACGTTACAGGGTTCAGATTGTGGAGCCAGTGGTGACCAGCGGGGACCCTCCATGGTACCTCCCTGTGACCTGCACCTCGGGGGCAGCCTGCCTCAGGAGGGGCCTTGGCTTGTCCTGCAGTGGCCCGAGGACGGTGCCCCTCCGCCCTGCTTGGCGCTCTGGCCCTGTCCCCCGCCCACACGTGGTGGGCAGTGGGGATTCACATGCCCACCAGGCCTCCCCACCATCACCCCCCACCCTGGGAAGCAGGCCCTGCTTGTCCCTGGGGACCAGTGACTGGGATAGGGACTCGGGCCCCCGCAGTGCGAGGCTGGGAGCCCTGATTTGTGCGGACTGTGGCTCAGTTGTCCAGGTACTTGCTTTAGACAATGCTCTTTCTTTTTTAAAAAAATTGACCTACACGAGAAACCTTAATGGGCTCCTGTTTCTGTGGGAGAAGCTGGACACTGCCCATGGTGGGCCCTTCTGTCAGGTGCATGCGGGGACGCTGGGGCCCCCAGAGCCCCACTTCTCCCCAGGCCCTGCACTGTCCTGCCTGTTCCCGAAGTGAGTTAACACTGACCTACCTCACCGGTGACTGTGGGTGGCCTGGGGCCACTCTCGTGCCAGCCCAGACGGACCTGCCCGAGTGCACCACCTCAGGGTCTGAGGGCCCGTTGTGTCCCTTCCGAGCTGCACCGTCTGCTCTCCTTGAAGGGGCTTAACCCAGAAGCCCCAGGCATGGAGGGGCTTCTGATCCTGTACTAGCCTGGCCTGTGGGTGTGGGCCTGGAGTGGGTCCCTGCCCCAGCCCCTGTCCCCGACAGGCAGGGACCCACTCCAGCCCACAGGTCCTCGGGCTGAGTACAGCCCTTCCCACAACTCCTGGGGTCTGGAGCAGCGCCCGCGCTCCCTGGGACTGGAGGGAAGGGGGCTGCTCGGAGCCATCTTGGCAGGGAGCGGTCTGAAGGACACGCCGGGCCGGGGCCGGGCTGCTGGATGGAGGAGGCCGCCGTGCGGGGAGGCCGGCATCCACACACACTCACCCCTGGCGCCCTGTGGATGCTGAGGAGGGGGCAACGCTGTTCCCCATCCGAGCTCAGAGATCTAGCAGGACTTGGTGGGTGGAGGGGGTGAGTGTCACCTCTGGCCCCTGAGCACATGATGCAGGGCCCTGCTGTGCGCCCCGGCCCTGGGACTCCCCTGCCCTGCCCTGCGAACCCTCCCGTCAGTGGCCGCCCAGCCGCCTGGCCTCACAGCCGGTTCCATGCGCTGCGCAGCTGTGGGGAGAGGCGGGTGCAGGGCGCAGACCACCTGCGCGGCCTGGGAGCGAGAGCCTATGGGCACTGCTGGCCACCCCAGGGAGACTCCGGAGAGGAGAACGGTCTGGGGCCGCGGCAGCGTCCGTCTGTGCCTGCGTGTGGCCGCTCACGCCCACCTGTGCTCCCGCCGCACGAGCCCCCGGCCGGGATGAAGGCTCCCGGGCACCTGTCTCATGATCACGAGGCCTGCCTGCACACCCAGCATCCGTGTAAAGGGCCAGTTTTGTTTGGAAACCACGTTACTCTTGCGGTTTCCAGCGCTCAGGCCGCAGAGCTGCGGCGGCTTGGGGGCTTGCCTGGCACCCTTCCAGCACGGCCACCCATGGAGGAGGGACCTCTGCCGTCTCCCCCAGATGCTCAGGTGCACCTCAGAATGTCCCCTTCCATGCGCCCTCCACGTCATGTGGCCGCCTCTTGGGCTCGGCAAGGCAGGCCCCGTGGGAGCGGAGTCCTGGCTGGGGCAGGTGTGGCCATCCTATTTGCCTCTGGATTTTTTTTTTTAAGATTTTATTTATTTTACTAGAGAGCACGAGCGGGGTGGGGGTATGGGGGAGGGGCAGAGGGAGAAGCAGGCTCCCGCTGAGCAGGGAGCCCGACACGATGTGGGACTCGATCCCAGGACCCCGAGATCATGACCTGAGCCGAAGGTAGGGGCTTCACCGACGGAGCCCCTCAGGTGCCCCACCTCTGGATGTTTGAACTCCGTGTCCTGCAAAGATGAACCAGGACCCTGGCCCTGGGCTCAGCAGGCGGGAGTTCTGGCCAGGGACCCAGGGATGGGGAGCAGCTATGAGCCCGGTTAGAAAAGGAGACTGGGCAGGGCCTGGGCCCCAGGACGGGATGCTGCTATCCCTGGGTTGTGGGCCCCTCAAAACTCCTAGCGTAGGGGCGTCTGGCTGGCTCAGTTGTTAGAGCTCTTGATCTCAGGGTCATGAGTGTGAGCCCCACCTTGGGGGTAGAGATTACTTAAGAAAAACTCCCCAAAGGCGCTGGGTGGGCCGAGCTCCACGCTGGGTGTGAGCTCATGGGTCCCTTGGGAAGCCGGTGTGGGCCAGAGAGCTGAAGGTGGGCCCCATGTGCAGGGCTGCGGAGGGAGCCACCAGCCCATGGTGGTATTGGGGCAAGGGCCAGAGCCTGGGGGGCCCTGTGGTCTGCGGTGGGAGGACGCACTGATTTGGGGAACTGCCCTGACCTGGGGGTGGCCGAGGAGAGGTGGCCCCGCCCTGCGCCCCTGGCCTGAGCCGCCCCAACAGCTCACAGCTGGGGAAGGAAGGCTGTTACTGCTTGTGCAGCCCCTGGGCCGGGTCCAGAGGAAGGGAGGCCCGCAGGAAGCCAAGGCAGCACCTGTGGGGGCCACGGAGGGGCGCAGGGGCGCCCCCACCCCCTGGGAGAGTGAGTTCCCTTGCTGTGGCCGGGGTCTAGCCCCTGGTCTGACTGGGGCCAAGAGGGAAGGGGACAGGGCCCCGTGTGAGGAGGGGAGGGGCGCGGGAGTGTCCTGGCACCAGGCTTTGTTTTAAACTTTTTAAAAAATACACTCTTTGGCTTCCTTTTATTTCTTGAGGGGTACATTAACCGTGAACCATACAGGAAAGTGTCCGGCCGGGTCCCCACCCTGGGGGGTGGGCAGAAGCTCCGGCACAGCGGCTTCTCCACTCTCCTGGCCTCCCCTCCGGCCCCATGTCCGCTTGTCCGTCTGAGCCGGCAGACCCCTACTTGGAGAAGGAGGTCATGAAGCTGTTCTCGATGCAGAGCACAATGAAGGCGTTGTGGCAGCTCGCGGCTTTCTGCGCCAGCAGCCGGCCGGCCAGCAGCGAGGACGCCTGGCCCGTGGCTGCCGCAGCCTCCGTCCGCCACGTCTCGCAGTAGCTGTCTGTCAGCCGGCGCCCACTGGGGTCTGAGCCGTGCCACACGCTCTTCTGGGGCCTGCGAGACGCGGAGGCCATCAGTCCCGGACCAGGGCCTGCCGCTCAGGGAAAACGGGGTGTTTTCCGAAGGCCCATCATGGCGGCTGGATGTGGGGCCAGGGGGAGGGCGGGGAGTCGGGGTCCTTGGTCCCTGGGGGCTCCACCTCCCCTGCCCATCTGCTTTGGGGGGCACAGCCTGGGGAGCCTACCAGGCGGGGTGCTGCAGGACATCTCTGCCGTCGAAAGAGAAGATGCGGGCCCCGGGCTTCAGCTGGCCCTCGGAGCCCGAGAATAAGGCCTCCCAGCTGGGAAACAGCACCTCGTCCTGGGGAGGGAAGTGCAGTGGGGCTTATTCCCTCCCTGGAGATGTCCTGCCAGAGGTGGGCCAGCTCGCAGGGCCCCCTTCCCAGTCCCAGATCCGGTCTGGCCCCGAGGAGCGCACAATGGTGGTCAGGAGGCGCGTAGGCCACTCAGCCCCCCATCGACGTTTCCGAACCCGAGCTCCGAGGTGGCTGCACGTGAGGGCCTGGCCCTGCGGCCTGAACCCCAAGACGCCCCCTGTGACGCACGGGACCCCTGGCAGGCGGCTGCAGGGGCTGGGGGCCGTGTGGGGGGCCCGCCCGCGCCCCGGAGCAGCCACACCCACCCTGAGGTTAACGATGGGCACGCTTGTGCGGTCGGCCCGGCGCACGATGCTGTAGAGGTCCTGCAGCCGAGAGGACAGGAAGGCGCGGAAGGTGCCGGCCAGCCCCACGGCGCGGGCCTGCTGGAAGCACTGGAAGTCCGCCCCGCGGATGCCTCGCATGCCGCCCGGCTGGGGGCTGTTCAGTGCCACCAGGTGCAGCTGTGGGGGAGAGCCGCGGGATCAGCCGCCAGCCCCCACGGGGCGCCCGTGCCCCCCCCCTGGGCTGAGTGTGCACCGTGCTGGGGACCCCGGGGTCCAGAGCAGCCACCCTCGGGCCACCAGCCCTGCCCAGCTTCCGGCAAGTCCCTGTTGGCTCTTCCAGAGACAACCGGAGGGCAAGCCCCAGGCCCAGAGAACTGTCCCCGGCAGCCCTGGGAGTCCTTGTGAGCTGAGGGGCCGGGGAGTCCACGTGGGGGGGTCGCTCACCACAGGGTGGTAGTCCTGGTGGGTGTGGGTGTGGGTGGGCCTGCCAGTGGGGCGAGCCGGCTGGAAGTGCAGGTAGGAGCCGTGCTGTGGGGCTCCAGGGTAGGGCTGGGGGTCCAGCAGACGTGGGGGGTTGGCCAGGATGTCATCTGCCCGCCAGGGCCGCGCCGTGGAGTGGGTGAGCTCCCGCCGGGGGTACGGGTTGCCCACGGGGGGCTGCAAGGCGGCCACCTCGTTGTCCTGCAGACGGGGAGGCAGACTGTGGCAGGGGCCCTGCTCTCCTGCACGGATGGGCTGATTGCTGGCTGCCTGTCCGGCACCCCCGGGGTGTGCTCTGCGGCCGGAGAGGGCTGGCCTGGGGTTGGGGAGCTGGAGGGTGCATCCAAGGGCCCTGGGGTGCCCCGGAGAGTTACGGCAGGAGCCCTTCCAGCCCCCCCACCTCTGCACAGTCCCCCAAGGTTGCCGCTCCATAGGCCCTTGCTCCACCCCACCTCAGAGAGGCGACCGGCACCCCATCCAGTTCCCAACAGCACTGAAGGCCTTCTGACACACCGTGTGCTTTGCCTCTGCCTGGATCCCTGTGCCCTGTCTCTAGGAGCCCATGGTTAATAATCCATAATAAAGCATACCGCCTGTTATCCGCCATCTCTACCACCTGTCCCCCGCCCGGGACCTCCACGGGGCAGGGCCTTGCGTGTCCCTGACTGAAACAGTGCCTGCCATATGGGAGGGCCTGAGACCGTGCTGAGAGAATGAATGAATGAATGAATGTATGGGAGAGCGGACCTGCTGGGCTCCATGAGCCGACAGACCCGCGGAACCTGGGACGCACACCCCCTAATGCAGCCTCGGTCCTGGGCCTTTACACTCCCAAGAGCCACAGCGGTGGGAAACCCAAATATTTTGGGCCCTCCCATCCCCCCACCCCCCCAGGGGCCCATCTCTGTGCCTGGCACTCTTGGAGGGTGGTGGGTGAGGCCCGAAGGGAGGCAGCCTCGTGGTGTGCGCACCCCGTCCCACCCCCCGCGCCCCAGGACCCTGGAGCTGTGGCGAGTAAGATGGCTCCTTACCGTCCCGCGTGGGAGCGGCGTCCGTGCCTCCAGCTGGAAGAAAACGCAGGGGTTACCCCGGCGACCCCTGATGCCCGGCACTGGTCCCTCCCCGGTGGAAGCCGGCGTGGCCGCGTCCATGACACACAACACCTTACGTGCATTTACTTTCCAAAGTGGGAGAAGCATCTGCCTTCGGCTCAGGTCATGGTCCCAGGGTCCTGGGATCGAGCCCCGAGTAGAGTCGGGCTCTCTGCTCAGTAGGGAGTCAGCTTCTCCCTCTGCCCCCCCACCCCTGCTCATGCTCTCTCTCTCTCTCTCAAATAAATAAAAACTAAAAAAAAGTGGAGGGTCACTTCTCTGTGAACCCTAAACAGCTCCAAAAATCAGTCCACTCATTTAAGAGTAAAGAAACGTAAGGAGAAGCTCCGTCCATCACTCACCCCTGAGGCGTCCGCCCCTCCGACAGACCGCGGCTTAGGCCCGCCCTGGGTGTCGGGGTGCGGGGCCCCCTCCCTCACACGTGCTCGCCTGAACCCTACCGCACGCAAGCGAGCTGGGGAAGCTCTCTGGCTCCTTCCGTGTGCAGGGAACTCACCAGGACCTTCCGGAGCCCGTTGCGGACCCGGACATACAGCTCCTCCCTCTCAGCCACGAAGATGAGCCAGCCCTCCGGCACCTCCGGCACTTTGTCCAGCATGGTCTGGTACGTGGCCCAGATCCTCACCTGCTAGAAGACCGACCTAGTGGGTCCCCATCACACACAGGGAGCATCTGGGCTGGCGGGGGTGGGGAGGCGGACGCCCTCTGATGAGGGACCGTCTTGCAGGCTTGAGTGGGTGCCTTTCTCCATCACACTGGCCCCTGAGAATGCTCTGTGGCGCCGCGGGGAGGCCACCCGCGGGGAGGGCTGGACGCCAAGTCCCCAGGCTCTCTGTGAGCACTGCTGGGGGTCCTTCCTACTGGCCGTCCTCCCTTGTCCTCCCCTGCCCACCTGAGTCCCCCAGCCGCCCCCAGGCTCCCCACTCATGCTTTGGGAACCACATCTCAAGGCTGCTGTGCATTTGCCCCAGGGGCAAAGCCGGGCCCAGCGCTGGGCTTCTCTGAAAGCCCGCCCACAGTCTTCAAGGGGAAGGGTGGCCGGCCAGGCCAGGGCAGAGAGCACCTGACCGGTCAGGCGAAGGGGGCACTCTTACCCCAGAGGAGGTGCCCATGGTTCCAGGGGGCCCAGGGGGCCCAGGTGGGCCTGGGGGGCCGGGAACACTGATGGCTACAGGAGAGAAACCAGAGATGGGGACGCATGTCCTGGCTGGACCAGCGGGAGCCCAGGCCCCCCACCCCCCACCCGACTTACTTTGCCTGTAAGGGCCAGGAAAGGAAGGGGGCCCTGGGGGACCAGGGGGTCCAGGGGGCCCAGGAGGTCCCTGACGCCCCTCATGGCCGATGCCAGGGGGTCCCTGAGGTCCAGGTGGGCCAGGCTGGCCCCGAATGCTCTCTCCCTTGGGACCCTAGTGGGGGTCAACAAAACAGGGGGCAGGAAAGCCTGAGGACCCAGGCTGCATCGGCCAAGGCCCTGCAGGGAGCAGCTCGGAGCGCCCTCGCCTCCCTCCCCGCCGCCTCCCTCCCCACGCCATACGGCCTGGGAAACCTGGTCTCCAACACCGTGCACCCTTCACTGGGACGGCGTCCCAGAACGTGGACAGCGGTGCAGCCCCCCTAGAGCCCTCCTTCCCCCTCCGTCCCCAAGGCAGAAGCTGGGGCCTGGGCTCCCTGGAATCTTTCAGGGCAGACGGTCTCCTTGAGGAAAGAACAGCACCAGCAGGAGAGCGGGCGTGAAGGTGGGTGTGGGCTCCTCGTGTCTTGTGTTCCCCCGGCCGGCTGGAGGCGCCCCCAGGCCACGTGCCCCCCACCCCGAGAGTGGGGGCGAGAACTGGAGGGGAGAGCTCGGAGGCACAGCCCGGGGGCTTGCGGGTGTCCACGGCCGGGCTGCACCTGCCCCCGCCCCAACCTGGGACCCTGGGGCCATGAGCTCTGGTGCAGGCCTGGGGAGCCCAGACTTACCGGAATCCCAGGGTAGCCTGGCGGGCCGGGGGGGCCGGGCACACTTGAGCCGAAGAATCCGCCACCCCCGGGCTCACCCCGTTCACCCTTCTGCCCGGTGTCCCCTCGGTCACCCTTCTCCCCCTGTGGATGGAAACACTGGTCTGAGGCAGCCCGGCTCCTGTCACTGGCGTGGGGGGGTGGGCTGACCCCCAGGAGCCCTGGGTGGGCAGGGTGAGGCAGCGGAAGCTTCTGGAGCCCAGGTCTGGCAGGCCCGGTGGGACAGGGCTCAGCTCCCCACTTTCCTATATTGCCCGAGCCCTGGAGAAACCGAGTCAGGGTGGGGCGGGTGTCGGGGACGTGGGTGTCACCCACCTTCATTTCAGTCCCCAGCTGGAGGAGGTCGAATGGGAACTGCCCTGCAGGAGAGAAGCAGCGGGGGGGGAGGGGGGCCCTCAGTGAGCCCCTTGGCAGCACCCTGCCCCCACCTTCGTCTTCCTTCCTCGATTTCTAGAATTTCTTTGTTTCTGGGTAGATCCCTGGTGGCTCGGCCCAGGTTCCCAGAACCCCCGCCCGCCTCCAGGAGCCACAGGTCTGATCCCCTTCCTTCTCTAAATGGCACCTTTTTAGAATTTCTTTTTGTTTATGACAGGTCGTTGATTTTTGTAAACTGCCCTCCCGCCGTCAGTAAACTGACTCATTCTAATGGTTTATCTGTATGTCCTTTTGGGTGGTTGATGTTCAAACTCGTGCTGTCTGTAAAAATGGCAGTTTTATTACTTCTTTCCAAAAATACATGGCAGTATTTCCCTCCCGCACCTCCCGCCGGGCTGGGGCCCCTGTGGCGGCTGGGGCCAGGGGGTCAGACGCCCCCGGCCCGCGGGCCCCCAGCGAGGGCGGCCCCCAGCAAGGCGGCCCGCGGGGCTCCTTCCGCTCTCAGTCCGGCAGGGGGCGCGCCAGGATCACGGGTCTCTCTTCAAAGCGCCATCTGTACGGCTCGTTCACTTCCCATCGGTACCATTTCTTCTCATCTCTTTTCTTCAAGGTAAGTTCGCTTTTGTTCTCGGACTTCTTGAGCTGGGCGCTTGGAAACGTGTGCCCAGTGAGGCTGTGACCTCCGGAGCAGTTAACACACCGGCGCTGGGGGAACCCCGGGGCCTGGGGCTGGGGGAGCCCCTGCCTGGTGGGAGCCCCGCGCTGGGGTCCTGCTGCCCTGGGGCCGCGGCGGCCGCGGACGGAGGGCGGGGAGCCCCTCACCACCTTCCGCCCAAGTGTTTTCTGCTCCCGCGTGGCTTCTCCGTACGTGGGGCTGCTCTGTGTTCGCTTTCCAGGCACGGCTCTGACGCTGACGTCCTGCTCGCCGTCTGCCTCACGTGGGCCCGCGTGGGGCAGACCGGGCGCCAGAGGTCCAGGCGGTCACCCAGCGGTCACCTGCCGTCAGCTCCCCCATCTCCCGGCTGAGCTGTTCCTTCGTGCGCTGGTCCCATCACTGGCTGAGAGCCGGCCACACCCCCACGATGACTGCCCTTTTCCTTCAGTCCTGCCCACTGCTGCTCTTTACCTCGTGAAGCCGTGCTGTAGGTGCATGGAAATCTGGAATTGCTGCATTTTCCTGGTGGGCTTACCCCTTTATCCTTATAAACAGTTTTTTAGAATTTCTGGCAATGTTTCCTGCCTTAACATAGAATTGTGTGGCCTCTCTCACATGCGCACACACACACACAGTGCATTTGTACACCCATGCACACAGGCGTGCTCACAGGTGCACTCAGATGCACGCAGGGGCACGCGCAGGCCTAGTTCGCCTTCCCCAGCTCCCTTCCCAGTAGAGTGCCTTCCCCCTCCTTCCGCGTTCAGTGTGTGTATCCTCACGTTTGCAGAGTGTCTCTTGTAAGCAGCATGTGGTTTTGTCTTCATCTGACTGACAGTGTTCATCTTGCGACTGGAGTGTGCAGGGTACTCACGTTTGATGCACTGACTGACAAATCTCACGTCAAACCAACTCTTCTCCTGCCCGCTTTAAATGTGTGCCGTCTGCTCTGTGTTCCATCTCTCTCCGTTCTGCCTTTTCCGGGGTGCAGGGGTCCCCGTGGCCTTCTTCCTGCATGTTAGCTTCAGTTGCGCGTTCCTATTCTGTTCTTGGCTCATCCCTGCGCTGCACGGTGCATCCTGACGTGAAGCCGGACGCAAATGAAGGCTACCCGCTTCGGAGCGGCCCCAGGATGCATACCAGCAGCATCACCTTCTCCCGAAGGGCCCCCTCCGTCCCATCAGGGCTGGTCCTCGGACGTCCCAAAGCACATCTCCATGGACGCAGACTCGCAGGTTAGCAGCCCCGGTCTTTCCCCATCCTGAAGCCTCTTTTCTGGTGTCTCTCTTCCCAGTAGAGGAGTCCGGTCTTGATCAGTCGTGCGAAGGGCCCCTTGAGCCTCTCCGCAGTCTTGGAAAACCCTTGGCCGTGACTCCTTCAGATGCTCTCCTGCCGGTGTCCCCCGCCCCAGCCCTGGCCCGCCTGCTCCGTGCGGACCTCCCCTCGCTCTCTTCCCCGTCTCATCTACCTAGACTCACGCAGACTCTTCGGGTCCAGCTCTCCGTTCCAGAACGGAACTGATTCTTTCCACAGCTCCCAGTTCCCTGCGGACGCCCTCACCTCCCCCTTACTGGAGCACTTTGTCACTTGTCTCCACCTTAGCTGGGTCTCCTGTGGGCCTGGCTTGCCCGCCATGTGCTCTCCGTCTTGTGTTCTGGCCGTTTTGTTCACCTGCTCAGCCTCATTAAGTCCTAGGCGCTCCAAGAGCTCGAGCAGCCCTTAGAGGAGACCCGGGGTTTCGTCTCTGACCCGCCCTCGCCCTGGGCTGTAGCCCCCTCCATGGAGGTCCTGGTTGGCCACCCTTTAGCTGGCACTGCCTGGGGCTGGGGGCCCCAGCTCTCCGGGCTTCTGACCTGCTAGCTCCCCGCCATTCAGACTGCTGTTTTCTTGTATTTCATTCAGCAGTGGAGGAATTCAGCAGGGGATTCTCACCATCCAAGGGCACTCTCACCATCTAAGGGCACTCTCACCATCCAAGGGCACTCTCACCATCCAAGGGCACTTCTGAAGGCTAGGAGTTCACCACCGCCCCCCCCCCCCCACCCCAGGGCAAGCTGGCTGATCAGGGCTCCTGCACAGCCTGTGGGAAGGGAGGGTCGTCCCGAGACCCCCAGCACACTGGGCCCAGCCCTACCCCTCAGCCCTGCTGCCCGGGACACTTGTCCTTGAAGCCCTGGGCCTGAGGCTTGCGGGGCCACCCAGGTGTCTCAAGCCCATACCCAGCGCCACAGGTCCTGTCCGGGCCCCACGAGCCTGGGAGGGGCCTCCTTCCTTCAGGAGGGCAGCCAGGTCACCACAGACGCAACAGTGTTGAGGACCCCCCCAGCCCAGGGCCGCCCAGAGCGCCCTCACCTGGTGGTCCTGGAGGGCCCACATCTCCTTTGTCACCCTTGGGTCCAGAAGGCCCCTGGAGCCCTGGAGGGACAGAAACGCCAGCGCCCGTCATGGCGTGTGAACAAAGCCCTCCCGCCCGGCCCACCCGGACCCTGCTGACCGCCGCGTGCGCGGCCCCCGGACGGGGGAGGGGTATCACACAGATTCGGGGACCCTCAGGGCGCCGAGCAAAAGTGCTCGGGAGGCTGCCCCAGGGACCGCGTCACTCCCGCAGGTGCACGAGCTGCCAGAGCGGGGGGCGGGGCCGGGGAGCCAGATCTAAATTGTGGGCGGGTCCGCTGCTGAGTACCAGCTGCCTGGAAGGCCGCACTGGGAGGACCCACGAGGCCCGGCAAGGGGGCTGCGATCGATCTGGATCCGTGCGCACGGGGCGCCAAGAGTTCCTGATGCCCGGGAGCAGAGGGTTCAGGGGAGCTCCAGCATCCCTCCCCGAGGCCCCGGGCATCCTCACCTGGTAATCCTGGGGGTCCAGGGTGGCCAGACTCCATAAAGGCCTGCAAAGAAGCTGGCCAGTGAGGGAGACGCTCTGCGAGTGGAGCCAGGACCCATGCAGGCCTCCCGGAGCCCAGAGGCCCAGCCCCTCTGTGAGGCCACACGGATACCCCCCCAGCGGTGCAGAGAGGGGAAGGGAGAGGAAACAGGGCTTTGGGGTCAGGAGCCCTGCTCATGATGGGATCTGCCCCTTCTGGGTCACTTCATGTGGCTGAACCTCGTAAGACAGGGGTGTGCGTCCCTCCAGGACCCCGGGGCTAAAGCCTCAGACTCCCAGATCCAGCCCTCACTGCCCCAGGGAGGAGCCCGCTTTGTAACAGAATACCTGCCAGGTGGGCCTACCAGGCAGGTGGGCGTGGGTCCCAACCAGCCAACCCCCTGCCAGAAATTGCCTCCCTGGGGGTCAGCCTCTTCCTGGGGGTCAGCCGCCCCTAGAGGTCAGCCCCTCCCTGGGGGTCAGCCCCTCCTTGGGGGTTGAGCCCCCCCACCCCCGGGCGTGGGTGCTGGGTAGGGCCTGTGAGGAGGAGGGTGGGGAGGGAATTTGGCAAGTGGGAGGACTTACGTTGCTGTCATAGATGGGAGTCCCAGGAGGGCCTGGGGGCCCCGGAGGCCCTGGGGGACCGGGTGGACCCTGCATGGGGAGGATAGCAAGCTCTGTCAGTCACGTTCAAGTCAGGCCATGGACGTGACCAGGGCAGCAGATATGGGCAGGAGCATTTCTAAAAGTCTCAGTAGAATCAGAAAACTGAACTCATGGAAAGCATAGAATCCGGAAGCATCCGTTTACTCTGTGGTCGTGGGGTCCCTGAGCACAGAGCTGCCCCTTTCAGGATGTCCCTTGGGAGACGTGGACAGGGTGATAGGACTGGACATGGCCCTGGATGCTGGGGCGAAGCCTGTGTGTCTCCAGGTTAAAGGGACAGCCCCAGGAGGCTGACGCCAGCCCGCTGGGCTTGTGCGTGGACTTTCCTTTACTAATTCACAGAAAAGGAGCAGAGCGCCGACCCGGGCAGAGTGAGAAGGGCTTCTTCTGGAAGTGACCTGCGTCCTGGACCACGTGCGTCAGGAGGGAGACCAGGGAAAGGTGGTGCACCAATCCCCGACTGCCCTGCGGTCGCCCCCGCGCCGTGCCCCCACTGAGGCCAGGGAATGGGACGCAGCGCGGAGCCGGCTGCTCAGGCCCCGAAAGGAGCCACCGGAGGCGGAGCCCTGTCCCGGGAGATGCCGTGAGCCACGTGGGCGCCAGCAGGATGTCATGTCCACCAGGGCAAAAAGAATCCAAGAGCCCATCCTCCTTCTCCAAGACCCTGACCTAGCGATCTCTCGCTACTTCAGAACTCCACGGGACGTGGCCTCTACTTCTTGGTTCTTCACGAGGCGGCAGCCACGTTTAGGCCATGGGAGGAAGGAGGCCATGGTGATGGCAAAACCAGAAAGGTGGGGATTGCCTGAGCCGCTGGCCTCAGGCCCCCCATGCCCCGCCCGTGCCCCCACTCGTGGCTCCGGGAGGGGCATCCGCCCGGCGGCCGGGCCTCCAGAAGCAAAGTCACCAAGTGTGGCAGGTGGTTGGCACAGTGCCCGGCCACGGGGTTGCCAGCAGGTCCTGTGTCCGCACGGCACCCTCTCAGAGACACGATGAAAAATGAAAAATGCCCGAGCTAGCAAAGTAAACCCCTGCCCGCAAGCCGGCAGAGGTGCTGAGGCTCAGGCCATGGTGCTGAGGGAAGGGACACCACCATGGGCAGGGAGGGCACGTCTGGAAGCGGCCATGCCCTTCCGAGAGGGCCACGCGGGGTCTCGGTCCCGGCGGCGGCTTGGGCTGGTGTGTGCACGGGTGTGGGGTCCTCGTGTCAGCGTGGTCACAATGCAGGGACCCCCCCCTGCACCCCTGGTGTCCCAGCCTTGCCATCCGCCCCTTGGGGGATACTCACTCTCATGCCAAAGCCAATGCTGCTGTGTCCCGGCTCCCCTTTCTCCCCCTTCAATCCGTTCATCCCGGGGCGACCCTGGGGCAGAGCACAGGGGCAGGGTCCGCTGCCGTGGCTCACACCTGGCCTCGCCCGCTCTTGGTCCCCACCCAGGGTCTCCCGGGTACCAGCCCCTGCGGCCCAGCCGCCCATGAGCTGGGCGTTCCTGGGCTTCGTCCTGGAGACAGCTGTCCTCACACAGGGACGGTCCCCGGCGGCGGGACAACCGGAGGGACGGGGGCCACTCCCCTCCCCCATGCTGCCCCGCGTGGCACGAGATCCCGGGTCCTTACCGGCCGCCCAGGGAAGCCAATCTCTCCCTTGTGCCCCGGCCGTCCGTAGGGGCCCTGCAGAAAGGAGAAGGGACCTTTCAGGTGAGCAGAGACTGGCCCCCGCGGGGCCTCCCGCCCGCGACCTGGCCCCACATTTGAAAGGTGCAGCGGGGATGTACTCGGGCCACCCGCATCCACTCAGCGGCCCAGCTGTGACAGCACCTCAGCGGCCTTGCGTGTTCTTTGAGACTGCACACGCGTGTTCGCTGTGCGGGGGAGGTGTGGGCCTACTCACCGGGGGTCCTCGGAAGCCAGGCTCTCCCTGAACAGAAAACCAGACGCACGGTCAGATGGCTGCAGGCCGCCCCCCAGGCAGCGCCCTCGGGGCTCTGACACCAGGGAGGGAGGACACGGCGCAGGGAGCACACTCTGGATTGGGGTCTTTGTCCCAGGGCTGCATGGATGAGGCCCACCATGGGGACCCCCCCCCGACCTCAGCGCTGGCAGAGTTCTCTGGGCCTGGAGATCCGAGGTCCCACGGCCCACCCCCAAACAACCCCGCGAGCTTTCGGGGCCCCGGCAGGAAAGCCCCCCATGGCCACTGAATCTGGATCCAGGTCTTCCCCAGACCCTCCCAGAGCCTGTGTGGGGGTGGCGACCTGGGGCATAGTCCCCTCAACCCACTCCTGAGCCTCCTGAGGGAGGAGAGCTGGGACCCCACCCCAGTGGCAGCCCTCAGAGCCTGAGGGGCAGCCTTGTCCTCCGGGCGGGGCAGCTCCTGCAAGCAAGGCCTGGGCTGGACACCCCCCCCTGCTGAGAGCCCCCAGCCCGTCTGCAGGGGAGAACCAGGGGCCGGCCGGTGGTGGCTGGGCTGGACAGGCAGGGCTCTGCAGGACCTCGAGGTTCTTTCTGGTGTGGCTGTGACCGACGGACAGACAGGAAAAGGCCAAGGGCCCAGGCTACAGAAGTTTCTGGAACCTGCTTAGGAGCGGCTCTCACAGTTGGGCAGGAACTGGCCCCTCTTGGGACCCTCCACAGCCCCTGGAAATGCCCCTCTCCGGCCTGGACGAAGGCGAGCCATCCCAGGCACCTGACTCACCTTGGCCCCTTTCTGGGCGGGGGCCAGCAAGCTGCCATCGGGGCTGAACACCGGGCCCGGCTCACCCTTCTCACCCTGGAACAGCGTAGGGGGCAGGCGTGAGGCCAGCTCTGGGGAGGGGGGTCCTTGACCCCCACACCCCAGAGCGTGGTGAGCGGGGCCTCCCCTCCCCGGGCTCTGAGGTGGGGGCGTCTCCACGGGGCCTCCATGGGCCACGGGGAGGTCAGAATCGGTCACATCTCCTGGCCACGTGTCCACACCCCCAGGGTCACGGATGGGGTGGTCCCTGGGCAGATGATGCCCGAGCCGCTCACCTTGGGTCCCGGGAGGCCCCTCTGGCCTTTGGAGCCCAGATCTCCCTTTGGCCCGGCTGGTCCCTGTGGGGAGACAGGCAGGAATGAGGGTCACACGAGGGACCCTGGCCCACCACGGCTGCCTCCTGGTCCTAACCCGTGTCAGGTGGAGGAGGGCTCACGACCCTTTGCCCCAAGACCCCCACCCCAAGCCTCCGCCCTGGTCCCAGGGGGGCTTCTGCTCAGGACCCGGGAGGTTCCTCGGCTTTGCGGGCCCCCTCCGGCGCTGGGCTTGCCGGGGGCTCCCGGCTGGTGCAGGGCGGGCTGAGCGGCCACTTACAGGAAAGCCCGCGAACCCCGGCCGGCCCTGCGGGAGAGAGGGGCGGGTCAGTGCAGGGTGGGCGCGTGGATGTGGGCTGCGGTTCTCACCGGGGACGACTTGCACGTACCTCGGGTCCCGGCACGCCTCCCAGCACTCTCTGTGGGCACACCGGAGAGACAAGGGACCGCGGAAGGAAGGAAGAGACAGCACGTTTACAACGAAAATCCAGCTTCTCTTACAGGATCAACAAATCCGCACAGAAACTGACTGTGCAAGAAAAACTGCCTCGGTAGTCCTCCAGGCTTTGGCCTCAAGGTCCCTCAGATGAGGGGGAAGCCAGCTGCCGGGAGCCTGCCCTGCACTGGAGAACCTTCCGGAGACCCTGGGGCCCAGGGCCAGTCCCCCACCTCCCTGCTGGGCCTGGGGGCCGGAGCAGAGCCACCAGCATCGGCAGGGGCAGGGGGACCCCGGCAGGGAGGCTCTGCAAGGCCTGGCGGGAGGGGACTCGTTCCATCTCGATTTTCTGCTACAGAACTCCCGTTTCTCTCTGGACACCCAACCCGTATTTTTCTTCTCTTTTAAATAATGTAAAAGTCTCACCAGAATGAGACACAGTCACTGGTTCTGAATAGAACTTTGGGGGTCACCCTGGGTGGAGAGAGTCAGCGGCCCCGATGGCCTCCCAGCCCCCCGCAGGGTCAGGGCCGGGCCTGCACCCACTGTAGCCAGTGCTGGGGGGAACGGCGGGCAGAGCGCCTGCCCGGCCATGCAGTGTCCTTACATCCTGCTCCGACATGTAGACGACAGGCCCCGGGGGTCCGGGGGGTCCGGGGAGGCCAGGCTGCCCCACTCCGTCCCTCCCTGGGTCGCCCTGGAAGAGAAAGCCAGTGTCTGGCACTCAGATTGCTTGTGGGGGCCTCTGGATTGTCAGGGCAGCTCTGGGAGGGACCCCCAACCCACCCAGGCCTTGGAGGGGTTCCTGGAGCCTACAGAGTGTGAGGAGGCGCCCGGGGCTGAGGACGGCAGGCCTGAGAGCCCCCCATCCCAGCAGGGCAGGTTCCAAGCCAGCACCCCAGACTTGGGGGTCTTTGCCCCAAGCCTCCGAGGCCACGCAGGTGGCAGGGGCAAGGGCACCCCCGAGGCCTGGCCATGCACCTGCCCTGCTTGCGGACCCTGAGCCCCAACTTACTTTCTCTCCCTGGGTCCCTTTTTCTCCTTTGGGTCCCTGAAGAGATGGAAAGGAAATGGGTCACCTTAAACAGAACCTGACCCCCTTCCCCAGAGACCCCAGGCCACCAGCATGGGCCCCAAGTGAAGATGGAGAGAGCACTTCCTTCCTGGGGGGGGCGCAGGCAGGCTGCATCCCCAGCCCATGGCCTGTGGAGCCGGGGTCTGAGCCCCTCGGGGTACAGAGAACTGGTCAGGAATCCCGGAGACCACACTGGGGCTCCGGCTTTATCAGAGCAGCTCCTACAGGGTGGCCTCCCCCACTGCAATCCTGGGAGCCACTCACCTGGGCTCCGGCCGAGCCCTCTCTGCCAGGGAGGCCGGGGAACCCGGGAGGTCCGTCGGCCCCGACTTCTCCCTGTACCCAACACAGGGAGAGACGAGTGTCAGCCCACCGCCCAGCAAACCCTGGTGTCCGGGGGGCTGAGCAGGCTGGGGCTTCTGTGGGTCACCAGCTCACACCCCTGAGGGTGATTCAGCCCAGTTGGCCTCCAGCCTCCTTCCTCGGAGCCCCGAGGGGCAGAGAAGGGGAGGGGGCCATGGTTGGACAGATTCCTGTGGTTCCCAAGATTCACACCTTAGAGCCGGGAGGAACGGGTCTGGGGTGAGGGGGTGTCCTGGGGGTGTTGGCGGGTAGGCGTCCTGGGGTATCCTGGGGGGTCAGTGTCCTGGATGGGGGTGTCCTGGGGGTTGCCCTGGGGGTGGGTGCCCTTGGGACAATCTTGGACTCTAAGGAATGAAGGCTGAGGCCAGACAGCACAAGCAAGAACCAAAGGGAGAATGACCCTGGGTCTGGCCTTGGAGGTCACTCCATGCAAACCTCATCCCTAGTCTGTGGCTTCAGGGGGACGGGGCGATGGGCCGATGGGGTCCCCCTCTGCTCACGAATGGGGCTGGGAAAGATCCCTGATTTCCTGAACCCGAGAAAAGGCTCTTCCTTACCTTGGCGCCCGGTGGTCCGGTTATTCCAGGATCCCCCTAGAGTGGGAGAAGGGGCCCCATGAGTGCGGAGTATGGGCAGCCCACCCCCACGGCGGCGTCCACCCTCCTCCTCCTCCAGGAGGAAGGAAGGGAGGGCTAACGATGTGGGTGGCCTCTCAGGGCCCCCTCCCTGCTCAGCCCAGAGCGGAGGGTCCCGGGGGCCGCAGGGGCTATGCAGGCACAGTGGGGCCTAGACTGTTCTGGAAGCTGCGCCTTCCGTTTGCCCAAGGAGCCCCTCCACCAGATGACTCCATTCTTAAGAAAGCGAGCCAGTGTGCCTTTCTAAAACCCAACTTTCTGAGACATCCCAAAGTTTTACAAATCAAGCAAAACCTTTTAAGACAACATTCATCAAAGGAACTTTCTAAAACATCCTCCGGTGGAGCCTGCACGCCCTCGAACCCATGTGTGTGGGGGACATGGTGTGCCTGAGGGGGGCCCTCCTGGGGGCCCCTCGCCCCGGCCACCCATGGGGAGGGATGGGGGCTGGTGTCCTCCAGGGGGAGGGTTGGGGAGCAGAGAGCAAAGCAGGGAGGTGGGAGGAGTCCCCTGGGCGCCCCCCCCCACTGCCCCAGAGCCTGGGAGGTGGGGTGGGGGCAGGTTCCTCTGTCTTCCCAGGTGGGCAAGCACCCTTCAGATGCACGAAGGCAGGGACCACGCAGCTTTAGAAGGATGCCCCCCCAACACGGAAGCTGGGGTTGGGACGAACGCCCCCCCAAAGACAGAAGCTGGGGATGGGACGAACGCCCCCCTGAAGATGGAAGCTGGAGATGGGACAAATGCCCCCCACCCCCAACACAGAAGCTGGGGATGGGATGAACGCCCCCCCGAAGACGGAAACTAGGGATGGGATGAATGCCCCCCACCCCCAACACGGAAGCTGGGGATGGGTGGTGTGTGATCGTTGATTCCCGTTAGGGTTTTCTGTAGTTCACACATCGCCCGCGGTGGACTCAGGCTACTCTTCTAGCGGGGAGGGAGGGGGGCGCTCACTGACCTTGACCCCAGGCGGGCCGGGCGGTCCCTGCGGGGCAGAGAAGGAACAGAGCTTGAGTCCCTGCATGGAGGGTCTTCCTCCCACAGGCGTCAGCAGCCCCGGGCGATCACGGGAGTGGTGGTGCGTCCCCGGCACCTGCTGGGCCCCTCAGGCAGCACTCGGGCATTCTGCTGGGGCAGGCATGCCCGATGCCCTCCGCGGGGGTCGGCAGCCACTTGATGTGACGGAAGGGTGAGTGCATTCGAGCAGACGGCCGGCCGCTCGGTCCTGCTCTGGGCACTGCCTCTGCAACTCTCCTGGGCCCCCGAGGGTCCCCGTCTCCTCCACAGCCATAAAACAGCCCTGCCGACCCCTCCTGGGCACTTGAGTCTAGGACCCTACAGAGGGACGGGACCCATGCCCCCGGCACCTCGCTGCCGCCTCCCATCGGGTCCCTCTGCCCTCAGGCCACACAAGAGTGACCTGTCCCTCTGGGCTCACACCCCACTGGATGCCCAGGCAGCTGACTGCAACCACCAAAGACTAGGATTTTTAATACGTAAAAGGAAAGACACTGAATTAAACAGCAAATAGCTTATCAGGGGCTTCGTTTCCGCCCAAGAGAAGATTCTCATTAACGTTGCCGGCAGCTCACCCTCGCCAGGTGGAGCATCTGCGCCCATGGTGGACGCTGGCTGAAGGGCATCCCGGCCGTCCAGTGGCCACGACAGAGGGACTGCCCACCCCCAGGACGCACCCCCGACCTGTCCTAAGTCCTGGGCACTCCAGGGTGTCTCTGGTCCGCCCAACCCAACCCCGACTGGCACAGATGTTAACAGCAGAACAAGGTGGGATTTCTCAGGAATGTGCCCGTTTTCATTGAAAAAATTCTACTCAGGTCAGAAGTTTATCATGTCCCCCAATTGGAGCCCTACAGAGACTGGAGGACTGCTACTTTCCAGAAAGACCCATCTTTTAGGGCTCACTGCCCCCTGTCCACTCCCTGCACCACCAGCTGCACTTCCTGCATGCAGAGTCCACTCCCATCCTGAAGGCCCCGAGGGTGGACAGTGCCCAGGAGTCAGCGGCCTTGCTGGTCCCCACTGGGGGGCTGGTCCCAGGGACGCCCCCTCCCCGAGAGCAGAGCGAGCCCCGCGAGGGCAGTACCTGCGACCCACTGGCTCCTTGAGCCGTTGACCAGAAGGGTCTCCCGGAGCCTTCCATGTCATCCTGCGGAGAGCACAGGAGGGGCACCTGGGCCGGTGTCACGGGAAGAGACCCCTCCTCGAGCCGGCCACTGGTGCAGACTCGGCCCTGGCTGAACGGGGCGGGCTCCGGGGGCCGAGGTCACCCGCAAGCAGGCGTCCTTGGCCCGAGGATAAGAAGCAGGGACCCTACTGGGCCTGGGCAGCCCTCCTGAGTGTAGGTAATTTACTTGTGGGCTGAGCACCTGCTGGGAGCCTGGCTGTCTGACGGTGTTTGGTTTCTGCTTTTGTCCCGGGGAGCAGCCTTCCCCCAGCATGCACTGGACACGGGCCCTGAGCAATGACCGCTTAAGAAAACGGACGGCTGCTCCTTCCCACCACCCACGGGTCCACCGCGTGGTACCATCCGGGCACTGACACGGACAGGAGTTAGGCAGGGCCATAAACACCCTGCGTTCGGTGAGCTCATGGCTCAGACGGGGGCTCAGACGGGGGCTGGGACGGGGGGGTGGGATGGAGGCTGGGATGGGGGGGCTGGACGGGGGCTGGATGGGGGCTGGACAGGGGCTGGGACAGGGGCAGGGAGGGGGCTGGACAGGGGCTGGGACAGGGGCAGGGAGGGGGCTGGACAGGGGCTGGGCGGGGGCTAGGATGGGGGGGCTGGACGGGGCCTTGGACGGGGGGGCTGGGATGTGGCTGGGACAGGGCAGGGACGGGGCTGGACGGGGGCTGGGACGGGGGCAGGGACAGGGGGCTGGGCGGGGGCTGGGCGGGGGCTGGGACGGGGGGGCTGGATGGGGGCTGGGACGAGGGCCGGGTTGGGGGCTGGGATGGGGGCTAGGACAGGGCTGGACGGGGCTAGGACTGGGGGCTTGATGGGGCTGGGACGCCGGCTCCACCACGGGGCTGGGGAGACCGCCAGTGTGGGGTGCCTGGGGTTTGCCTGGGGTTTGCCTGGGGGATGGCAGCAATTTGTACTCACAAACCCCGCAGCAAGTCCTGGTCCTGGTGGCCCGGGGGGCCCGGGGGGCCCTGGTGGGCCGGCTGGTCCAGGGGCTCCTGCCAAGCCATTCTCCCCAGGAGCGCCAACAGGCCCAGGGTCACCCTGCCTTCCCTGCACAGGTGGGGAAAGAGGATGTCCCCACTTGTGGCTAAGCCCTGAGAAGCCACTGCATGCCCTGTGCACCCACTTTCCTTGTAGGCTTTTTAACAAATCTGAAAAGCCAACGAAAAATGAGGTTCCACGTAGCAAACCCAATAGCACCTGTTGTTCCTCTGACTTTAAGACATGACTGTATCCACTTTACAAACGGAACCACGAGGGGTGGGTGTATAGGAAAGAGACCCCTGGCTCCCTACCAGAAGCCGCTGTTCTCCGCATCCCCCGCCAACCTGGGCATGGCTGTACTGCCACGGTTTCTCCCACGTCACGTGAGCGGAAGCAATGCGCGCCACTCTGTGACCCACGGGCGGTAGAGCGCAAGACAGAAGGAGCCGAGGGCCCCGAATAACAGCAAGGAAAGGGAGTCGCTGACTGAATATCTGCCCAGGACGCTGGCTAAGCAAGAAATAAACTACTTTGCTGAGTCAGAAAAATAAAAATAAAAATAAAAATGAAACAACAGAGGGAGACCCCCAGAGCACGGGCCTGAGACGTTCCCTCCAGGTCTGGTGCAAGGTGTGCACAGAGCGCTCGGCTCCTGGCAGAGGAGGGTGGGGACACACTGTGGCGGGCAAGCGAGGGGAGGGCGCCCTGTGCAGCGAGGGGGGAGGCAGATGGGGGCTCAGAGCGCTTCTGGGGGTGGTGGAGAGCAGGAGGGCCTGAGGGTCCCAAGGCCAGGTGCCGGCCGGCGAGTGAGCAGGCCAGGGGCATGGGGATCCGAGACAGGGAGACCCTCCTGCACAGGGCTGGGCTCAGCGCAGGGTCGGTCCTGAGGCCGGATCCACGCCGCCTGGCCCAGCCCCACCCGACACCACCTCCCCTCATCTGCCAATGCAGGGACCACGGTTTTCTCCTGGCTGTGAGGGACACGGGCTCTGCTGGCCCACAGCCAGGGCAGAAGAGTGACCTGCCCTGTCACGCATGCGGCACGCCCCCTGGAAGGCCCCTGCAGCGGGCTGGGGTCCCCTCACCGCTTCCCACAGGCCTCAGAGGCAGCCCCCCGAGGGCTAGGGCCCCGGGCCCTCCGGGAGCTGCCCCTGTGGCTGGTGCTCACCCACGTACGGTCTCGTTTAACAAATATTCAGCAGTTTTGACATATTACCACCCCCTTGACCTGAGGGCTAATTTTAGGGAAATCTTAAATTTTACTTTCTTGGTTTTGATCTTAGTGCCTTTTGGTCACATCAAAAAAGCTCAGCTAATAATGTTCGATCTTTGTAAAGCTTCTATGTAAGCATTAGTGCTCTGGAATCTCCACCTGGGCTGCTCTTTTATATTTATTTTTTCCAGTTTCCCACTCAGTTGACAGCCAGGTTGTCTTGTCCGTACCTTAGGTCCTGGGGCGCCCACTTCACCCTGCACAAAAGAGACAACAGTCACTCAAAGCAAACGACATGCAGCCAGTGAAGGAAAAGCAAACGGTTTCACTCATTTTATCCCGACCCACGAGGCCACTGTTTGTCCCTGGTGCTGATCTCGTCCTGTCGCGGGAGCCGGATGCCTGCATGCCGCTCCCCGGGGGACGTGCGTCTAGAGCTCTGGGGGTCTCCTCGCGGCCCAGCACACATGTGGGCTATTGCCGCCCCCACTCCGTTCCAGGGGGGATCCGAGGCTCGGGGGTGGGACCGACCGGCTGCCGACGCCCCCAGCGGGAGAGCCCCTCTAGCCCAGCTATCCCCACGGGGAGGGCCCTGGGCACAGTGGGTTCCCGGACCGCGTGCCCCTGTTCAGCCCCACGCAGCCTGGAAGGATCGCACAGGACGGCCCACATCCCCATCCTAGAAACCACAGACCCCAGCTGTAACCAGAATTAAAACTTGAGACGAAACTTCCAAATCAAGTGTCAGTATTACACAAAATCCCCGAGTGCGCTCGTCACCGTGAAGAAACACTGGTCACGGACTCCTGAATTTTTGTGTAGTTCTCAGCCAACTCCGGACACCGCTGGCCCCCCTGATCAGACCCTGGTGGCTTTGGCGGAGGGTGGCCGCACCCTCCGTGTCGCCGCCTTGGTGGCTTTTCCCGTGCGCGGAGGTCACCTGGCCGCGCCCCCCCGCCTGCACGTGGCACTGCAGCTGGCCCCCCAGACTTACGGGGCTGCCTTTCTGGCCCATCTTCCCTGGTCCTCCGTCTTTTCCTGGAGGACCCGGCGGACCCTGGGGGAGAAAAAAGCAGAGTGTGGACCAGATGGAATGCAGTTGCTGAGAAAGATTTATGGGTTAACGGACGATTATCTGGGCGTGTGCAGTTCCTGAGAATCCAGGCCGCCGGAATGTTCCCTGGACGGGCCAGAGTCGCGGCTCACCAGAGACCCTGCTCACGCTCACAGGGTGCAGACAGCTCCGCTCAGTTTTTATATTTCTTTCCTTTCCTCTACTTTTGTTTGAGTTGATCAAAGAGGGGAGGGTGAGGGGCTGGTCACCCACACAGAGCGGTGTGCCACCCACGGGAAGACGCCACGTGTGCTGAATCGTATGTCCGGAGCTTGCTGCCGAGCAAACACCACATTATGCGCACCTGGCTCACGTGGCCCAACTGCAATAGCTGGGAGCAGGGAGCCGCAGGGTTCTGAGCCCCCTCCCTATGAGGATTCGGGGAGTAGGGGTGGGGCTTGGTGTTTGCCCCCCAGTCCAGGCCGAGCCTAGATGGGGACAAGGGCAGGAGGGGCAGGAGGTGGGCCTTACCGGGGTGCCAGGAAGCCCAGGGGGCCCGTCCCGCCCAGGCACACCAGGAAGGCCTGCGGGTCCTGGGACGTCTGAGCTGTTCATCCCAAAGCGGCCTGGCTCTCCAGGCAGGCCTGGGACGCCTGGGGGTCCTGGGGGGCCGGGGAAGCCTCTGGGGCCCTGGACATGGAGAAACACAGGGTGATTACGGCACCCAGCACCTGCCGAGGCTCGGCCCCCACCCCCACAGGATCCCCTTGGGCATCAGTGCCACCCCCACCACAAGCACATGGAGCCAGCAGGACCCAGGGACACTCACTCGGAGGCTCTCCAGGTCACCGCCGAACCCGGACCCCTCCATGTCAATGAAGGTCTGAGGGAAAGAGCCCAAGACGTGTCACTGGGAGCTCAGGCCCCCCCACCCGGCCCCCGCCCCACGCCTGAGGTCAGCCCTGCAGCCCGGAAGGCAGGAGCCGACTCATGGGCCCGGAAACCCTCTTGGCAAGTCAGGTGAGTCTGAAGCAGGAGGCGCTGGGAGCCAAGTCGGGAAGGGGGTCCCTTGTCCTGGGGCAGTGGGTGGGCCCCGTGCTGGAAGAGGCCGCAGGCTCAACTCACCAGCTTGTCATGTCTGAAGGAGGGTCCTGGTGGCCCTGGAGGCCCTTGGGGTCCTGGGGGTCCTCTTGGCCCAACCCCAGGGTCCCCCTGGGGATATAAGTCACAGTTACATCAGGGTGTGTGGCCCCCGATGCAGCCAGGGCTGGAGAATGTAACGCGCACAGCCCGCGGCCCAGACAGCTCAGAGGCTCACCTTCTCGCCCTTGGGGCCCGCATCTCCCGGGGTCCCGGGGAAGCCCTGCGGCCCAGGGTCGCCCTGGAGGACAAAGACCAGCAGCTCGGTCAGGGAGGACACAGCTTTGTGCCGTCGCCACCCACACCGCCAAAGACACGCGGCCAGGACAGACAGCCGAGCCCTGGAAGAAGCCGCCGGAGAAGCGTCCACATAACTTTGCATTTTTCTATCAACAGTTCGACTTGTATTTTCTTAGCAAAAGTTAAGCTGCATTTTCCAAAATGGGTTCATTTTGAAATCTCTGTGCTGAGTTGAGTTGACGGAGTGTCACAAGGTAAAAAGCCTGAGGGTCTCGCACAAATGTGACAGATAAACCTGACTCTGGAAGAAAAGCCAACTTACCGGTCTCCCATCTTCACCGGGATCCCCCTGGAACGTGCGAGAGAACCGTTAGTGACAGAAAGCTACACCCATTTTCCCCACCCCGATCGGAACACGGGCCCAGAGCCCTGCTCTCCAAGCCCCGCGGAGGAGCCGGGGATGGAGATGGAGATCCTCCCTCCCACCGCGCGGGCTGGCCCTGCCGGCAGCCTCCCTGACCGCTGACCACCCTCCGCCTCCCGGAGCGGGGAGGATGCAGCCTCGTGGTCAGGGCCGTCCCGAGGTCTCCATCCTGGGAACTGCTGCTCTACCACAATCCCACCTGCCCCCTCCTGCCCAAGCCCCTCACCCCGGCCCGGCCCCGGGAAGGTGGACTCACCGGCTCACCGTCCCTTCCGGGGGCACCATCCTTCCCTGGAGGCCCTGGGGGGCCAGGGGGGCCCTGCGGCCCGGGTATAGGCCGTGCATCGGGACTCTGCACTGCATGACCCTGGGGACAAAGAGGTGAGGGCACAGGCTGGGGGTCCCGCGGCGGCACCCTCCCGAGTCCCAGGGGACATGCACAGGACACACAGCGGGTCCTGGCGCCAACAGGGCCAGCCACAGGCTCCTAGTGCTGCTCAGGGCTGCTGGTGCCCCCCGGGTGCGGGCCCAGGAGGAGCCCAGAGGAAGGGGTGCAGCCCCAGGAGCTGTACCCAGGTCACCCGTGAGTGGACTAGAAGCACTGACCGCCCTGGGGTCAGGGGAGGGGGCCTCACCTCTTCCAGGCCGCCGCCAACGCTCCGAACACTCTCTATGGTGACCGCATCCAAGCCGGGGAGGGTCCGAGCTGGGGGAGGCAGAGGCGGCCGTCATACCCCGGAGCATGACCCAGGCTGCACCCTGGGCTCACCGCCCAACCCCAGGCTGCCTACAGTCCCAGGACTCAGCCAGCTTGGAGCCCAGCCATGTCCCCCGACACGTGCACGCACACACACACACATGTACACGCTCACATGACACACAAGCACACATGTACATGCACGCACACGGTAACATGTACATATGCACACACATGTACACACGCACAGGTGCACGCTCACATGTACACACACGTACATGCTCACACGCACACACATGCACACACACGTACACGCTCACACGCACACACACACACATACACGCTCACATGTACACACACACGTCCACACACACACACGTACACGCTCACGTCCACACGTCCACACACATACACGCTCACATGTACACACGCACACACACATACACGCTCACATGCACACACGCACACATACACGCTCACATGTACACATGTACGCACACTTGTACACGCTCACATATACACATGCACACACATGTACACGCTCACATTTACACATGCACACGCTCACATGTACACACGCGCACACATGCACACACATGCACACACACGCTCACATGTACACACACGCACACGTGCACGCTCAATGCACACAGGCACCTGCACACACGCATGCACACAGCACACGCTCACATGTATACACACATGCACACGTACACGCTCACATGTACACACGCACACGCATCACGCATGCACACGTGTAGATGCACACGTGTACGTGCACATACACATATGCACATGGACACACACTCGGACAAGCACACATGTGCACACACGTCGTTCCTTCTCTCACCGAACCCCTGAAGTTTGCTGCATTCATCACAGCCCTCCCTCCAGAATACCACATGTCCCCCAAGAGCGAGGACACTTTCTGACGCCAGATGGCCACACTCGGGATATTCTGTGCTGTTATATACAGTGACTGAACACACAGCTCAGGTTCAAGTGTCTCCATTGGCCCAACGCCGTCCTCTGTAGCTTCTTCCTGGGGACGGTTGAGGGTGGAGGTTCCAGGACCCCAGGAAGTGTCCTGCCCGTGGGCCGAGTGCGGCCAAATCAGCCACTGGCCTGCCTCTGCAGGGCCCGGAGCTGCGGACGTTCCCACAGGGCTTCGGGGCAACAAGACAACGCAGACAAGGAACCACAGAGCACAGGCGCCCGAAATACTGGCCGCCGGCTTGCCCTGGTCATCCCAGGACGGGGGCCAGGATGGGCACCTTCCCCTTCGTGACCGACAAGGAATTTGGGGGGTGCACTAAGGCTGCTCCCCCAATCCTTCAGCCACTGGGATTGGCACTGCCAAGCGGTTTGCAGACCCGGGGCTCACGCGGCAGTGAGGCCCGTTTGCTGAGGGAGGTTGGGAGGAATCTCCCTCCCCTCGCTGGGCCGTGTCGCGGGCGGCGCATGGAGACCGCGTGGGATCTGAGGCCCTTTAGGTAACCAGGGACGGGCGCTCACACTGTCCGGGGCTGTACCCACCTCCCCGCCCCGCACAGCTGTGCAGGACCCTGTCCTGCATCCAGAATGAATCGGAGCCGTGTCCGCGCTCCACGGTGTGGGGTGCTGGCCACTGCCTTGACCACAGCCCTGAACCACCCCACCAGTGCCTCCTGGAATGCCCCTCTGCCCAGCTGACTCGCAGTCGGACACCGCCCACCGGGGATCCACCGCGAGTCTCAAGTCGGTGCGGGAGGGCAGCCTGGCCCCTTCCCCACGGTGGACGGCATGGGGTGCAAACCTCTCAGGCCCGTATTCCAAATACTAGCATGATTTAGGGCAAATTTAAAATCTCTGCCTCGGCAAACATTTAAACAGCAAAATCTTGCTGAAAGAAAGCAAAGGAGAGAAGCTGTGTTTGGAAGACTCGGTGCTGCTAGGCTGCCCATGCCTCCCCCGGGACTGGCGGCGGCGCCGGAGACATCCAGCCAAAGCTCCAGCTGGCCGTCCTCACAGAAACTGAGAAACCGAGTCTAAAATGCATAAGAAAATGCAAAGGACATAGAAAACCAAAGCAGCTTCCCAAAGAGCAAATTTGGAGGACTCACACAACGTCATTCCAAGACTTATTTACAAAGCTACAGGAATCAGGACAGTGTGGTGGTGTTGTCCGGATAGTCAGATGGGCTCACGGAACAGCACCGGAGTCCAGAAACCGGCGCTCACACATACGGGCAGCTGACTTCCAACAAAGGCACAGACTCAGCTCAGCAGGAGAATGGAAGGTCTTTCTAATAAAGGGGAGGGGAGGGAGGGGAGGGAGGGGAGCGGAGAACCGTACTTTGCCAAATACCAAACTGGACTCAAAGTGGATCATAGAGCAAAATGCAAAACCTGGAACCGTGACGCTACCAGAACACGTCAGAAAACCTTTGTGACTCTTTTCGGCCATGACAAGAGAGGTGAGATCCATAAATGAATGAATTGGAGTTTCATCAAAATTAAAAAACTAACCCATTCTGCTCTTCTATCGACACTATTAACAAAATGAAAAGATAAACCACAGACTGAGAAAATATTTGCAGAACATAGGCCTGACAAAGGCGTGCCATCCCGAGCATGAAGACCTCCCAACCCTCGGGGTCGGGAACACACGCAGCCCGTTAAGATCGGAACGGATTCTTCACGAAGACAACGCGTGAATGGCACATAAGCACGTGGAAAGCTGCTCAACAGTGCCAGTCACCGGGGACAGGCTGGTGACAACAGCAGGGGCCGCCCCGTGCACCTGCTGGGACGGTTGTGAGGGAGAGTGGCCACGCCCAGCGCCGCCCAGGAGCGGCGGGCAACGGCGTCCGGAGCAGCTACCTTGGAAAAGAGTAGGCAGTTTCTTCAATCGTGAAACGCACACGTGTCTGTGGCCCAGCCGTTCACCCCGAGGTGCTGACTGGGACAAATGGGAGCAGGTGTCCCCGCAGGGGCCTGCCCGGGAAGCCCACAGCATCTCCCGCTACGACAGCCCCAAAGTGGAAGCGACGCAAGTGTCCACCAGCGGCTGAGCGGACAGACAGCTCCGGGTCCGTCCACACGTGGAGACCACCCGAACCATCAGTGCAAATCACAACAGGATGGAGCTCAGGACTGCCGAGCCAATGTCCAGACCAACGGGCACTGGGTGTGTGATTCCACATACGTAACGTTCTAGAAAACGCCTGCGTCCGCAGCAACAGAAAGATCAGGTGTCGCTGGGGACGAGGGTGGGGGCAGCATGGAGGGACTGCAGAGCGCGAGACGCCCATCTGGGGCTGGTGCACGCGGTCACGCCTTCCTCGTGATACTTTCACAGGCGACACACAGGTCAAAACCTATCAGATGCACGTTTTAAACGTATGCTGATCGTACTAGAAACAAAAACAGCAAGTGACCCCAGGCCCCATCAGGGCTCTGGCCCTGGACTGAGAGCACAGTGAGGCTGGGGTGGAGTGGACCCTGTGGCCCGGGGCGGGGGGTGAGTCCCTCACTTGGGACCCCGAGGGGCCGGACTCTCTGCCAACCTTGCCCGGCTTGGCTGCAGCCTCGGGAAGCAGGTTTGTAACCAACACCACCAGCACCAGGTCCTTAGAGGACGGGCACACAGAACGTGAATGGCAGGGTCCTGGGGGACCACCCGCCAAGTCTCTAAGTTTCTAAGCTGCACTGAGTATGTATTAATTCAGTAATTTTTTGAAACCAGTAAATGCTTTTCTCTAAAATAAAAAAAAATGTCTACATACTTTTCTGCAACCTTGATGTAAGTGTGGAAGGCAGAACCCTAAAAACGTCTCCCTAAGCTTGCTGGCCCCTGCTCGCCCCACCAGACACGAATCTAGCACTGCTGTGAGAGCACTCTGGAGGTGTAACTTAGAGGTTACTGAGTGGCTGACTTACAGGTAGGGAGATTAACCTGGATTATTGGGGTACAACCCAATAATCACTCGAGGCCCCAGAACCGTAGAGGTAGGCAGGAGGGGAGGTTCGGGAGATTCAAAGCATGAGGAGGACTCCACCTGCCGTGATTGGCTTGGAAGATGCATGGGTGGCTGGGAACAGAGGAACGTGGGCTGCCTCTAGAACCTAGGACTGATCCCTGGGGAACCACCATCCCACAGCTGCGGGGACCTGAGTTCTGCCAATGAGCAGGCAGCGGGTCCTCTGCGGGGACCTCCAGGAGAGGACACAGCCCTGGGACCACGAGGGAAGACGCAGGTGCCTCCCAAGGAGCCACATTCATGGTGATCCTTTAGCAGCAACAGACGGGGGACATTCTCAGCGCACCTGCAGCTCGGCGGCCTGGCCTCCGGCCGGTCCACACCTGCAACCCCACCCCCACCCCGGCCAGCAGACCCCCACGGCCACCGGGGGAAGTCCCCAACCCCAAATGCCGACCTGTCCAACGATTTGTGCCCCTTCAAAGCCAACCCTCGTGTCCTCCTAGCGAGCCTGCAGCACCTTCGGGACAGCCCCACAAACCCCCACCAGCAACAGCAACACAAGAAACGAACCGTGAAGACAAGGCCAGGCCCAGCAGCAGCTCCGAGCTGACTCTGCTGGGGCCACAGGGGGCCAGGTGGGCGCTGACCACTCCCCCCGCTTTGCGCGTGTCCCCGACGGACAGAGCCCCTCGCCGCCCGTGCACGCCGCCGAATAGTTTTACCTCCCAAGGAAGACACCGTGGTTTCTTCCTCAATTTCTTCAGTTCTGGAGTCTTCCACATCCCTGCCTGCAGCCAAGGGCGGAGAAGTGACCGGGGGAGCCTCGGGGAGGCTGGGTTTGGGCGATGGACCCTGGCAAGGTGAGAGTGGGAGAAAGGGCTCCATTATTCAGCAAACGCGGATGTCCTGTGCGTGTGTGCGCGGCCGATCTGCCAGGTTAGGTGGTTTGTAAGATAAGATCTTCACAGATTCTTATAGAAAGATGGGAACGAAACACCAGGGGCTTCATCCTAGGGAGATGTGCCAGGGACCCCACAGCTCTCTTCTCCTAAACAGCCTGTGGGGACAGGGTCCCCCCACCGAACACCCCGAGCTGGAGGTCTTCCTGGGTGCCAGGGAGGCGCGGGCACCCGCCCCGCTCGCTCAGGCCCCAGGACAGCCCCTCACTGACACTCAAGGGCCGCGGCTCCTCCCCGAGGTCAGGGACCCGCCTGGGGGGGCCTCACAGATGCCTGGGGGGGCAGGAGCGGCCAGCATTTCACCGCACAGACAGCGTGGGGCTGCGACTTGTCCTCGGCGGGGGCCACGACCCGGCACTTCACGGCCAAGGCCGGGTGACTGACACCCACCCTTGAGGAGATCAGGCAGCCCTGCTCTGCAACCCCGTCTTCCGGGTCCCCCAGACCCACTGGAGCCTCAAGGATGTGGGCACCAGCACGCGCATGTTCAACTACGCAGTCAGGAGGCTTCCTGCAACCGCCAGACCCACATTTGGCATGAGCTCCCTGCTGACTGCGCAGGTCAAGGCCCTCGGTGACCGTCATTCCTGGGAAGCCAGCCTGAGGGCTGGACACCAGGCCTCCCCCTGCAGCCAGGGCCCCACTGATGCGGGGGAGGTGCCCTGGGACCCCCGAGCCCCGGCAGGCCACCCGACACACCACAGCCTCTGAGCACGAGAACGCGGAGGCGCAGGCCTGGCCATGGACAGCAGGTGGGGAGACCCTGGATGCCGCGCGTGCCCTGGGCCGGCCTGCCTACCCTGCGCCGGCTGTGGGCCAGTCCTCTGTGCTCAGGGAAGCCACCACCGCGGCCGGCGGGCCAGGTTTCCCAAACCGGAGCCTGGACGGGCGGGGCTTCCCAGCTCCAGCGCAGCAGGCTATGGGGCGGAGGGCGAACGTGCGTGACCCGCTCTGGTTCTCGGCTCCTCTAGCCCACCAAGAGAGGCCGCAAAGCCCTGGCGCTTCATGCCGCGGCCGTGGCAGAACTCGGACCCCCATTTCTGTGGGGGCTCTGCATCCCGAGGCTCTGGTTTGTGCCAGGGAACCCTGGGGAGACGGGAGCTCGGTGGGTGAAGAGGCGACTGTCCAAATCCAGCCCCCATCTGCGAGGAACCCAGAGGCCATCTGACACGGGCAGGGGCCATCACGGGCACCACGCAAGGATGTCATGTCCTAGGGGCCCGCCGGGCGCCCTCCCAGCGCTGCTTCGGCCGGTGCAAGACCAGGGGGTCTCCAGAGCCCCCTGTGTGGGTGGAGCTTGGCACCCTGACTGTCCCGGCCCCTCAGTGTGCAAGCCCTGGGACGGGGCAACGGGAGGTGGGCTGGGGGAAAGGGCAGAGGCAACAGGTTCGTGCAAAGGGAAAAAGGCCGCCGTTTCCCTCCCGCGCATTATTCAGGCGGGGGAGCCGGGTGAGCTCTGACTCAGCCTCCGGAACCTTCCTCGCCGTAATACCCACCATTAGCACTTTGAGGCCCCTACAAGCTAACGCAGAGGCGTAAACAGAACGAGGTCACCCCAGAGACTCAGGGAGCCTTTAGAATCAGAAACCTTATTTTAAATCCCTCATGACAGAGATAAGAGGGCACATCTCCTGGAGGGGCCACCTGAGTCCCAGGGTTCCGGCGTCCAGCTGGGAATGTGTCCTCAGGTCCCAGGGAGCCCACGCAAGTCTCCCGCGGGTGCGCTCACGCGGCCCCACTGCTGGACGGGGTCCTGGGCGGGCGGCCCCCACCACGACCCCAGGAGGGCAGCCTCGGCTTCACAGCACTCACCGACTGCTCCCTGAGAGGCTCCCGGGTCTCCTCCAGCCCGCTCCCGAAGTCTCCAGACACCTGAGGGCGTGCAGGGAAGGAGGGAGCCGTGACCAAACGGCATCCCCGTGGGGGGTCAGTCTGGCCGCCGGCGGGCACGCCCGTCAGACCCACGCAGAACCGTGAACACGTTCCTTTTCTCGACTTGTCGTCCCCTTCTGGGTACACCGTGCTGGGAAACAGCCAGAGGACAGAGGCCCTGCACAGGGGGCTCTAGGCACGGTCTGTCAACACGGAGGCCGCGGGTGGACGGCCTGACGGCGCTGAACAGAGTGGCCCACAGCCGCGGGACATGTGACCTGTCCTTTCATCCCACGCTGCTCGCACACACGGCTGACGGCCTCACTCTGTTCACGGCCGTGGGGTCACCAAGGCATTTTCCGCTCTGGATTCTCCCTGGGAACACCGGCCCCATGCACGCACACACGCACATGCACGCTTTCACACACACGCACACACGCGCATCCGGCCACGGTGACTACCAGCGACCATGGCACCCAACTGGCTCTTCTAGGGACCGTTTTTAACGCTCTGGATTCGGTATGAGTTTTTAAGAGGAAAGTTCTAGGCAGGAAATGTTCTTTTGATGTTATGGGTAAATGAAAACGTGGTCCCAGGTTCTTGGTACCCAAACGGCATTTTTCAGAGGAGACCTTTCCAGTCCCACCACTTCGGGGTTCCCAGCAAGCATGCGCCCTGGGCCCTCCGCCCTCGGGGAAGGGTGGGTGGGGTTGGGGAGGGAACCCCGTCACTCACCCCGCCACTGTCCTCATCGTCCTCCTCCAGACAGTGCAGGGGGCTCACGTGGGGGTCCCCGCGCACCCTCAGCTCCGCGATCATCCCCTAAAGGCAGAGGGAGAGAGGGGTCACCGTCGGTCCCGAGGCAGGTGGTGCAGCAGGCCGGCACTCAGCGCGGAGCCCGGCACCGCCGGGGGAGATCTCAGCAGGGACACGGAGCGGCGCGAGAAGGTGCAGGACGAGGCCGTCTCAGAGAGTGGATCGTGCTCAGGTCGCTCCCCCTGAGGCTCCAAAAGCACCCGTGTGAGGGGACCTGGAATGGAGGCGCGCTCCCGGAGAGCGCTGCGTGAAGCAGGCACCACCGGCCCCGAGGATCACCAGTATACGCATCTCCCCCAAACGACGGGGGCCGGGACCTCAGGAGGTGGTGACGGCGGAGGGGGAGCTGTGTGTGGCCCTGGCTACTTTGGGGTCCGCCGGAGGCCATGACCGGAAACCAGCAGGTGTGCCCCAGGACGCGGGCAGCTCAGGCCGCCCAGGTGGAGCCGGAGGGGTGCTCCCCTGGACACGCCTTCCAGGCTGAGCCACCGGGCCTCTCAGGCCACTTGCTGCAAGGTTCCCCTGCCGGGAAATGGTGAGTGTCCACACATGTGTTTTCCAGTGTTTTCTTTGTTTATCACGTAACATTTTAACTCCCGGGGATGTACGCTGGTGCATTTCTCCCAAATAGAAGCTGTACTTGGTCAGTCTGAGAGGTGCGTCTGAACCACTGCGGTGATAGAAAGCCCTGGGTCAGGGGCCGGCTGGTGAGCACTCCCATGTCTGTCCCGACCGCGGTGCGTCGTGCTGGAGTCGACCCCCGCAGGACACGGAGGGCTGAGCGTGGCCAAGCCCAGCGCTATGCACACCGGAATGTCATTCAGGGGGTGTCCGTGAGCCGTGCGCTGGCCCCACCTACGTTATTCAGTTTATTCCTCCAAATGACCTTCAGACTCCCTTCATCAGCTGACTCTCGACACCCTGACCAGCCTGCTGCGACAACAAACCAGGAACAGCCCACCGTGTCCCCAGCTGAGCCCAGCCTGAGGGCTCCACTTGCTTCCCAAGGCTGCCTCCTCCAGGAAGCACTCCTGGATCCCTACCTGGGAGGACTTGCATCTCGGGGGCCAGTTCTGCCTGACTCTACCTGCTCCCTCCACCCCCAGCTGTTGACAGTGAGGCCTGTGGGGCTGCGTCCCGTCTCGGAGTGTGTCACACGTGCACATGGATATGCGTGATATGCACAGGCGTGCACGTGTGTGTGTGCATCTGTCTGTGTTTACGTGTGTGTGATCTGCACACGCGTGCTCGTTCATGCACATACCCCTGCTCCTGGGAAGCCAATGAGGATGGCTGGACCCAGGGACCTAGGCAGGACTTGCGGGGAGGAAGGCGCCTGTCGCCCCACAATTACCATGAGGTCCTCATTTTCCCAGCGCACTTGCGGCTGGGCCAGTGCCCCAACTCGCAGGGGAAGGAGGCGGCTGAGGACACAGGCGGGAAGCAGTCAAATGCAGGCGTGTGCATGTGGACAAGTCTGCATCTGTGTGCATGTGAGCGCACGTGTGCATGTAGTGAGAGTGTGTGTGCATGTGAGCACGTGTGTGCACGTGTGCCGTTGGACAAGTCTACACCTATGTGCATGTGAGCGCACATGTGCATGTAGTGAGTGTGCATGTGAGCACACGTGTGCATACGATGAGAGCACACGTGTGCATGTGAGCGCGTGTGTGCACGTGTGCATGTGGACAAGTCTGCACCTGTGTTCATGTGAGCACACGTGTGCATGTAGTGAGAGTGTGTGTGCATGTGAGCACCTGTGTGCATGTGAACGTGTGTGTGCACGTGTGCACGTGGACAAGTCTGCACCTGTGTGCATGTGAGCGCACGTGTGCATGTACTGAGTGTGCATGTAAGCACACGTGTGCGTATGGTGAGAGCACATGTGTGCATGTGAGCGCGTGTGTGCACGTGTGCATGTGGACAAGTCTGCACCTGTGTGCATGTGAGCGCACATGTGCGTGCAATGAGAGCATGCGTGTTCATGTGAGCACATATGTGCGTGAGGTGAGAGCATGTGTGTGAATGAGTGCACGTGTGTGTGTGAGCAGGGTGTGCCCATGAGCACGTGTGTGCAGACCAGGAGCAAGGGCCACACACACAGGTGCCCTCCACGTCCAGGTTCCTGGGGGCACCATCACCCACAGGAAACACAGGCCATCCTGGACTTACAAATGCAGGGGTCAACTCAGGGGTCAGCAGCAGCATCGTGGTCCCTGTTGGAGGAGGACAGGGTGGCCCAGGTGACATGGATCACAAAGTTTGAAGACGCAGGGACAGCACAGGGCAGATGTTACATTCTAGAAGGTCGAGCTCTCCACAGGGCAGCATGGGTGCCCCTGGGGGTGGCAGCGATGAGGGGAGGGCGTGGGCGTTCCTAGCAGGTGGGGTCAGGGGGCTAGACGTCCCGCCGTGACGGTCCCCCCAGACCCTGTCCCTCGAGGTTCTGAGCTTCCGACAGACCTGGCCCAGCACCAGCGCGGGCCCTGAGGGTCTCCCCAGGATGCCCGCGCAGAAGGAGAGCAGGGCGCGCTGGCTCGGGGTGCCGCAGCTCCCCATGGACACATTTAGTGGGGAAGACGTCAGTTGTGCAAGTCACAAGACCCACTGCAAATATTGGTCAGGCTCAGAAGCAAACGTTGTGAAATCTGGAGACTTTGCACTTTGTTGACAAAGGCCGTTTAAAATATGCCCCATGCTGCCATGCTGTGGGCCACAAGGCGTAGCTGTGGAGACGATGAGAACTCTGTGCTGCACAAGCCAGTCTGAGGTCACTGGTGTTGGGTGCCTCCCTGGGACCCCGACTCCCAGGGCCGCAGGATTCTGCGGGGTGGCTTCTGACCCAGGAAGGGCCGTGTCCTGGCTGCGGGTGGGGTTGAGTGAGCCTATATGGGGGGCATGGCACGCAGCGCTCCCGGGCCTGACTCACCCCTGCCCCCGCTCAGCTGTTCCGTCCTCGGCTGCCACCACCCCGGGTCAGCCTGGTCCCCGGTCACCTACCGCAGCCACAGCTGGGGCTGCCCCCCCACCCCGTTTCCTCATGCTCCTTGCTCCCATGGCTTCTGACCACCTGCTTGCGTCAAGCCTTGACTGTTGGCATAAGAGCATCTGGCTTCCTCGCGGTTCCTTCTTGCAGGGTCACATCCGGGCAAGTTTTTCCATTGGAGACAACGGCGGCCCTGTCTGTCCCCCGGGAAAGCAGGAAATCGCAGCAGTGCCGTGGCCTCGAGCCTCGGCCTTCCTCCCGGTGCGTGACGTCACTTCAGGTGAGTAAAAGGGGGCGGGAGTGCGTGTGGGATCGGGTGTCAGTGGGGGCGGGTGTGACCGCAGCACCCCCGCTCTCCCTCGGTCCGAAGAGGCGGGTCTGGGCGCCGGGCTGGGGGCCCCGGGTCCCTGACGACACGTGCCCAGCCTGCTCCGTGCTGTCCCCGGCATCCAGCCTGCCCGTGGCTGGTGGGCAACCTCCCGGCTTCGGTGGACCGGGCGAGGATGTCCACGGTAACGTGGCCCACACGGCCACGTGCCAAGGACACTCACCACCTGTCGCAGGTTCACTGTCGAACAAAGTGACGGTTCCGTGCGAGGTGCCACCGCAGGGCCGCAGTCTCCGGGAGGGCAGGGCCACTTCCGCCCCGCACAGCGCGGGGGGTGTTTGTGGGCCGTCCGTGGGCCGAAGCCGCCACCAGCGGCCGGAGAGCCTGAGGCCACGAGGAAGGGTGCGCACAGAGATGCAAGCCCATGGTGATCGGGAGAGCGAGGCTCTTCAACAGAGGGGGTCCGTCAAGGGAAATGCGGCCCGAGAGCTTTTGAAATAGTTAAAAACAGTAAGAAGGCCCCAGACCACTGAGTAAGAGCACTTGAGCCAAGTGCCGCAGTACCTGGATGGAAGGCGTGATTTCCCAGGAGACGCTCCCTCTTACGTTTGACTCAAGGAGAGTAATCCTGCAAGGAGCAGTGTTTCCAGCCAGAGACAACAAAGGCTCTGCGAGCCCGGGGCACCCCATCGGGAGGGGCCGGAGGGGATACTTCCTCCTGGCATCCTGAGCCCTGAACTCACTTCTGCCAAATCTTACAAATCCCATGACGGGAGGGACTCTTCCCCGGGAACCTCAATTCAGAAAGTCTGCAAAGCCCTGCGCTAAACTGATCTGTCTTCTGTCCTCCAGGCTTCTTCCCTCCGCTGGCTGGAGTCTGATCCAACACCCACACAGAAATTCCTGAAGCCTCCAGTGTGCGGGGACTCGAGGAGCCAGACCGCTCTTGGCTCAGGTGGACGTGGCCCAAGTGAAGTCAGCTCAAGTCAAGCAGCTGCCCAGGGCAGGCAGGCCGCAGCTCAGTGCCAACGGGGGAGCCAACACCTCACTCCGTTCCTGTCTTCCCTACCCTCAGAGGCTTGGCCACCATGTTACCCACAATGGGCATCTTCCACGGAAACACTTAGATATCTCAATGGTTTAAGCAAAAAAGTAACACGATAAAAGGCAAAAGGCAAATTGGGAGATAAAATTTACAGTGGACAAAACAAAGGTCCAGTTTCTTTCATATATAAAGAGCTTATATAAATCAGTAAGAAATGGATGAACCCAACAAAACAAAAATGCAAAGACCATAAGCAGGCCAGTCACCAAAGAAGAAGTTCAGTCAAAAATCATGTGAAAAAATTAAAGTCTGTCTACACTAACAGCCAAGACATGCATGTTAAAACACCCAGACGCCGTCTGCTTGTTCCGACGGGCGACTGCGTTCTGCTCACATGACACACAGCCTGACGAGGCCCAGGGAGGAGGCGCTGGGCGTCCTCGTCCACGACGGTGGTGACCTCCAGCACACGGGACACGGGCGACCCCGTCCCCACCAGCTCACAGGCAGCCCTTCTGCTGAAGTGTTACAGACGCGGGGAGCGGGCGCCCGGGCGGCTCGGGCGGTGACGCGTCTGCCTCCAGCTCGGGTCAGGATCCCGGGGTCCTGGGATGGAGCCCCGGGTCGGGCTCCCTGCTCAGAGGGGAGTCTGCTTCTGCCTCTGACCCTCCCCCACTTGTGCTCTTTCTCTCAAATAAATACATCTTAAGAAGAAAGAAAGAAAGAAAAGACGCAGGGAACGTCTGGGGTGCTTTTCCATCTGCAGCTGCGGGGCATGCCCCTCAGCAAGCCGCCCGTGGACACAGCCCCTCCCTCGGCGGGCTTCCTTCCAGTTAATCATGTTTGAAGATCAAGCCAAAACACAAAGAGGCCCAGTTTGGTATCAAAGTCCTGGTGGTTCCCAGACCCCAAGGGTTAAAGTTCCTGCCAGAGGTGAAAGGTCAGCTTTCAGCCCCCAAGTCACCAGGACTTAGAACAACGTCCATCAGGCGGCCTTTGTCTGGGCAATAATTAACTTTCTGTCCCGGGGACACTGCCCCCTCGGGTGCACACAGGGACCCTGTCTGACCAGGCGTGGGGGCGTTCTAGCTGTGGGCCGCTCCAGGGGCAGGGCTGGGGCTCGTGAATCAGCGTCCGCGGAGGGTGGGAGGCCCAGGGCCCAGGAGAAAGACCCCCCCCCCTCAGGCTCTGGAAAGGCCAAGGCCAGGTGCAGACGGAGGGGGCTTCCCTGAGGACAGGTGGGGACAGCGCGTGCCAGGGTCCCCGGGGCACTTTGCCCCTGCCACTCCGAGCCACGGCTGCACGGTTCGGTGACGAGGATAACCAGCAGGCCGGGTGTGGGCGGGTGCTGTGAACCCCGGCCCGGCCCAGCGGGTATGCGGCCTCCACGGGGTGCAGCCCGCCCCAGGACAGCCCATGCTCAGTGCTACGCTCTGCTGTTACTGTCTTGAAATCCCTGTTTTCATTGTGCACGAGTCACGTGGGCCTGGACACGGACCCTGCCCACCCTGGTGGGGCCCCAGGGTCACTGCCGGCATCACGCAAAGGGGGTGGGGGGCTCTTGTCATGGCAGGGATGGGTGTCCAGGCAGGAAGGTGGTCCCAAGGGGCCTCCTGGGCTGGGGGCATCAAAGGGGCAGTAGGTGACATGCGGGAGCCCGACGGAGCCGGCACCCCCAGGGCCGGGCTCCAGGGGGACTGACGGCTCTGCCCGGGGGCGGCCCTCCCCCGGGAGACGGCGGCACGAGGCAGGACAGGAGGCAGCTATCGTCCTTGTCCCCCATGGCCAGACGGACCCCCCCCCCCCAGGGCTGGTCCCCCCAGAGCACAGTGGCCTCCAGGTTACCTGGAACTTGTCAGGATCTGCTCCTCCGGCCTGGGCCACGAAGAGGCCGGCGCCAGGCTCCAGCTCCAGGCCCCGCAGGGAGCGCACCAAGGGCACCCTCTGGAACAACTCGCAGTCCACAAACAGCGCCACGGTCGCGCCGTCCACGCTGAGGGCGAAGCGCGTCCACTGGCCGGTGAAGGCAGGCAGACGGAAGCTGGCGGCCGTGTGGGTCCGCGTGGCACCAGGCTCGGTGTACAGGAGCTGGATGTGCTGGTGCCCATCACGCACGCCCGACAGCCTCACGCCCACGGACACCACCGCCTGGGCCGCGTCCGTGATGGCAAACAGCACCCCCGCGTCCTCGGTGGCAGGCTGGACGTGGAAGTGCAGCGAGAAGTCATGGAAGAACGGGCTGGGGAAGTGGTACCGGGCCACCTGGCCGCTGTTGGCATCCGGGCCAAAGACGAAGGCTGGCCCGATGTCGGGGTCGTCCACCTGCGTGACCTGCGGGGGTGGGGGCTCTCCAAGCAGCTGCAGGAGCCCCACCTCCGTGCCCAGGCTTTCTGCAAAGAGGATGAAGACCCCCAGTGAGGGCGTGCCTGGGGGAACCAAGCAGGCAGGGTGCCGGGGGGACACTGAGTCACGAGGGGCTCCCCACCTGCCTGGCACCTGCCTTGCTTCTCCAAATACCACTCTGGGTCAGGACATGTGGCCACAAGCTGCTGCCCACCCCGCCATGGGCTCACGGGCCCCCGGAGGACGCGACAGGAACCGTCCCATCAGGGGGACAGAGGGGGCAAGGATGTGGCTGAGCACGGCAGCTGCCGCCGGTGCCGGGGCCTGCACCCCCTCCTCACCGCATGACCCACTTCCCCGCCCTCAGACAGCGGGAGCCGGGCTCCAGCCCCAGGGAAGGCCCCCTGCCCGGGGTGTTAGCCTTAACACCATCACTCTGTTACAGAAGAGAGAAGCCGTCCACCCCGCAGTTCCCTGCACTGTACCAACATTACCAACCCGCCTGGAAACTAAGTAACCCCCCAGGGGCAGAAAATCAGAATGGGGGGTGTTTCTTGGAGGATCTGTCCTTGTGGTTCCGGGCCTGTGCTCACACTCGTAATACAGCAAATCCCACCCGGGTCCCCAAGCTTTGTCAGGGGCTTCCTCGGTGTCCCCTCCCGCCGTGTCCATGCTGGGCTGCCATAGCCACCCTGACCTGCAGAGGGGTCATGTGGCGGACGAGCCACTAGGGAGACCTGTGGTTCCTTCACCAACAGATGCTCACACTGGGTGGCCCCACCTTCCTCTCAAATACCCCTCAGAGTCCCAGGCCCCATTGGTTCACTCTCAGGAGCCCATGATTTGCCCTCCTCCCCCGTGTCCTCCCACCACGTGGAGGTGGCTTGAGTCTAGACTGGGGACCCAGCCATGGGGCCCAGTGTTCTCCCTCATCTCTTGTCCTTCCAATGGGACCAGAGGCTGCTGTGGGGGGCACACAGGCCCTGCTCTCCATGATGCTGGTCCTGGGACCCAGCAGGGCCTGACTTGACCTGGACCTGCCTGAGCCTCGGGAGTAGCGTGGAGGAGGCATGCTTCCTGGGCATGCACGGGCCACCAGCAGCCTGACGATCTTGGGCCAAGAGGGTCAGGTGCTGGGGACAGAGGGCAGGGCCTACCTCTCAGTCCAGGGAGTGCAGTCACTGCTGGACACAGGGTGGGGCAAACACAAATTCAAGGACAGACCCATAACTTTGGTGATTTCCTGTACGCATGCCCACTTTACCAGCTGGAGCTGGGACTTCGGGGCCACAGTCCAGCCAAAGGCCCCAACCCAAAGCCTTTTCTCTCAAGACCCCCACCTACAGTCTGGGTGTGGTCTATCTCCAAGGTGAGAATTACATGGGGGGAGACCCTCTTCTGGGGCTGTTGATGAGTGGGTGTCCTGAGGAAGGTGGTAAGCGAGCCCGTGACTGTGTGCATGAATGTACGTGAATATGTGTGGTGGTGGGGGCGCAGGTCAGAGCAGAGGGAAGCAATGCCAAACCCCAACTTCCTAAGGCAAATTCTATCTTGCAAAGAGCTCTTTGAGAACAAAAAGTGAAAACAGTAGAGACAGAAGCCACCCACATGAGGACATGCACTTTGGGTACCCTCCAGGGCTGGTCCACTCGGGGCAGTGGTGGGCATCTCCGCTCTGCATGGCCCTGACTTCCCACCCTGTCGGCAGCACCACCAGCCAGCTGGGGCTCCCCCATCCCTTGCAGGTAAGACCCCTGCAGATGGGACGTGGGAAGAACCAAGTGCAGTGCAGACAGCAGCCTCATTGGAACAATAGCCTGGCCTCCGTGCTAGGGAGCAGCGGGACCTTCCAGGAGGACCACAGGCTCTGGGAAGACAGTGGCTACTTGATGCTCAAAGACAGACAGTGCTGTCCACCAGGACAGTAGCTGCTATGATGGTCCCTTCATATCAGAAGTTCCTGGAGCCTGAGCATGCATTCAGGGAGATGCTCTAAGATTAGGAAACCGGACTCTCACCAGCCTCCATGTTAGTGGCCCTGCTGTCCTGACTCAGGTGTCCCCAAATTTAAACATAGATATGCCCACCACTGCCCTTCCTCCCAGGCAGCTAGAAGTTTTCCAGATTAATCTAGAATGCAAGAGGCCATAGCCATTGATGTCCTGGGCTGAACGACAATAGCGTGTTCCAAGGGCAGGCCCAGGGACCCCGGCGATGCACAGGCACCTCCCTCCTCTCCATGAATTCCTCATGGTTCCCATTGGGAGTAAGCCTCCAAATGCCTTGGCCCTAACATCACCGGTCCATTCTCCAGTTACAGGCTCTGTGAGTGGAGGATGGGGTCACCTCCCCGCAGACCTTCTGGCACCTGCTGCACTAAGGCGCTCGCCCAGCTGTCGTGGGCAGGAAACCAGATCTCTCCAAAAAGCAAATGCCCATGCCATGCTCTGAGAGTTTAGAAAGGCACCCTCATGGGAATACAGTGGGTGACACCTTTGGCCAGTGGGGGCCCCTCTTGTTGGGCCACACTCCCCTTGGATTAAGGCATCAGGGGACTTGCCTGGTTGAGGACAGTTTCCCTCTCAGCGAACAGGCCAGCCATAACCAAGTGGAATTTATCCTAGATATGTAAGGCTGGTTCAACATTCAAAAATCAATTAATGGAATCCATCTCATCAACACACTAACTAAAAAGAATCACAAAATCATATTAATAGATGAAGAAAAAGCATTTGACAAAATCCAACACTCATTCATGGTAAAAACTCTCAGTAAACTAGGAATAAGACAGAATTTCCTCCATCTGATGAAGAATATCTACAAAATACCCCTACAGCTCATATCACATTTAATGGTGAGAAACTTGAAGCCTTCACACTAAGATCAGGTACAAGGTAAGGATGTCTCTCACCAGTCCTTTTCAACATCGTGCTAGAGGTTCTTGCTAATGCAATAAGGCAAGAACAGGAAATAAAAGTACACAGATTGGGAAGAAAAATATAAAACTGTCTGTTTATAGATGACATGATTATCTCTGCAGCAAATTCAAAAGAACTGGCAAAAACAAAACAAAACAAAAAACAACCCTCCTGGAACTACTAAGTGAGTATAGCAAGGTTGTAGGACACAAGGTTAATGTACAAAATTCAATCACTTTCCTATATACCAGTAATGAACAAGCAGAATTTGAAATTAAAAGCACAATACCATTTACATTAGCATTCCCACAAACAAATTATTTAAGTATAAATATAACAAATACATGTACAATACCTATCTATACGAGAAAAACTACAAAACTCTGCTGAAATAAATCAAAAAGCTAACTAAATGCAGGGATAGTCCATGTTCATGGATAGAAAGACTCAATATTGTCAAAATGTCAGTTCTTCCCACCTTGATCTGTAGATTCAGCACAATCCCAGTCAAAATCCCACCAAGTTATTTTGTGGATATTGAAAACTGATTCTAAAGTTTATGTGAGAGGCAAAAGACCCAAAACAGCCAACACAAAGTTGGAAAAGAACAAAGTTGAACAAACATTGTGTACAGGTTAGAAAAGAACAAAGGACCGACACTATCCAACTTCAGGAGTCACTATGAAGCAACAGTGATCAAGACAGTGTGGTATTGGAGAAGGAACAGACAAATAGATCAATATAACAGAACAGAGAGCCCAGAAATAGAGCCACACAAACATAGTTAACGGATCCTTGTCAAAGGAGCAAGGCAATCAATGGAACAAAGATCGTCTCTTCAACAAATAGGGCTGGAACAACGGAACGTCCACACGCAAAAAGTGAATCTAACACAGACCTTACCCTCTTCACAGTTAACTCACAATGGATCACAGACTAAATGTAGAATGCAAAACTTTAAAACTTCTAGAAGATACCACAGGAGAAATCCTAGGGGACCCTGGATAGGAGGATGACTCTTTAGATACAGCACCAAAGGTATAATCCAAGAAAAAAGAACTGATAAGCTGGACTTTGTTAAAATGTAAAACTTCTGTTCCGTGAAAGACCATGTCTGGAGAGTGAGAAGATAAGCCACAGACTGGGAGGAAACATTTGCAAAAGACACATCTGATAAAGGACAGTTATCTATGATATATAAAGAACTCTCAAAACTCAACATTAAAACACAATCTTTTAAAAATGGACAAAAGACCTGAACAGAGAGACATACAGATGGCCAATACGTAAAGCTGCTCCACATCATAGGTCCTTGGGGAGATGAACTCGACTGCAAACCTACGAGAATGGCCACAGTCTAGAACACGGACACCGGCAAGCGCTGGGGAGGACGTGGAGCGACCGGAGCGCCCATTCACGGCTGCTGGGGAAGCAGACGGGGCAGCCACCCTGGAAGGCAATTCGGTGGTCTCTCACAAAACGGAACGTGCTCTTCCCATACGACCCAGCAATCACGCTCCCTGATGTTTCCCCAAAGGAGATGAGCGCACACGTCCACACAAAACCCTGCACACAATGCTCGAGGCAGCTTTATGCGTAACTGCCAACCCTTGGGACCCTTCGTGCATAACTGCTCTTCAGCGGGTGGATGGATACGGGAACTGTCCATCCAGTCAATGGGGGAGTGTTCAGCGCTAAGAGGAAACGAGCCATCATGCCATGAGAAGACAGAGGGACTGTGAGTGCGGATCGCTGAGTGACAGAAGCCAGTCTGAGAGGGCTACGTCCTGTGTGATTCCAGCGACAGGACTCTCTGGCGAAGGCACAACCATGGAGGCAGTGACGGGTCCATGGTTGCAGGGGTGCGGGGGAGGAGGGATGAATGGGCGCAGCACAGAAGACTTCAAGGGCAGCTACTCTGTAAGATACCGTAGTGGTGGGTGCCGGTCATTATACATCTCTCCAAACCCACAGAATGCACACCACTAAGAGTGAACCTCAAGTACACGATGGGCTCTGGGTGAGGACGACGTGTCAGTGTAGGTTCATTCTTGGTAACAAATGCACAACTCAGGTGTGGGATGTGGACAGTGGGAGAGGCTGTGCATGTATAGGGGGAGGGGGCAAGTGGGACAAGGGGGTGACACTTTTTGACAATCCACTGATGTAACGAGCCAGGTATTGGCCACATGCACCCAACAATGGCGCCCCCAGTACACACATCGAAAAGTGGAGAAGGTCCTCATTCGTGTTGCAGACCACGAGACACTGTCTCATCCCATTTACCTGCTAGAATAGAACATAACACCCTCAGTGAGACAGATGTGCAGAGACTTCTTGAACCTAGTAAAGTGTTTGAAGAAAGCTCTGCACCTGTTGCTTTATTAGAGTCACAACCACAAAGTAATAATGTCTGGGATGAGTGGAGAATGTTGATATCAGAGAAGAAAATATACTGAGAACATTCTAAGAAACATCTAGGGGCGCCTGGGTGGCTCAGTTGGTTGAGTGTCTGACTCTTGGTTTTGGCTCAGGTCATGATCTCAGGGTCCTGGGATTGAGCCCCACATCAAGCTCTGTGCTCAGCATAGAGTCTGCTTGAGGATTCTCTCCCTCTGCCTCCTGCCACTCCACCTGCATGCAGGCTCTTTCTCTCTAAAATAAATCAATCTTCATCCCTCGGTGAAGGTTTAACTATCTACACCCGATGCATTAATAGCATCCATACTTCTCTGCATGTTCAACTCGACCCATCAAAGCCTGAGTGAAATATTTCTGATGATTTGGAGAGAAAATGCCCACGGACCATCGATGATCTTTGCAGAAGGTTGTGAACCCCCCGAGCTCAGGGCCATGTCCAAACACAGCTGTCAGCCAGAGCCCAGATCAGGACCTGCAGGGACTGGACAAACAGGTCGAGAGGATGAGCACAACCACTACAGCATCATGTGTTACAAGAAGCTGGAAGCGCCTGAAGGTCTGCCTTTGAGGAGGGAGGCAGGACCAACCAGAACCACACAAGAACGAGAGTATCTCCCCTAGTGACACAGAACATTTCTGAGACCCGTCACCATAGAAAAGAGGGACTTTGGGATACATAGAAAGTGAGCCCACGTATGCACAGTAAGGATCGAGAGTATGCATACATGAGGTCGCACACACGCATGCGCACACACACACCGTGGTAAGCAGGAGAGTGGCCCAACATGTCCATTCTGCAATGTCTGCAACCTGCAAATGGTACTTTGCAGATGCAATTAATGTTATAGCCCCAGATGGGGAGGTTAACCAAATCTAATGACATACATCCTTAAAAGCATGTGTGTCTCCCAGGCAGGGGCACGCTGGTGGCCCCCAGAAGCTGGAAAAGGCAGGGGACACTCTTCCCTGCAGCCCCCAGAAGGAACACAGCCTTGCAGACAGACACCTTAATTTTAGCCCAGTGAGACTGATTTCGGACTTCTGACCTCTAGAACTATAACGTTACCCATCTGTATTATTTTAAGCCACTAAGTTTGTGGTCATTTATTACAGCAGCCACAGGAAACTCACATACACATATTTATCCAAAGCCACAGAAGGAACGGGGAAGATGCCCCATCCTGGCAGTGAGGGGGGCTTGGAAGTTGCATTCAGCCCTCTCTTGTGTGGCTCTGATCTCTATGCCTGTGTGTTCATGAGCTGGTTCTGGGAAAAAATGTAACCCAGGAGAGAAGCTGTGGAGGACAAGATGATGGGGCAGAGTGGTCCTAAGGGATGAGAGTGGCAGGCAAAGGCAGTCCCCCAGGGCCAGAATTTGTGGGTTTAGGGGAAGGAAGTCTCACTCTAAGCACTGGCTACCCTTCACACTCCCTCCTCCACAGAACTGAGGCCACATGTCTGCAGAACCTAGTCATTCGAAGTGGGGCTGCCCACAGATGGCTGGCAAAGGAGCAGTGTAGGGAGGCAGGGGTCCCTGAGCAGTTTTACATACTTCAAAGGCATGTCGGGGCCCCTGGAACACTGGCCATGTTGCTTGGAGTGGACGAGGTAGCACCCACAGCACAGCCTTCCCAGTCACAAGGCCATCCTCTCTGGGTGAGTGGCCCCAGGAGAAGGAGTGGCTGCTGAGCCTTCCAGGTACTCCGAGAATCAGGAAGTCAGAAAAAAGAACTTAGAGGGAAACCAGCATGGCAGTGGGGGAGAGGCTGGGCCAGACACCAGGAAGGGAAATGATCGCAAACCAGATCCTACACTGGAATCACTGACACACAAAACTCCTCAACAGTGCAAAGCTGAGCATCTGCCCCTGCCACCTGGTTTGTGGGTTCTCTCTGGACCCATTTCAAGACAAAAACATACTGCATATTACATGTGACAACCACATTCTAACATGGAAAACCTGATCCAATATCCAGATGGGTGGATGGATGGGTGGATGGATGGATGGATGGGTGGGTGGATGGATGGATGGATAGGATGGGTGGATGGAAGGATGGGTGGATG
>NW_023270699.1:1208978-1225424 GCF_011800145.1 Mirounga leonina
ATGGATGGATGGATAGGATGGGTGGATGGGTGGATGGATGGATGGATTAATGGATGGATCTGTGGATGGATGGATGGATGAATGAGTAGGTTGGTGAATGGACGGATGGAAGGATGGGGGATGGATGAATGGATGGATAGATTATTGGATGGATCTGTGGATGGATGGATGATGGATGGATAGATGTATAGATGGATGGGTGGATGGATGGATGCATGCATGCATGCATGCATGCATGGATGCATGGATGGATCTGTGGATGGGTGAATGGATTAATGGAGGATGGATGGGTGGGTGGGTGAGTGGGTGAGTGGATGGATTGATGAAGGTGGGTGGGTGGGCTAGCTTCTTGCGTGATATATAATAGTAACAATAGTTTAAGACTTGATTTCTCAACTGAAAAGGAAAGCAGTCAAAAACTATTTCCCTGCGGCAGGATGGACAGCTCCTTCACCAAGGGGAAGGACACTGTCAGGGAGACGGCCCCCATGTGGAGAGTCCAAACTGCTCCTGCATGGGCATAATCACAGCCACCATCTCGCTCCCCCTCAGTGAGGCCGAAGGTGAGCTCTTGTCTGCACGCTGTCCAATGTCAGCCTTCCTCAGAGCAGGAAGGAATAACCGCTAGAGACAATGGTGAGCTGGATGCCGATGGGGCGGATGGTCAAAGAAACCCCATTCCAAGCGCATGTGTCTCCTTACCTGCAGACAATCTCATCCACTGCTCTGGGCACCTGACATCCCAGCAAGAAAGCCGAAGCCACTGCTGGTACCTCGTGAGAGCTCAGCCAGGGCAGGTTGCCAGGAGGTGGGAGGCAAGCCTAAGTATCTTTCCATGAAGGTAGTCTCATCTTCTGACATCAGAGTTAGGTGCAAACCTCAAGTTACCGAAGCATTTAAACAATGTTTACTGTCTCTGAATTCACATTTCATTAAAGGCGGTTGATGGAAGCCCAGCAGCTGGGAAGCCCGAGCACGTGGCGGGCCCATGACAGATGGGCTGGGCATCCTCCCCAGAAGACAGGGCCAGCCTCAGGATCGTCACAGTGACGAGACCTCACTGGCCAGCTGGGGTTCCCGTGGCCTGGGGCTCTGCTTGTCTGGAGTCCGTGGGGCACTTAAGTCCAGTCCCGGAGCTAGGCTGCCCACGTCCACCTCCTGGCTCCCTGTTGCTAGCCACGCGGCACACACACGCCTTATCCCCACAGACCTGTTTCTCTCCTGCAGACAGGAACAACAGTGGCTCCCAGGCTCAGAACACTACCTATCTTCACCGTCATTTCCAGGGACATCAGGAAAGGTGCACAGAGAGCAAAGCCCAGGCTGCCCGTCACTGTCCTGCAGCCACACCCCCACTCGGTGTCCCCTTCCCCAGGGGGACAGTCCCCCTGCTGGCTGACCCTCCCCTACTTGCTTTTCTCTGGGGCCTGAGGGACAAGCCCCCACATAGGCAGACTCGGCACCAGGTCCCCAACAGCGTGCTGATCCCTTGCCGGCTCCAGCCACAGCAAAGGGGCCCCTCTAGCAGCCCTCTCCTCTCGACCACCTCCCTGGGCCCCAACCAGTGGCTGCACTGTCCCCCTCCTCCACCCGCTCTCCCTGCAGGGATAGGAGGGAAGCAGGTAAGGAAGGGCACGTCCAGCAGGCTGAACAAAGCTGCAGCCTTACCAGGTGACCCGTCCACACCCCACTGCGCCAGTGTGAGGGGAGCAGGGGCCATCTCTGCCCTGGAGCCCGGGGCCCCCATGCAGAACATACTCGACAGAAGGGACATGAAATGGTGCCTCGGCAGGAAACCTCTGTGGGCAGCTCTGGTTGGGTCCTGGGAAGGAAGCAGCACCCACCCTTTGGGCCTCCTTCCCCTACAGAGAACCTTACCCCCTCCACTCTCCCCACCACCCCACAGCCTCCCAATATCCAGGTAGCCCAAGGCCGTCACTCAGCCCGGATCTTCACACTCATCACTGGGGGACCAGTCACCAACATGGAGGAGGGGCTAGGGGGCCCCTCACTCCCTTCCCTCCTGATTAGGGCCTTCCTCCTGCCCTGCCTGCCCCCATCAGGTGGGGACGGAAAGGCCCAGGGGCCTAGCAGTGGGGGATCCCCTGCTGAGAGGCCAGAGGAGGAACGATGCTCACAGCCCCAGCCCTGGTTCCCAGGGACCCTCCCCAGCCAGGCCACACCCAGGAGGGATCCTCAGTGTGATAAATGCCTGACCCCACCTTTAGCCTGAGGGGGTGTGGACTGTTAGCCCTGACAGAAGAGTCCCCCAGGGCTCTGCTGGGAACACGGCCTCCCTGACAGCCTGGGGGCCCTGCCAACGTGTGCAGATGTCCAGTAAGAAGTCCCTTTTAGGCCACTCGGCTGCGCAAGGCAGCTGTGGTTAGAGATGGTCCACACCCCACACCACCCTGCCTGGGCCACGTGAGAACCGCCCTGCACCAGCTCGCAGCCCGCACCCAGTGTGGCCGAGCCCCCAACCCGAGGAGATCGGCTGGACCCAGCGGCGGGACCCTCGCGTGTACAGGCCCGGGGTGGGAGAGACACGTGCGCAGGCCTGGCCCTCCCCGCCCCCCGACAGGAGGAAGCTGAGCTCGGGCGGCCCCTGGGCTCTGCTGGCGGGAGCTGCACCCGCCCCACACGCTCAGTGGACACAGCACAGAGCCCCCGAGGAGGCCACGCGAGCCCAGCATCAGGTACGCGTGTGGGAACAAAGAGCTCACCGAGGCTGCCACTGCCTGTGGATGACATCGAGCCCAGCCCACCCACAGCCCTGGGTGCCTCCCCACTGGGCCCCAGCCCACGGGCAGCCACAGGCCCCTCTGCTCTGCACGCACTAGGACCCCCAGAGCCGCCCTGTGTAGGCTGTTCCACTGCCATGACATCCTGGCCACTGCCGCTTGCATGCAGGGCTCAGCCTCCCTGCTCCCCGTCCATGGCAGCCATAGCCCCTTCCCTCCACCCCTCCCACTCCCCCCTCCCATTCCCCGCTCCGTGGAGCTGGGCACTGGGGCCGGGAACTCACCCACACACATCCCCCATGGGCCCCGCGGTGTGACACCCCCGTCTTGGGGTCCACCCCCACCAGCCCAGCTCCATAGCCTAACGACCCCAGGGACCAACACAGGTCAAGGCTGCTCTCGGGGGGAGGGGGGGCAGGACACACAGACCCACCGGAATGGGGCCGAGGCCTCGAGTGCGAACGGGAGCAGGCCCAGCGCTCAGAGGCCCACCCGGGGACGCAGGGGCAGCTGACTGGCCGGCTCACCTGGCAGGACAGAGGGACAGGGCGGGGAGGAGGGCCAGCCAGTTACCTGCACCCGGCCCAATGAACACGCAGAGGCCGTCCTCCTGGGCCGGGAGCGAGGCGCAGGAGACCGGCAGCCCGCTCCCGTCCAGGTGGCCCCAGCACGCGTCCTCCAGGGCCTCACAGAACTGGCGGCAGGGCGGAGGCGTGGGCGGAGGGCCAGCACCACAGGGCGGGGCCAGCAGCAGGCAGAAGAACCAGGCGAGGAAGCGGTGACAGTGCGTCTGGAGGAGGTGCCCCCACGCCCGGGCGGCGGCCCACACCTCCTCGCTGCTCCTGTGCTGCAGGTGGTTGGGCAGCCAGGCGCGCCCAATGCCCAGGTGGCTGCAGACGGGCAGGGAGGGAGGCAGGGGCAGGCAGCGGCCGGCGGCGGCGGGGACAGGCTGCCCGGTGGGGGTCAGCGGGTCCGCCCCGAGCAGTGCAGAGCGGTTAGCAAGACCAGGCCCCACAGAGTTAGCCACGTGAGGAGCCCGAGTGCCCCCGTCCCCAGGGACAGCCGAGAGCGGGATCTGAGACACCAGGGTGCGGGGGTCGGAGGAGCGAGCGGAGCGGCCGGCGAGAGCGCCCAGGGGGCCCGTCACCAGGGGGAGCTGAGGAGGCGTGCGTCTGTGGATGCCAGGGGGTCGGTGCTGCTGGCCGGCACCGGCTGCCACGCGCAGGAGTCCTCCGCTGTCCGGATCCTGGGGCCGCCCCGGGGACTGCCGGCTCCCCCAGGGAGGGTCCCCACCTGGCGCAGAGGACGGAGAAGCTCTACCTGCAGCAGGTGGTGGTGGCGAGGGCCTGCCCGGGAAGGGCGGCAGCTGGGTGGGCACTGGTGGGGTGCCGGCCTCGGTCCTCTGGGTGTCCGGAGAGCTCGGGGCCCCACTGCCCAGCCAGAGAGCGGTCCCGTTCTCCTGGGGGGGGCTGGAGGGCCCGGGGAGGGTGAGGGGGGCCGTGAGGGTCACAGGGGCTGGCGCCTCTGTCCGGGGGGGGCTCGTGGTGGGAGTGGCGTCATCCCACAGCTGGACAAAGCTCCGGATGCCCTGAGCCACATTCAGGATCTTGGCTCCCACGCCGGCGATGTTCTCCTCCTTCGTGTCCGGGCCCGCGGGGGAGGCACCGCCCAGGCCAGTCTCTGGCCTCTCCACGGGGAGCTCCGGGCTGGCAGGGCCTCTCCCCTGCTCCGTGGGGCCATGCTGGGGGGCCGCGTGTGTGCTGGTGTCCTCTCTGGGCTGCCCATGTGGGCTCCCCGGGGGCTCAGAGACCAGTTCGGCTGTGGGCCCGTCGGTCCTAGTGGACCACAGCCAGTTTAGGCTCAGCAGGTCAGCATGGGCGGCCGCGAGGCAATATGTGACCAGGAGAAGCAGCAGCGGGGGGCCCAGGCGGCTGCCGGGGAGCCGAGCCATCAGTGCTCTGCCCTCACAGGGCCTGGGCGGCCGTGTCTGCGTCCCAGGGCCGGGCCAGCCTGGCTCCGCCCTCCCCGCCCACGGGCCCGTGGCCAGCTCCCCTCTCCTCTGCCGGAGGCTCTTTCCTCCACCTTTCTCCTCTCCCGGAGGGAAAAGACACAAACCTCTAGATCAAGGAGACAGGCACCCGCGGGCTTCTCAGGCTCTTGGCAGCAACCTCAGACTGCAAGAGGGACGAGGTCCCCGCTCCATGCTGTCCCCTCCCTCCGCTGACCCTGCCCGGAGCTCCTCCGGGAGCTGGGTCCGCGAGAGAGCCCCCGGCCCGGCCTTCGGGCAGGCGTCTGCTCGGGGCAGGGCCGGGAACCACAGGCCACCGAGGGCCGCCCTGGCCCACTTGCTCTCGGAGACCCTACAACAGCCCCGAAGAGCCTGGCCCGGGGCCACCAGTCTGTAGCAACCCCGGAACTTGTTCCAATTCTTGTGGAGGAAGTTAGCCTCTGAGACATTGGCCAGCCGAAGACCCTGAGGGCGGGTGGTCCACGCACCCCCGGGGCCCGGCGCCCTCGGGACGCCCCTCTCTCCATCTGGCCAGAGCCCGCGTGCCGGGCGTGAGTGGACGCTCTGCACTGTCCTGAGGGTATCCAACTTAACCCCAGAGCTGCCCAAGGGACCGAAGGCCACAGCGGCCGGTGTCATGAGGGCAGAGCAGGATTACGGGGCCAATCGATGCCGGAGGCGCCGGCGGCAGCAGGGTCCAGGCAGACGTGGGTCTCCCGGCCACCCCGCCCCCCAGCCCGGGCCGCGTGTAGAGCGGGCGCTCTGCCGCTTCTGGGCGCACGGCGGGGGGGCTCTTCCAGGGACGGTCCCCGGGCCGCAGGAGAGGGGTCCCCATCCACACAAGGCCTGCCAGGGACGGCCTCCCTCCCATCCTCAACACCCCAACGGGGGAAGCACAGCAAGCACAGCACGCCAAGCACGGGGCCAGCGCTCCGCCTTTACCCCCCAAACCTCACGGGACACAGCCGCCAGCTCGCTTACGCATGAACAACGGAGCCCAGAGACTCGGCTCCCGGCGGAGCCCAGGGACGGCAGAGCCAGGAGGCGGCCAGCACTCACACAGACAGCCCGGCTCGCCCATGCACACTCACACCCGCTCACACCGTCACGCACACGGCCTCACCACCACATTCTACACCAGCTCCCACGTCCCCCCAACACCCCGTCTTCCCCAGGCTCTGGCAGGGTCTCAGCCCACCCTCCCCGGGGCTGGGTTCAGCAGTGTGGCCGCTGTGACGTGTCCCCAACTGTCCCCAGCCCAGAGCACCGAGGATGCAATCAGTCAGCTACTGTCCAAAGGGCAGGGCCCGGCTGCTGGGCTCAGAACTCGGAACACTGTGTCCCCTCTGCAAAGGGGGGCATTCCATATGCAAACATCTGTGCTAGGCGTCGTTCCCAGTGTTAATCCCCACCATGCTCAGAATTCCTAGAAATCGTCTCTTTGCTTGAAAATTCACTAATGTGATTTTATGCCTAAAAGTGTCTCTAATGTGATCTTATGCCTGAAAGTGTCTCCGGAGAATCTCAGGACAGAAATTCCAAAGGCTCTGTCCCTTCTCCCACGCACGCGGGCGCGTCCGACGGAGGGTGGCTCCCTTGTCCGTCCAGGTGGCCCTGGGCCCTCAGCTACTCCCTGGGGCCACTTGCCGGTGGGGCCGGCCCCGCACCCACTGGCTCAGCTCGCCCCCCAGGCTGAACCAGGGACCGAGGTCGCACGAGGAGGGACAGCAGTGCCCCCACGCTCGTGCCCACACCGCAACCCAGCAGGGCGCCCCTCCACCCTCCACGCCCCACCCACGCCCTCCTACTCCAGACCTCGCCCTTCCAGCCGCCCTCCAGAGGCCACCGTCCCCTCAAAGCTAGAGCCACCACGCCATCAACCTGCTCGGAACACGCCGGTGCGGCTCCGTCCCCAGGACTCTGCTCCCCCCAGGGAGCAAGCCACCATGGTGCTGCCATGCGAGCCTCTTCCACACACACCACACACACACTCACGTGTGCACATGTGTGCACGTTCCCAAGCACACACACACACATGCTCACTCACGTGCACTCACACACGTGTTCACACACTTTACACCCTCACTCACACATGCAATGTTCATATGCAAACTCACACGTGCACCTACATCCCCGCACACGCACATGCGTGCTCGTATGCAGACAACAGCTCCCAGAAAGCACCGCGGTGTCCGCTCCTCCAGCTGTGGCCACAACAGGCCCCTTCCCTGGGGGACACGCGCTGCCGGGTCTGGACCCTGCCGCTCCGATGGGAGCTCCGTGTAAAGGCTCTTGTCTGGCTCCTACCACTGGGGTCGGTCTTGTTGCTGAGGTTCGATAATCACCCCACATCGTCCGTGGGGACAGAGAAGCAGGGGACTCCCACTTAAAGATCAGTAGGTCAGGTGCTACATTTCTGAAAGCACTTGGTTCCCTGAGGCCCCAAGCCCAGAAGCCGCTCCTTATGGTCCATGCAAACCTCCCCAGCTGATGGACGCTGGGTCCTCGCTGCGGAATCCAGCCCCTGCTGCCACGGCCCACACCCGAATGCCCCATCAGGCCAGGAAGTCCAGTGCCCACTTGGGCAGCTCCAGCCCGAGCCTTGGGGAACAGGGTTTGGCCCCCCAACTTGGTGATGCTGAGTCAGGACTCTGGGCATCTATGAGCACTGAGGCTCCCTCCCAGCAGCCCCAGAACACCTCTCTGCAGCCCCCAGCCCCCAGCACCGACTCCCAATGAGGCACCGACCCTGAGGCCGGCGGCCAACACTCGGGTCTCCTGCTGGCGCCATGACCCAAGTCGCTCCCTACAAAGTGTCCCAACCTGTGTTTCCCTGGGACTGAAAACTGAAAGTCTACAGGGAAAAGCAGCCCCTCTCTCTGAGCACCCCAGTGCCCCCCAAGAGACAAAGAAGAGGAACCCCCCAAGGATGGCTCAGCACTCGGGTCAATGTGGCCGGAAGAAGCCCCCCAGGGCAGCAGGGCAGCCCCCCGGATAAAGGTCCAGAAGGCTGATGGGAGGAATCAGGACAGACCCTGAGATGAGGGTGCACAGGCTGGGGAAGACGGTTCAGGCGGCATGGTGACCTGCCTCCCCACCCCAGCACATTCACATGGCCATCACAGAGGCATTTCCTACACACAGGAAGGTTTCCCGGGGCTGCCCCCAGAAGCCCAGAGCCCCGTGCCCGCTCTGCCCTCCCCTCCGCAAGCAGCCTGGGCGGGTTCGGGGCGTCCGAGCTGCCGTTGAGGAGGCCCTGCGTGGGACGGGCCACCTCACACCCCTTCCGGATGGAGAGCACGTGTGGACCCGCCGGATCCCCACGGTGGCGAGACGCACCCCTGCCTCCCGCCCTGCCTTCCACCGGGGGTTTGTTTCGTCTTGTTGGCCTGTCTGGTTTGGATTCCTGAATAATGCGGTCTTTTATTTTCATTTTTGAAAAAACACAAACACCCACACGTGAACCGAGAAAATTGGCTCTCCGAGAAACGGGAGGATGATGCTGCCTCGGAACTTCAGAGCATGGCTTTTGGGGCTCTCACCTGTCAGAAACCCTCCCACCGTGACCTCCGACACCACCTTCACACTGAGGCCCCAAGTCCCCTCCGGCCGGGCCTCCCGGGGCTGCCCACAGCGGGGCCCCTCCTCCACGACTGTCTCCCCAAGACCCTGCTGGCTCAGGGAGCCCTGGGGCTCTCTTTCCTGCCCCTGCCCAAGGCCAGCCCCGGCGCGTGTCCCCCAGCCTCCAAGGAGCAGACCCGGGCGCTCAAGCTCCCCGCACCCACTGCCCAGGGACCCGCTCCCAGGTGGCCACACACACATCCAGTGAAGGTCCCTCCACTGTGGACACATTTCCGGCTCTTTCGAAATGAAAACATGACTTTTCATCTTCCTGTGGTGCAACTGGTTTATAATTGCCTAATACACCTAGACGCTCTGCCTAAACTCTACGTCTCGTGGTGACTTTTTCGAGCACGATGATAAAGGACGCAGCAGCTCCCGAGATGCCCACTGAAGGCGCTGCTGCTGGGGAGGGGCTGACCGGCCAGCTCCACGCGGGCCCCGGCTGGGCCCTGCACTGGCCTCTCCCAGCCACAGCCCGGCCTCGGGGCTGCCGTCCAGACGAAGGGGCAGGAGGTGGCCGGGCAGCCAGGGCCAGGTCAAGGCCCACAGGCACCTGCCCTTCCTGGTGGGCGCTCGGTCACCCGAGGACCCCGCCTGGTTCCGCTGCCCCGTGGGAGCGCACAAACCCCAAAACCGAAGACGACGGCAACATTGCAACCCCCTGTCTGATTTCTAACCACCAGGATGTGCGATCCACCTTCTCCAATCAGTCCTTGGAGCGTGGTTCAAACTCCCTCCCTCCCGTGTGCGGAGAGCAGAGACCCCCATATTCACGCCCCCCCGTGAGACGGCTGACACAGCCCAGCATTTCCACAGCTCATGGGGTGCGAAGAACCACCCCCAGCCTGCAAACCCAAATCCCTCTGTGGGTGGCATGAAGCCCAAGAGAACCCTGTCGGCTCCTAAGGGAGTGCCTAGCCCTACCCAGCACGCGGCTGGCCATCACCCCCACGCTGGCCTGAGGGTGACAGAAACATACAGGAGACCCCGGGCCTCCCGGGGGAGGGTTCGTACAGCCCCAGCCCCCCAGAGCCCACCTTTGGAAGCGACCCTGGCCAGTGCAGGGCAACTGTTGGGAAGGACGGTCAGCAGACGTGAGATGCGGCCGGAGAGCAGAGACTCACCAGGGTCAAGGGTCATGGGGAAAAAGCACCCTGTCAGCTCAGCCTGGCCGCAGTGGCCCCCCGTCCACCGCTTCCCACCTCCGGATGGAAGGCCCGCGGGAGGGCACTTGCCGAAGCCTGAATCCAAACATGGGGAAGCAGCTGGACAAGTCAGACCGGGGGGCATTACACGGGACAGCGGGCTGGACTCCGCACAGATGTCCACATCGGGAAAGAGAAGGAGGGAGGGGGTCCAGAGCAAGGAGGCGGAGGAAACGGCCAGCAGGGGCAGCGCGCAGGCCTCGACCTTCCAGGGCCGCCGGCTCTGTAAAGGACAGCACAGGGACCCTGGAGCACGTCTGAGAGTGGACCGACATCACTGGGCACGTCCCTGCTCTAGGACAAGCACATGGAAGTGCCCGGGCAGCAGTCAGGATGCTGCCACTCACTTTAACCAAGAAGTGAGTGTGTGCATGCATGTGGGGTGTCTGTGCACGTATGTGGATGCTCCTGCGTGTGCACGCAGATGTGGACTGGGGAGAGCTGGAAACGTGGCGAGTGTTAACAGCCAGCAAAGGGTGGTGCAGGGGGCATGAGTGAGCACAGCACTCGCCTCCCCTCCTTCCTGTGCGTTTGAAATGCAAACAGAGATTTCTTTCTGCCTTCGTTCATCTTGGGTGCCCTCTGTGGGCTTCACCTCGGGAAACCAGGTGGCCCGGTGGGTGTTTGTCCCCTGAGCCATCACACCCCCTCTCTTACCCAACGTTATAACTTAAAGTTCACTTACACAGAGCAAAACAGCTGAATTGCTTGCTAGACTCCATGGGACTTGCACCAGCGCCACAGAGTGCATATTTTTACAGACTCTAAAAACTCTTCCAAGACCCAAGACCTCCCACTTTGTTCGTTTCCGAGATTGTTTTGGCCCTGCTGGTGCCTTGAAGTTCCATATGGGTATCAGAATCAGCTTGCGGGTTCCAACGGGAAGTCAGCGGGGTCCCCGGCAGGGTCGGCTCAGCAGACCGTTCCAGAGTGATGCCATCTTAACAGTGGGAAGTCTTCCGATTCACAAACACCGAGTGTTTCTCCATTTATTAGATCTTCCTTCACTTCTCTCAACACTGTTTTCAACTTCCAGAGTGTAAGTTTTGCACTCCTTTTTGTTAAACTTATTCCTAAGTATTTTACTCTTTTTGTGCTTTTGTAGATGGATTTTTTACTTAATTTCATTTTTGGATCATTCATTACAAGTATATAGAAATTCAATTGATTTTTCACATTGATCGTGTATCTTGCAGCTTACTGAACTTACTAGCTGTCACCGTTTTTGCGTGGATTCCTTAGGACTCCGCATCTCTATGACCGTGTGGTCTGTGAACAGAGTACGGTGTACAATGGAAGTGGTGAGTGGGGGCATCCTTGTCTCGTGCATGGTCTTGGGGGGACACATCCGGCCTCCCACCAGCAGGCAGGATGTCAGCTGTGGGTTCTATGCCTTTTATAGGGTTCAGGAAGCTCCCTCTGTTCCTAGTTTCTTGAGGGTTTTTATCACAAGAGGGTGTTGGATTTCATCAAATGCCTTTTCATTGAGATGACCACATCATTTTATTCTTTATTCCACGGATATAGTGCATTACAGATGCTAAACCAGCCTTGCATGTCTGGGACAGAGCCCACTGGTCGTGGTGTATGGTTGCTCTTCTTTGCTGCTGGTTTTGGTCTGCTAGTCCTTAGGGATGCTTGTGTCCACATTTACAACTGGTACTGGACCATGGTTTTCTTTCTTGGGACATCTGGGTCTGGCTTTGGAGTCTAGGTAGCCCTGGCCTCATAAAATCAGCCGGGAACTGGTTCCCCATTTTATTTTTAAAAAGAGTTTCTGAATATCTGGTTTTAATTCTTTAACTGTTTGGTAGAATTCGGCAGCAAAGCCGGGCTTTTCTTTACATGGGTAACTTTGGATTATCAAATCAATCTCCTTTAACGGTTACAGAGCTATTCAAATTGTCTCCTTCTCATTAAGTCTCAATAGCTTGTGTCTTTCTAGGAATTTGCCAATTTCCTCTAAGTTATCCAATTTGTTGACATAACTGTTCGTCATTAGGTTAGAACATGGTACAGGGTGCAAACAGAGCTGGAGGACCCACACTTCCCAATTTCAAATCTTACTATGAGGCTATGGTAAGCGAGGCCGTGTAGTGTTGGCCTGAGGCTGGACATGTGGGGCAGTGGAACAATGCATACATCACTGGTCAAGAAGACCAAGATCGTCCAGGGAAGGAATGGTATTTTTTTAAAGATTTTATTTATTTATTTGACAGAGAGACAGCGAGAGAGAGAGAGAGCACAAGCACGGGGAGTGGGAGAGGGAGAAGCAGGCTTCCTGCCAAGCAGGGAGCCAGATGCGGGGCTCGATCCCAGGACCCTGGGACCATGACCTGAGCCGAAGGCAGATGCTTAGTGACTGAGCCACCCAGGCATTCCAAGAATAGTATTTCAAGATAGAGAGCTGGAACAACTGGACATTCACAGGCGAGAGAATGAAGTGGACCCCTACCTCACACCATATACAAAAAGTAGCTTCACATGTATCAAAGACCTGAATGTAAGAGCTACAACCATAAAACTCTTAGAAGAAAACACAGGAATAAATCTCCATGACCTTGGACTTAGCCAAAGAGTCTTAGATATGATGTCAAAAGTCTAAGCAACAAGGGGCAAAAATAAATTGGACTAAATCAAACTTTAAAACCTTCATGCTTCAAAGGACACCATCAAGAAACTGAAAAGACAACCCACAAAATGGAAGAAGATATTTGCAAATCACATATCTGATAAGGGACCTGTATCTAGAATATGTCAAGACTGGCTACAACCCAACAATAAAAAGACACGTCATCCAATTAAAAAGTTGGCCAAGAATCTGAATAGACATTTCTCCAAGGAAGACATGCACATAGCCGGCAGGCACACGAAGAGATGCTTGGTAGCATCAGTCATCAGGGAAATGCGGAGTGAGACCATGTGGGATACACTTCACACCCACCAGGATGGCTAGAATCAAAGGGCAGAGCATAAGCGGTGGTGGTGGGCAGTGGAGAAGTCAGACCTCGTGTGCTGTTGGCGGGAAGGTAAACTGGTGCAGCCCCCAAGGAAAGGGTCTGGCAGGTCCTCAAATCATGAAACACAGAGCTACCCTGTGTCCAAAAATCCCACTCGGGAAACAGACCCAAGAGAAATGAAAGCACGTGCCCGCACGAGGACGGGCACACGAATGTTTACACCAGCAGTATTCATGATGGTCAAAAGGTGGAAACAACCCCGTCCACGCCATGAGGATCGCCCAGCCCTGAGAAGGAGTAGAGCCGTGACCCCTGATACGACAGCCCAACCTCGGGAACGACCTGCTGAGCGGGACCAGCAGCTTCCATTTACACCGCGTACCCAGAGCACAGAAACCCACCAACGCAAGTTTGTGGTTGTTCGGGGCTGGGGTGATGGTGACGGGGTCGCTCCCAGGCCACCCTGATGACAGTGGGGACTTGCACAATATTCGTCACTGAACTGTGCACTGTGTCAATTACACCCAAATGAAGGCGTTTTGAAAAAGAACGGAGCTGATGCCGTGTCTTGAACCCACACGGTCTTAAATCAGACGCTGTGTGATCTCTATGTATTTGTTACTGAGATTGGTTTTTCCCACACATTTGATGACAATGATTCTTCCTTCATAAATTCCTGCGTACCTTCACTCGGTTTTCTAAGGGAGCATTTACCACTTTTTTTAAAATTAGGGATGTGGAGCCTGGGTCACCTCTGCCACTAGGTGGTTTCCAAGTTCACTGCTGGCCTCTTTCGAGACACACGGGGACTTTACTTCCAGCGAAGCAAGCCTCCTGCCGACTCCGTCTGTGCGCCCTGGCGCCTGGCTCGTCCGCAGAGCCACGCTCCGTCTGCTCCGCCCCGCGAGGGCCCTCACTCTGACGGGGCGCTCCGGAGTCCTAGTCCACGTCCTAGCGAACCTGAGACTCCCAGCCTCCTACGGCCACGTGCACTTGACAGTCGGAAACCCGCAGCGGGTGGCGGCTGGGGGCCCCACACCATTGCCTGTGCATTAACCCTTCACTTCCTAGGGACGTATTCTTATTTCATTCATTCAACAAATACACACTGAGCTCCCCCTGGGCATCCAGCCCTGCTCTGGGCACTGACGAGGCGTCAGCTACGGTGCGGGAAGGTCCACGGCAAAGTGGACACAGAGGGCACACAGGTGACCGCCGCAGGATGTGGGACAGAGGGGAGACAACACAAGCATGTCCCCCACAGAAGGACACCAAATTCCAGCTCAGCCGCCCACGAGGGGGACGGGCAGCCTCCGCCAGCCTGCGGGAGGGACAGTCCCCACTCCGGGAGTCTTGAGGGTCTCCACGAGGCCTGTTTCGCAGGCTATGTACCCAGAGCAGAGTCCCCCATGCCTGCGTTGAAGTGTTTTTCTGGGAATGGGGCCACACAGCCGGTGTTTCACACAAAGGCTCTTGACCCAGGAAATTAATGTTTGACTAGTGTTTTCACCGGAGCGTCCTGAGGGCCTGGCATCCAGAGCGTCCATCACTGTGTGGTCCCTCAGCAGCATGGAGAGACAGTGATTCATGCCCACACCCCAAATACAGGCATAGCACGGCGCCTGGCCCTGGACCTCCCAGGACCCCAGGGGACGCCTCGGGAGGACCTGGTGCCCCGGCGGGGGGACCAGGGGTGGCAGGGGGAGGGGTCTCGGCACCTCAGGGCAGGGTTTGTGGGGGCCAAAAAGGGAGATGATGTGGAGAACCTACAGAACTTTTTAAGCCGTGAACAGTCCGATTAGTTTTTAAGGGTTTGGCGGGTTGCTCATTAACTGGATTTTTAATGGAAGGCTGGAGGGCAGGCTCACGAGGCCAGGTTCCCATGGGGAGGGGATGGGGAAGTGGCTGACCTGTTCGGTCCCCCGATCCGTGGTGACCACGCTCCAGTCTGATTGGGGCAATGGGTCAAGCACCTCCTATGTGCCAACACCCCAAATCCGCCAATACCCTCGAGGTCCCACACCGTGATCCCAGCCCCCGTGCCTGGCCAGGGCAGTGTGGCTAACGGGGGTCCCTAGACCCACTCCTGACCACAGGCCACCATGAGGACAATACCCGGGGCTGCTCCCTGCCCTGATCTCCAGATGCACAGCAAGGATCCAGAAATAGCCACGTCACAGAGAACACACGGGGCGTGGAGGTGTGCACCCAGCACATGATGGGTGTTTCTGCCATGGACACAGAGGGCGGGCAGCGAGGGCAGGGTACCCAACCAGCTGTGTAGGCAGGTTACCCCCAAACCCCAACATGCACCTGACTCAGCGCTCCTGACCCGGCAGACCCGACCGGCGCCACACTCCGGGCTCGTACCACGGCAGCTGGGCAGGAAGCCCACCGGCCACAGCTCCCCCTTCTCAATTCCACGTCCACCCCAGTGGCCGGATGCTCCCACGATGGCGGGACTCGCTCAGTCCACGGGGCCGTGCCCTCAGGAAGCGAAGGACCTGCAGGGCGGTGGCCCGGCCTGTGTCTGCCTCCCACCCTCCCAGTTTGGGCAAGCTCGTCGGCAGGAGGGTGGACAGCAGTGCCGCCCGATGCATGACGACAGGCTGGAGGCCACGGAGGGTGCAGGTGGGAGAGCCTGCCAGGCAGGAGGACACGGGCGAGGACGTACTCCGGGAGCAGGGGCGTCCGCGTGGGTGTGTGACCACATTCACTGAGAGCAGAATGTGAGTTTTGTCCTGGTTCTTGTCCTACTAGGGTTTTCTAGTTTGGGGTTTTGAGGGGGCAGTTTGGGTAGTTACAAAGACAAAACTCACAAATAAGAATAAAGGAAAAAAAGATCAAGGTACAGGAACTGAGAAATCCAGTGGTTTTGCTTCAGGCGTGTCCATGCTGGGTGGGCAGCGTCCAGTGGCAGCCCCAAGGTGACCTGGTGGCGCCCGGGGAGGGTCCGGCCCATGCGAGCGTGCCTGAGCCCACAGGATTTCGAGGACGGGCGTGTGCACCTCTCTGGCATGGCCGGTGTTCAGGCACGGCCAGAACTAGCCTTGGGCTGGGCCCTCCTTGGCCTTGGACAGTCCTCCAGTTCAGCCCTGGCCCAGCCACCCCCCCCGGACCCTGCATGTCCTCCTTGGGAGCCGCTTCCAGCTGGGGTTGAGTGACGGCCCCACAGGGCTCCGCAGGGTGGTGGCCAGGCCGGGGCGCTGGGGTTCCCAAGCTCTCCCAGGAGGACCCGCTGGGGTGTCCTTCCCGCACGGCTGGGTCACAGGCTGACATCCACCATCACGGGGGGCCCCCGGGTGGTGGCAGAGATGAAGCGTCAGAGGTACCGCAGCAGATGGGACGATGGCCTCAGAAATATGCCTAAAGCCTCACGGAGCCTGTGACGGCCATAGTTGGGGAAAGGGTCTTGCAGACGCAATGCGTCAGGGACCTCGAGGAGCCCATCCTGCACTAGGATGCGCTAAACCCAACGACAGGTGTCCTTGTGAGGGACCGAGGAGGACAGAGGGGAAGCCACATGAAGATGGAGGCAGAGATGGGAGGGATGTGGCCACAAGCCAGGGAACCTGGGGCCCTAGGATCTGGACGAGGCAGGAAGGGTGCCCCCTGGAAAGGAGTGTAACCCTGGGACACCTTGACCTCAGACCTCTGGGCTTCGCACTGAGAGAAGACAGATTTCTGTTGTTGTAGGGCCCTGCTCTGTGGTAGTATGGGACAACAACCCCAGGACTCCCCCCAACACCTAAGGATCCATGGGGAGCAGTACAGGGGCCAGGGGTCAGGCCGAGGGGCAGGGAGCAGCAACACCCACCCCAGAGCTGTCCTGAGCGGTTGGGGGACTGGTGCCCTCGTCTGCTGTGGAAACGGCTCTTGGCTGGGGTGGGTGTGCTGCCTGAGGGGAA
>NW_023270699.1:1225434-1228157 GCF_011800145.1 Mirounga leonina
CCACGGAGCACCCACCAAGCCCCACGGAGGACGCCCACGGAGCACCCACCCAGCCCCAAGAGGATGCCCACGGAACACCCCCAGCCCCACGGAGGATGCCCACGGAGCACCGCCCCAGCCCCACAGAGGACGCCCACGGAGCACCCCCACAGCCCCACAGAGGATGCCCCCGGAGCACCCCCCAAGCCCCACGGAGGATGCCCACGGAGCACCCCCCAGCCCCACGGAGGACGCCCACGGAGCATACAGTGCTCGGCTGGCCTCTGGCTGGCTTCCGTGGCAATGTTGCACAGGAGAATCGGAGAGAATCGGACACCTTGTCCAGGCTGCCCAGGTCCCTGGACAAAGCGGGGAGGAAGCTCTGTCACCACTGCCACAGGACCCTGACTCTCCTACGCGGACCTTGGCCAGGAGTGGCCTGTGGTCTCAGCCTGGCCGCGGCCGCCCACTGGGATCAGCGCAATGTGCCCTATGCCCCGCTCTGGCCTTGGCCCCCAGGTCCGGGTCCTGGCCCTGCTCTGGGAGGTCGGGAAAGTGGGGGAGACGCAGGCCGTGGGGCCCCACAGACGCAGGCCGAAGCAAGTCCCATGTGCTCCTTCGGAAAACTTTGCCCGGAGAATGCTGGGAGATACGAGGGTGACAGACGCCCCGAGAATGGGCTGGGACCCCAGCGCTGGCTTCCCCTGTCTCAGCTCTGATTCTGGAGGCAGGGACAGGGAAGCAGAGGGCGGGCGTGCCCACCACTCCAGGAGGATGTGGGAACGTGCAGACACCCAGGCTCGTAACCATAAAAACGCCGCAGCGGCCCTTCCAGCCGCCTCGGTCCCGGCCCGGGCTGGCGTCTGCCCTCCTCACACACCTGCGCTGAGTTTACCTCCCGGCTCTGGGGCTATTTATATCTCTTGTGTGTATTAATTTCCCATCTTTACTCAAATAAGCTGGTGTTTTCTTTTTTCTTTTTTCTTTTTTTTTTTTTAAGATTTTTATTTATTTATTTGACAGAGAGAGAGAGACACAGTGAGAGAGGGAACACAAGCAGGGGGAGTGGGAGAGGGAGAAGCAGGTTTCCCACGGAGCAGGGAGCCCGATGCAGGACTCGATCCCAGGACCCCGGGATCATGACCCGAGCCGAAGGCAGACACTTAACGACTGAGCCACCCAGGCGCCCCAAGCTGGTGTTTTCTGACTTGGGAAGGCGAGAGAAACAGAATCCCCCGTGGGTCACGTGGAAGAGCCCTGTCTGCCATTGGCATGGTGCTGAAATGGGACAGTGTGTCCCCGGATTCTAGCCTCCTGCTCTTCATCCCTGCCCGGGACGTGCAGCCTGGCTCCCAGCGGGTGTCCAGTGCTCCCTCCCTGTCCCTCCGACACCTGCCCCTGGAGCACTGTTGCACAGGAAGGTGGAATGAACTGCAGGAAACGTGGCTCTCTACATGAACGAAGCCGGTCCCCCGCATCCCACCCCCAGGAAGGGGACTCGTGTGCTTCCCACGCTGGCCCCCGAGTGGGGCACACAGAGGGGGCTCTGCCCTCCCACCCACACCACACGCACTCAACACACCGAGCCCCGCCCAGGACCTGCAGGGGAGGCCAGGCCACCTCCTGTGGGCACCTCCCACCCGAGAAAAAGGCCACCACGCAGGCCTGCTCCACAGGCCAGGGAACCATGGGGCACCATCACCCAACACGACCCCTGTGGCTTGCTTCCGGCGGCCGCGCTAAGCCCCCATGGAACAGCACAGCTGGGACCACGTGATCAATCGCACCCAGAAGGCAGGGAACATAACTAGGACAGAAGCTGGGGCCATCACCGTCACAGAACGGACCGCTGCGCTCGCAGCTCCGCGTCTGTGTCTCCACCTGCGGGAGGTCAGGGAAACCTGCGGTGGCCGTCCTCCAGCACCACCCCCACGGGGGCCTGCCTCCTGCCTGCTCGCCCCCGCCCGTGGCTACAGAGTACCACGTGGAGGGAGTGCCACGTGGAAGGGGCAGGGTCAGAGGGCCACCAGCCAACCCGCGAGTTCTGTTTGCGTTTGCACAGAAAAGCGGCCCAGACACCCTTGTCTGCCCTGCTCGGATTTTCACTCTGGCTGAAGACAGCGGGGGCTGCAATCCCCTCCACAGGCCCGTACCCAGAGCCAGGGTGTTGAGTGTACCGCCTACGGGGCCTCCTTCGAGCGGTCACCCCCAGGTAATGCTGCCCCTCCACATCCCGAGCCCCACATGCTTCAAACGCCCCAAACCGTCCAAAGTGGCCACGGCGGGAAGAAATCATGCCCTGTTCCTGGACGGGCTGGAAACCCCCAGCCGTCGACACCGGGATCCGCCCTGTGCCTGAGGACCCTGGGCCCCGCCCACGGCACGCTGTCAAACCCCACCGACCAGCAGGGGGAGCCACAGACCACGCAGACCTCTGGCTCCTCCAGCCCAGGGGGGCCTGCAGTCAGCAAGAAACTTCCCTTTTTAGGGTGACAGATTTTCTTAAATTGTAAAAGTAATGCACATATTGCAAGAGATGAAGGCCTGGGAAGTAAAAGTTAACCCCTCCTCACACTTGGCTCTCCTCCACCCACATGCACACCGGAGCTGCCCTTACACAGAAATCCAATGGTGCTCCCTGCCGCCCGGGACCCGCCTGCACTGGGGGCTCCCCCCGCAGAGCTGATGCGTGTGCGCGATGGGGGAGGGGCTCAATGGAGCTCCCTGCATCCCCAGACCCGCCT
>NW_023270699.1:1228167-1272603 GCF_011800145.1 Mirounga leonina
CATGCATCTCAGCGCCCTGCACTGTGGGTTTGTGGACCCAGCTCCGCACACGCTGACACGGAGGCCGGGCGGCTCTCAGGAGCGCTGGGTCAGCCGTCTGGAATTTATTTTATGTCTGGTCACACGTGGGGGCGTCTGTTGTCTGCCGCTGCGTGGACACCTGCTGGTGCCATCAGGAAGCAAACCAGTCTTCCCACGAGAATAACAACGCCACTTCCCCCACTTCACACCACGTCACCACGAAGCGAGGCTGGGCCGGGTGCCCTGCTGTCCTGCGTGGGCAGTGAACACCGCGGGCGTCGGGCCAGTGGAAGGCCCAGCTCAGAGGGAGCGGCTGGGGCGTGGGTGACAGGCTCCCCACCTCCGGAACTCGGCACTGGAACAAGCCCAAACCCCCGCTGGCCAGAGGCACCGGGGCGGACACCTTCAGTTCCAACCACCCCTTCCTGTCTGCAGCCCGGAGAGCGGCCTCGGTCCATGGCTTCAGCCCAGCCAGCGTCCCACCGCGGCCACCGTGTTGGCTGGTGAAAGCCCTTCTCCTTCAGGATGAAGCTGGAAATGGATATTCCATTAAACTTTTAAAGGCACAAGAAACGTGGTCCGCAGGAAGTTATAAAACGGAGCATAGATTCATCTGAAGATGGGGTGCTGGGCACACACCCCTTTCCCACCCCCACCCCCGGCTCCCACGGGTGCTGCGGCATCTCCGCTGAGGCCTTCCCGACCGCGCAGCCCCCGGACGCAGCCCCACACACGGCACAGGGAAGCCCACGGCCAGAATCAGTTAGCACCCAAGCTGGTCCTTCACCGAGCAGGATTTTAGCTGAATTCCCTTTGAAAACATTCTTTCTCAGCAAGGGCCCCAACTGTCCTGGAGTTAGAGAGTGTCCCCTTGGAGAAGAGCGGGGCCCAGGGTACCTCTCACTGGGCCCCCCGCCCTGCGGCTCCACGTGAGGCAGGTCTGGCCCCCTGAGGCGCCTCTCAAGGCCTGGATGTCAGGAGGGGTCCCCGGGTTACAGAAGGGACGTGGATTCACTTCCCGATTAACACTCGCACACCCATCCGGGGGCCCCGGAGGACATCGGGGGGGGACACCAAGGAGACCCACTAGGTCCCCACAGTGCCTCAGCCCCGGGCCAGAACCGACTGCTTCCCTGGTGGGAGCCTCCCCATCTGTCCCCACACTCAAGCTCACACTTCCCACTCCCTGTTCCCCACCTCCAGACCCTGCCCACCCCACCGGGCTCATCTGCACCCCCAAAAACCGACCAGATGTCCCTCCCAAACCTAGCCATCCGTTCCTGCCTGCAGCCCCCACCTATGACGTGGCGCGGTCAGGGGCAGGGTTGTGGGCCTCACCCCTGCACCCCGCCTGGCACTCGGGTCCATGCTGATGCTCCCTCTGCTAGGATGGGGAGCACTACAGTCCCCCACACTCACCAAGGATGGGGCCGGCCTTCCCATATGGCCCTGTGGCCACAGCTGAACTCTGGATGCGGGTCCAACAGTGGGCTTCTGCACCCAGCCCGACCACCCGGCCACGGACCCGGCCTCGGACCAAACCGCCCAGTCTGGGGATGCTGGGGAGGGGCTAGGTTCCCTGGCTGGAAGCGGCCCCCAACCCCTGGACACAGGGCCACTGAGGAGACGCGTCCACCACTTTCCTCCCCCTCCCACCCTCTTGCTGCTCCACCCCACGTCCTGAGACCCATACCTGCTAGTCCGCCTGCTCGTGGCCCTCTACCCCAGGTGTGCACCAGCTCCTCCCCCGCCTTGTGCTCCCAGGACGCACCCCACTGCCCACGTCCCTCTGGAACACCACATGGGCGGGACACCCCCTCCTCGATGAACTCCCCTCCCCTGACGAGGGTTTTCACACCCCGAGCTCTTCTCAAACTGCAGCCTGTCTGTGTAACATGAACAATGGCAACAGCAAAGCTTCAGACTCCAGAATGGGCTGTTCAAAGGCCCTGGGGTCGATCCAGTCCAGAGCAGCTCCAGCACGACCTGATGGAGATGACTGGAGATGATCTGAGCGTGTGCAGGAGACACCTCCACCTCCAGGCGCTGACCCCCCGGACCCCGGGCCAGGGTGTGGCGCAGCCCCCATCTCTTCCCCAGCGGCCAGCCTGTCCCTGGAACACACCCCAAACCACCTGCATGAAACAAACAGTTGGTAAGAATGAGCTGAAGTTCTGTCTCTCGCTCCCTCCGGGTTTCTTCTCCTCTTTGACTTTAAATGTTGTCCTGACAGCCCTTCCGTCAATGCCACACATGGGCAGTCCTCCTCGACTGTGAGGCATGGAGGCCAGAACTGCCGCCGTCACCCCGGGAGAGCGTGAGGGGACCCTGCATGGACGTGTGAACCGTGGCTTGGAGTCGACGGGAGCAGCCCTGCCTTCAGGTTGAGGGCAGAAGGGTCAGGAGCCGGCACCCCCATTCCCGCATGGGGACAGGCTGCCGTCCCGCCCTCCGAGGCCTGGCGTCAAAGGGCAGAGGCCGCTCCGAGTTTCCGCGATGCTCGCCCGTGGCACTGGGGGGCTCTGGAGGGACGCCCGCCCCCAGCTAAATGCTTCTCCGCACAGCCATCCTACTACGGCCAGCGCCTCAGCGAGCCCATCCCCAGGGGGAAACGGCGGCACGGAGGAGATGCCCGAGTCCCTGAGTCACACTCCAGAGACGGGGCTGTTGCTGAGCGGAGCAGAGAACACAAGGGCTGAGGTGCCCCCAGATGCTGCCCGCCACCTCGGCCCCTCAGACGGCCACCCTAAGTCCTCTTGCAGACGGACGCCTCTCGTGAAGACAAACGGATGGGAGGTCACGAAGGTCTCGGTGAATGGGTGTCCTTGCGCACCTGGACGGGACAGGGTGGGTCTGATGAGCCCGCAAAGGCCCCAGGGCTTCCGGCCCTTCTGCCTCCCAGGGGGGGCCTCGGCCGCTGGGGCTCCCACTCGCGGGAACCAGGACGGCACAGCCACACTCGGCAGGCAGCCCCGACCTGGTGGTTCTAAGTCTGCTAAGAAAATACTTACAAAAGTAAAGGATTGCTTTTTTTTTTTTTAAGAAACTGAAGAAATGCTCCACCGTCCAAACTTCCTACAGACATCTGAACACACTGGACGTGCTTCTCTCTCCTTGTTCCTCCAGGACCCTCGAGGGTCAACAGAAATGCACATTCCGGAGAATCTGACCCCTTCAAAACGAAACCATTGTTGTTGTTTTCTTTGGTTAAACTTTTAAGTCACGTTTCACAGGGGATTAACAACTGTGCAAGCTGTTGGTTTTCTCCAGACGCTTCCTGTTGTTTTCCCACAGGGTCATCTCGGCGAAGGGGATGGGTGCCCTCCAGGGGGCACGTCCCAGGGTGGCTCCATGGCACATTCGGCAAAACTTTGGAAGTCAGGTGGGCAGCCAGGGGTCGTCCTGGGTGTCCGTCGGTGAAGGAGTGGGCCAGCTCTGGGCAGAGGGGACGAGACGGCTCCCTTCCCGGGGGCCCCTTCAGAAGTCCCAAGTCTTCACACGGGCACCGAGACAGGGAGCTCATCCCAGAAACCATGCGTGGCGGATGGAGTACAGGACCACAGAGCCTCAGGGGGCTGTCGCGGGGAGCCCACCCTGGGGAGCCCACTGCTCAGCCCTTGACACAGCTTGGTCCTTGAGCAAGCTCACAGGGGGTCCCTCCCCCCATCCCTGGTGCTTCTCCCTGGGCTGACCTGCCCCCCTCGCCCGGGGCTCCCCACCCTGTAGGATGCCCTCCCACCTGGAGGCCATGACCCTCCACTCAGGGGCCCAGGTCCAGAAAACAGAGGAGGCACCCTGACCCCTGGTATTTGCCCCATTCACAGCTGACAGCAAGCTGACTGGAGCGTCCCCTGAAGACATGAAGGGTGGGGCCCCCAAGGCCTTTGATGAAGGCCTCCTGCCATGGACCCAGAGTCCAGAGTCAGCTGGGCATCGGGGGGGCAGCCCAGCATGCCACCTCCCTCAACGTCCAGCTTTGCTCACCCCCGGCCAGCTCCCTCCGTCCTCAGGAGCCCCCCGACTGCGTCTGAAAGCCTCACAGAGCCGGTGGGGGGCTGCCTGGGGCGGGGGCTTGGGGAAAATTCTGTGGGGTCTGGAAAAGCATCAGCACAGCTCCTGGGGCCTTGACCACGTCACCATCCTCTAGGGCGTCAGGAACCCCCATCGGAATGCCCCCGCCCCCATGCCATCCGGGCCTGGCCTCCACCCCCAGGCCTGGCCGCCGTGTGGGGCGGGTCCCGCCTCCGCAACCGGGCAGGGCAATGGGGGTGAGTCTGCACACAGCAGGCGCTCACTGGAGGTCTCTGCAAACACCTCCTGCTGCCCTGGACCCCAGCAAGCAGGAACTTGAGAGACCGGAGCTCTGTTCTGTCTCAGACCCCCTCCCAGGCCCGCCTGACAGCCCAGATAAGCCGCTATGAATGGAATGTGACCTCCTCCTGGATGTCAGCCCCCAGCGTGCAAATAAATCACCTGGAAGAGAAACAGCCCGGCGCCTGCTGGACAGAGCAGTCACGCGCAGGTTACAGCTGGTGCGCTATGAGGTGTGGCCCTCCCCCCACGCTCCTGTTTCTGCCTCGGTCGCCCACCGCCCAGCAGACCCACGTGGGGACTGTTGGCGCCGCAGAGCCCCGTGATCGCAGCTTCCGGCCGGCCAGTGTCCCTGACAGGCTGCCTGATGGAAGTGCTCAGGGCCAGGGGCGTCTGCCAGGCCATAAAAGGTCTCTCCGTGTGGTCTTCGCCTAGAAATAAAAGCAAATTCACCGACAAACCGCCAGACCTGAGGCCAAGATGAGCCCTCTCCACATTCTTGGGCTTCCAGTGGCTTAGGCAGCCACCCACGTTCTCCATCTGCCTTTGTAACCAGACCCGGGGTCACCAGCAGTGACCCCGAGCCCGCCCTGCGCAGACCCAGCCCCCTCCCCTGCGGCCCACGCAGGCGCAGGGAGGGCAGAAGCCCTGGGCGCCCCACCTGGGACCCTCTCAGGGAACCAGGCAGGTGGCTGAGGGCCCCTCCTTCTGCCACGTTAGTGGATTCAGGACATCAGTGCCACAGGAGGGCAAACTGACAGGAGCTGCGAGGACCGTCCACCTGCTCCAAACTTCAGCTCAGGGTCCCCACGGACGGAGAGTCCTGGCACATGCAGGCATACAACCGGGGCCCGCGGGCCACACCGCCCCTCATGTAAGGCGGCCAGCAGCCGTTCTGGGGAGCGTGGGCTCAGGGCCGGGGAGCGACTGCCGTGGGTGGGCGTTCCCTCCTGAGAACCTTCCAGAACCACGTGACTGCTGTGTGACGTTCTGACTAAATGTTCCTGAATCGCTGACTTTAAAATGGTTAACTTTATGCTATGTGAATTTAACCCCCCAAAAACGGTAAGAATCCAATTGTTCCGACCTACAGAAGTTAGAGCTCATGACATGCGTGGAGATGGCCCACCTCGTGTCCTGGGGTCTCCGGACCTCCGTCCCGGTCCCTACCCATGCCGGTGGGCCAAGGTCAACCTGCCTTCCCACAGGCCGTCAGCCCTGATCGGGGAGGCCGCCCCATCACGCAGCCCATGCAAGCACAGGGCCTCACCCCCCACCGGCTCCCCAAGCTCCAAGGGCCCCTGCCCAGACCCCGCACAACAGGGCATGAAGTACCCTCGGCGGTGCTTGTGGAGGGACTGGGTGGGGGCAGCCAGGAGGGCTGCATGGGGGAGGTGGTGTGAGTGGTGTCCTGGGCTCCCAAGACGATGCTGGGAAGCAGCCTGTGCTGCGGAGGCCCCAGGGCCGTGAGTCACTGTGCCTCGTTAGTCAGACCTGAGCTCACAGCCCAGGTGTGAGCCCGCATCCCTGAGGCCTCGGATTCCTGAGGCCTCGCCCCCTCTGCGCCCAGCCACAGGCCCAGCGCTCCCCAAGTCAGAGTGAACTGTCAGCTGGGCAACTGAAACCGGACCCCAGAACCCAGCGGGACTCAGGGCAGGGCGCAGCACTGGACGCTCCGGGCCCAAGACCACAACCCCACATCAAGAGGACAAAGTGAAACATTGTCGACTCAGGGCAACTCACCCCGCATCAGCCCAAAACCCTAGCAGGCCTCCCAGAGCCTCCCGCCAGGCACAGCTGGGCTGTCCCGACATGCAGGCAGACGGGTGAGGTCACGGCCGGCATGGGCGAGGGGCAAGAGGGGGCCTGCCCAGGAGAGGCGGTGCGTGGCCCACGGGCTCGGCGCCCTTGCCAGGAAGGTCCCAGCCAGCGCTCGGGTGGGGTCAGGGGTCTTGGGCCACAGGAGGCCGTCAGGCCAGAGGACGAAAAACCTTTTGGGCCACTGGTGGGTGAGGGGGGATCCTGACCCACATCCTGGGGTCCACGCCTAGAAGTGAGTGGGCGTCACTGGCAGGGAGGGGTCGGGAGTCTCTGGGAAGGTTGTGCACCCGTAAGAGGAAGAAGGGCAGCTGGGAGGGGACGTGGCATTTCGATGTGAGCGCTCTGGTGTCACACCAGACCCCCACGGGGTCCAGGTGTGTCAGCCGCCCCCGGCCGCTTGCAGATGCTCCAAACCCCGGTTTCAAACCCGCATACACCCCCACAGGCATGGGATGTTGGGGATGCGCTGTCCTGGCAGCCCTGCGGGTAGCAGGGCTCACTCCCCTGCATGCTGAGCACCCTCTCAGCGTGGTGAGGGCAGCTCCCTCCTCCGGCATTCCCAGGTCCCAGCGGGCCCCAAGGTCCAGTCCTCCGTCCTCCGGGAGCCGAGAGCCCCTGCAAGGAGGGGGCAGCCAGGGAGAGCTCCACACTGGGGAAGAAGGCGACCGTACTTACGTCCAGGAAGCTGGAGTCCTCCCCAACAGGCACCTTGCCCGCGGACAGCAGGCAAAGCCCAGCAGACGAGCCGCCCAGACCGCGAGCTGGGGGCCCTTGCTCTGCACCCAGCTGCTCCAGAGGAGGTCCTCAAAGCCGCAAAGCCTCGGTGCACTTGGAGACCTCCTCCGGAAGCCGCAGCGGCCACTGCTCTTTCTGCGTGGTCACTGGGCCTGGCCCGTGCGGGGTTCTAATGGCCCGGCTTGCGGCAGTTTGCTGCGGCGGACAAGGCGTCCCCAAGCCCTGCTGCTGCACCCCTTCCCGGTCCTCACATACCGTCCACGGATGGGCCAGCTGGGCTCGGGGCAGGGGAGGCGACACTGCACCCCCCCAGCCCCTGGGGTCACAGACGCCCCTCACCCAAAAACACAGCCCGGGCCCTGCTCCCCGCTGGGGGCTGAGCCTCCGCCCGCGAGCTGGGCCAGCCGGGGTTCTCAGTCCACCGCTGGCCACTGGCCGCACCAGGAGCTCAGCTGGGCCCCCCACCCCCACCCCCCGCGGGAGCCACCCTGCACAGTAACTGCTCGGGGTTTACGTCCACATCCGGGCGAGGCGCCTGCACCCACACGGTTCTCCCCTGGTTCCCGTTACCGAGACAGCAGGGTCCACTGCCCCGCGAGGGTGTGCAGACACAAATCTAGGTGAATGATGAGTCCTAACTCTCTATGGAGCGCGCAGCCTGCCCTGTGCCCTCCTCTCCCCTCCCCGTCCTGCTTCCGCTCTCAACGTCAGGAGGACCAAATCAAATGGAACCAAGTTCCCATAGGGGCCCAGCTACATCCTCTGGGGCCCAGGAAGGGCCCCCAGCCCCCTCCATCTATTCTGTAAAACCTCGAGCCGTCTGGTCACCTGGGGAGCCCCCCACTGTTACCCCCACACTGAGCCCTCAGGGGGGGCGTTTCCTTGCAGGCACCATGTCTGGATCCTGGGACTCTGTGCCTTCCCGGGACAAGGAACCGTGCTGGGAAAGGCAGGGAGGCGGGACACGCCCAAGGGGCCTGGGGCTTCAGGAACAGGAGTGCGGTGAGCGGCCAAGCCCCTCCTGCCAGGCTCCATCCCCGCCAGGCACCCCTCTCTCTGAGAGAGAGCTGTGGGATCCGAACAAGCTGAGAAACCAAGAAGTCACAGGGCCGGGGTCACACACCATGACGGTCCGTGGGCCAGCCCTTCCCAAAGGGATGGTAAAACCAAGAGCCTCCAGCGGCAGCCTCTGCATCTGCGGGAAGTTCCAGCACAGAGCCCCTGACCTGCTTCCGTGAGCCAGCTGCTGCGGGGCCGCGGGCCCTGCCCTGTGACCCTCAGGGACGCCCCAGAACTGAGCAGCACCTGATTCCCCACCGGCGCCAGCCGCCTCCTCCTGGAGGCCACCTGAGACCCTCCGGAGAGCCTGGTGCTGCCTGTGGCCACCAAAATGGGCAATCATGAGGCAGGAAGGGGGACGGACAGCCTGGGCAGGGCTCCGTGGGAGGCAAGCCGTGTCCGTGAGCATCAGCCCCGGGGGACCCTCCCACACAGGACGCAGCAAATGTGGATTTGCTCCGATTGCTCCTCGGACGCCCTTCGAACGGCCATGAGGTGTTCATTGTGCTACTATGCACGTCAGACCAGGCCCCTGGTGGGGAGGCGGCCTGCCCGGCCCCTTAGGGGCTGTCCTCCCCACTGGCTGCCCACTGTCCCTGGCCTAGGTGTCTCCTAGGCAGACGGCCAGCTAGGCTCCGCGGGCTGCAGACCCCCAGCGTCCACTCCAGTCCTGCTCACGTCGTTCCATCTTGGATTCCAACTCAAAGTCTGGGAGAGCCGGCATGTCCAGCCACTGCCCGCGGGGACAACGCCACAGAGCCTGGTCCCGACACGGCCCCAAGGTCCACCTCCAGACCACGCAGCCAGTGGGAGGGCACCTTCCCGCCGCGTGTCCACAAGACATCTGGCGAAGATGAAGCTATTCTTCCAAAGGGGGGGTGCCCCGTCAGGCCCAACGTGTTAATGTTTGACCATGCCCGAGATCATTAACTCAGCGCTAACCTGGGTGACTCAAGGGCCACGGGGTGGGGGAAGTGTCCGTGCTGCGAGGCAGCCGCTGCTGACCTGGGCTGACCCTGCAGAGCCAGGGACTCAGAGGTCCGCCGTCCTGAAGGAAGTCGGAAGTGCACACCGCCCACCCCAGTGGAAACGGGTGGCCCCCGGGGTCCCCTCCTGCCTGGGAAACACCAGCGGGTGAAGGCTCCCACAGCCTTCTCTCTTCAAGTCACCTGAGCCCGTTCCTGGAGGAGCGAGGGTGACCGGAGCCCCCGTAGGCACCCACAGCCTGCAAGGGGACTCAGGGGCTTGGTGACCCCCAGACGAAAGCAGCCATCCTCAACCCTCCACATTCAGGGACCGACTTCCAAACGGGGTCGGCCCCGGGGGCAAGGGAAGAGTAAGAGGGGCGGTGGGCCCCTTGAGCCTCTAGAACGCACGCAGCAGGCCTCTCCCCGTGGCTGGGGCAGGCAGTCCGTCAGCGGTCCCGTGCCCTGAGACACAACCCTGTGTGAGTGTGCGGGGCACAACGCGTGACCGCGTGGGGGGCACGTGTGTGGGCGTGTTGGGTGGGAGGGAGTGAGGACGCCCACACCGCCGAACGGGACACGCCCGGGGACGGAGGGAGTGGCAGCAGGAGCTGAATGACCGGCAGGCTCCGCGCAGACACCACAGCCCACGTACCGCTGGTGAAAGGCTTGGGAATTCCAGAGGCGCGGTCACCCTGAGCGGGCCGGCGCCCCTGCGCCTGAGGGACACCGTGATGGGCATGGCGTCTGCTGTGTCCTGTGAAAGCAGGTCCCCGGCCCGGGGGGCGGAGAGGCCTGGCAGCCTGCTTCCCGGAGCTGCCTGGAGGGAGGGTCTCCAGGAAGAGGGCACCGCGCATGCCGCTGACGGTAAAACGGCCAGAGCATGGACGCAGACCGGAGTTTGCCCCCGATGACCCTTGAGGCGAGTTGGGCGCCTTTCCTCATCTGGCGGACATGGGGACGGAGCTGCGGCGCGATCCCCCCGGCGTACTGGGCCGCACCAAACGGCCTGGCTTCCAGGAAGGAGGGGTGCACCGGCGAATGGCCCCCCACCCCACCGCCCCTCTGGGCTGGGCTGGACGGGGGCGGGGGAGCACCAGCCCGCAGAGGCCCCAAGCCCACCGCCGACAGGTGGAGGGGACAACTTGTTACCGCCACTTTGCCGCCCTCGTGCGGGCTGGGCCGCCGCGTCCTGTGCAGTGGGGCTCCCTCCACTTACGACAAACCCCGGCCAGGTGACCACCCCGCTGCTCAACCTGCCCAGACTCGTGCTTCCTGGGACAGCTGTCGCCATGTCCTGGGGCCGACGCACAGACCTCGGCTCCGCCGTGTGGCCCCTCCGCATGCGGTACGTGATTTACAGTTTCGGTGAGGGGCGCCTGGGGGGCTCGGTCGGTGACGCGTCTGCCTTCGGCTCAGGTCATGATCCCGGGGTCCTGGGATGGAGCCCCAACTCGGGCTCCCTGCTCGGCGGGGAGCCTGCTTCTCCCCCTGCCCCTCCCCCGTTCTACTTTCTCTGTCTCTCTCTCATACAGATAAATAACATCTTTAAAATAATAATAATAAAAAAATTTCAGTGAGGATGAGACATAAGGCCTGCAAACACTTCCCGGGACAACGTCCAGTCTTGCCCAGAGCCTGTCTGTCTGTCCATCTGTCCTCAGGGGAGGCCTCGGAGGGAGCTGAGCACCCCAAGCTCAGGTACCAACACCCCTAGGACAGAGTGGGAACCAGCGTGGGTACCCCGGGGGCTCGCAGGGAGCTGTAGAGGCCAGGCCTGCAGTGTGGGGGCACACGTGAGAAGCAGGGATGAGCCATCATCCAGGAGAAAGGCAGGACCTGCACATGGCACGGCAGGAACCAGGCCACAGGAGCAGGGCCCACACGCGGCCATGCCCAGCTGCCAGCTGAGAATGTGGCTCCCCCAGTCCCTGGGTCCCGGGAGCCGTGGCCCCTGCTCCCTGAGTCCTGCACTGCTGTCTCGTTCCCCACTGCTGGCCCCAGAAGGTTCCGGAGGGCGGCGGGAGTGGGCCTTGGGGAATGCCACCCCACCCGCCCGCCCTAATCCTGTTGCTGGGATACCCGCAGGGGAAGAAACGCAAGCATGCTGGATTAGTGTCTGGACAGCACGACCTCTTCCCTCCTTCCCAGATGTGATGGGGACCGAAGTCGCTCAGCGTCCTCAGCTGAGCAGGGATCAAGGACGGAGCTGTCAGCGCACCTCGTGGGGACGGCCCTGCAGCGCGAGGGCCATGCACGGACTGCTCCCGGGCCCGGGGAGCCGCCTTCCTTAGCGATGACAGAGCTCAGGTCATGCACCCAGACGCCCCTCGCACACGCGGGACAGTGGGTTGCTGCCCTACCACCCACACTCCCTGCTCAAGAACACGTCCAGCAGGGGCTCAGCGTCCAGCCGTCCCCCTCCTCCCCTCCCGCCCCCCAGAGCTCGAGGGGCTGGGGGTCTCCTGGACGCCCAGAGGGCGTGAGGACCTGTGGCCATGCTCTCTCTGAACATCCACTTCCATTTTTCTCCAGAAGTTGGTTTTAATTATTTGCGCCCATCAGAGCATCTAAACAACCTCTTGTTTTGAGTCAGAACGATGTGGGCCCAGGCCACGTAGCAGATTAAATGACCCGTATGTGGAAACTAGCCTCAGTGGGCACTGCTCCCAGGACGGCCTCCGGGGACGGGGTCTGCAGGGACGCGGCAGGCATCCCACCTCCCCTTCCGTGGACCCAGGCTGTGTGGCCTCCAGTGTTGGCTGCAGTGCTGATTCTCTTGCATACGTTTACAAAATGAAATAGTCTTACGGGTCATGAACGCTGCACAAGCAGGGGGACCCAGGCCCCTTCCCTCAGCGCGGGGCCAGGGCAGGCTCTGGGAGGGCCCGCCCACCGTGGGTTCCACCCAGTGGCCCCAGGAAAGCCGGAGCCCCAGCAGGCGCCCCCCGAAACATCACGGTCGGCCGCTGGTTCCTGACATGGCGCAGGCCTCTCAGGGCTGGCCCCATCCCCACACTGTGTCGTGGGGTCACAGGCCCCAGACCCCAGCACGAGGCAGAGACTCGGCGACATTGGCGACGTGGGCAGGCGTGGGCATGCGCGCCCTGAATGCGGCTCTGGCAACCCAGAACGGGGCCCGCCCGGCTTCGGATGCCCGTCTGACCTGCTGGTGATGTAAACAGAGGAGACAGGACGCGTGGGGGACCCTGCTGTCCTCATGCTTGTCTGATGGAAGACAAGAGAGAATGCAGCTCCGTGGCCGAGACTGACATCCATCCTGCCAGGAGGACAGTGGGAAATCCTCCAAAAGAAGCGTTTGGGATCCCAAAGGTCACCTGTCCAGCCATTCCTGGACAGGACGGTGCTGAGCAGGGTCTCTTAACGGACTGGACGCCGGACCCCCAGGGCCTGTCTCACGCAGCTTTACGCTGTCCAGTCTCACGCGTGCGCGTCACGCCTGCCATTCCATCGAGGAGAGCGGACACACAGACAATACCAGGTGACTTTTCTTCCCCAGCACGCTTGTCTCTCCTTCATGTGTGGACGACACTGTGGGTTTTCGTTACGGGACAGGGTCACCAGCACGAGCGCCACGTCCAGCCCCCGCTCACGCACGCACTAGCCGGGTGTCAGGACGGACAGCAGGCAGAGGTCACTGCTCCCGGGAGCCGGAGGGGTGTCCGGAGCAGAGCCGCACGGCTGTGGACGGGGGCGGGGCTGTCGCACGGTGGGGACACGTGCGGACGTGGAACGAGGCTGTGGCGCATCCACCATCTGCTCTCCTGCAGACAATTCTCCTGCCCTCGTCCCTGGGTGTGACGCAGCCCGCAGTGGAGCAGCCTCACCTGGCCCCGCGGGACGGAGACGACACGCCCCAGCTCCTGGGTGATGAGGTCAGTGAAGCCTGCGGCAGACGTGACCCCCAGAAAGGGCCTGGAAGCCACAGGGGACAGCAGCAGCGCCCCGCAGACATTCGGACGCCCCGGCCGGGGGGCCCAGGCCCGGTGGGACCTGGCGGTCTGCTGCCCCCCGAGGACAGGCTGGCACACACAGCAGGGAGCCCGCACACCCCGGGAGACCCCGTGACCCAAGGCCCCGGCTCACGGAGGGGAGCTCACGGCCACAGGACACACACAGCTCGGGCGGCGACGGGCCGAGGGGCGGTCGGCCGCGGAGGCAGGAGGAAGACAAGGACGTCGACGATCTAGCTAAAGAGAAAAGGAGGTGCATGCAGCCGCAGGAAGGTCTCCCGAGGACCCTGCCTCGTCTCGGTGCCCCGCCTGGGCTTCCGGAAGCTCAGACTCACGGAGAAAAGAAATCGCAACCAGCTGGGCAGGTGCGGCCGGCGGAGTCTCAGCGCCGCCTCTAAGTGACCCCCGCACACGCAGTCCCAATCGCCCACGGAACCCCTGTGGAAAGCGCATCAAGGAACTAGAACCTTTGTTAAAAAGACGAGGGCAGAGGTCAAATGAGATGCTTCCAAACACGTACAAACTCACACAGTGAGTAAATCCTGGAGCACTGCATCAACCATCGTGTGAGCAGGAGGGCTGCCTGTCAACCGAGGCAGTGAGGCCCACGGGGGAGACCGAGGCAGGAGACGGTTTGTCCAGGCGGTGGCTGTGGGACTTCCAATCGAGCCGCAGGGCTGCGTGGCAGGGTTCAACCAGTAACTGTTTACTAACTAGTTAGGACTCAAAATCCAGTTTAACTAGGACTTAGACAGGAGCACAGGTCCTAGGCTGGGACCAGACCACAGCGGAGGATTGGCCTGGCCCGGGGGCCTCTGGTGTCCCATTGTATGAAGCGATGCCACCCCCCTCCCCGACCTGGGGAGGAGCTTCACGCCCTCCCCTGCAGCCCCATCTCGTGGCCGCTCCTGACCCGAGTGGGGCCTGCAGACCTGCACAGAGGCCCAAAGACGCCTGTCCGCTTCTGAGAGCCCGGGGATGGGAACTCTGCACCCCCAAGTCCGCGGCCCAGCCTGCAGCCCCTCCCCAGCATGGGGCAGCCCACAGCACTGCCCAGAGGACACAGAGCCAGGCCTGCGGGAGCCCCTCGTCCTGCCTGGATGTCCCCCACATTTGCCCCACGTGTGAGGTCCCAGAAAAGGCACTGTGCCCAAGAACGGGTTAAGGTCGCCCATTATTCGGGAGCAAACAAGAGCAGCATTAGGAGGTGTGGCCAGTGTGGCCCTTTCCTGAGCAAACCAGTCTCCACGCGCACCCCCCACCGGGTCTCCATGCACTCCCGCAGCGGCGTCCAGATGACCCCGGACACATGAGCGTCAAGTGCTCCCAGACGGCTCAGTGCACGTCTGGTCAGCCCTCTTTCTACGGGAGGCGGGGGTGGAGCCAGACGGGGCCCCCAGTCCTCTGCCCCCAGTCAAGCTTCCCACCCCCCACATGCCCACTGCGCCCCGAGGGCCCCTGGTCAGCCGTTCCTGGGCGTGTCCAGGCCCCTGGCTGTTGCCCAGGGCACGCGGGGCTTGCTCTGCTGGGACGGGAGCGTCCCCTGAGCTCTGAAAGGCTGCTGGGACGGGCCCATCGTGGGTATCGCTGGGGGGAGTCCTGGCCCAGGAGGGTAGGTGTGCAGGACAGGGGAGCTGGCCGCCGGGGCCTGAGGGGCAGGAAGCACATCCCGGGGGCCCTGCACAGGTGGGGGGACCGGGGTCTCACATGGACACAGGACTCTGCGGACGAGAGGCCTTTGCAGGGACCACGAGCCCGCCCCTTCCTGGGACCGAGCGCGGGGCTGGGCAGCGTCCTGCCACTGCAGGGACAACTCGCCACAAGGCTGGTGGCCTAGCGCAGCACACGTTCAGTTTCCCACAGCCATAGGGGTCAGAAGTCCAAAATCCATGTGTCAGCGAGACCAGGCTCCTTCCCGGAGGCTCCAGCAGAGGATCCGCTTCCTGTCATTTCCAGCCTCCAGACGCACCTGCACGGCCTGGCTCGCGGCCCCTCCACACCTGCAGAGCCCGCTGCCCCGCTCCCTCCGACGGCGTCTCCCTGGTCCCTGGCCCTGCCCCTCCTGCCTTCCCCATCCTTGTTGGGATGCCAGGATTCACGTGGGTTTCTCTGGGCTGACCACATATGCCATGGGATGCAGAAGTATAAAGGAGGGATTTGTGTCTGGATTCTTAAGTGGGGACGTTAGGTGTCTGGAATGCCGGCATGCCATCTCCCTCTCATGGGTGGGCGCCGCTGTTTTCGGGACGGGGACGGGGGCTTCTGCCTCCGGGTCATCCACAGGGGGCCAGGCCAGCGGCCAGAGTGCAGGGAGGGTGGCCCAAGTCTGTTTAAAATGTCAGATTTCCCCATAAGGACAAGAAAGGTTGTGTTGGGATGGGTGCTTTTTCCTTTCTGGGTCCAAACCTCCAGTGGTATTCTTAATTATTTTCACAATAAAAGGTTATGAATGAGGAACATGGCAGATTCTGAGCCAGCCCTGGCTAAGCCAAAAGCCCTGGGGGTGCAGGCTCATTTTAGCCAGAAAATGCCCCGAGGAGGGTCCCCCTCTGTGCCCAAGACAACCAGAGGTCGCTGCGGACAGTGCCTGCCGCAATGGGCACATGGTGACCCCACAGCAGACAAGGGTCAGCCTCGAGACCGGAGGAGGCCAAGCAAGAGCCAGGACCTTGCCACAGGGCAGGAGGGCCCGGGGCCCGGGAGGGGCGTCTGGTTGCAGAAGGGCCCCCCTCCTCCCAGGGGCCGAGAGGCTGAAAGCGGTTCAGCACCAGGCGCAGATTTGCTTAGGGTGGCGGGAAGCTGCTTAGCTGAAATCATTACTTATGTAGAAAAAGCCTCTCCCTGCCCCATCGACACCTGGCTCCAGGGGCACCTGCTGGCCTGCGATCCTGTCCTAGAGCGTTTCCCAGGGGACCACAAGTGAGGGGAAGGTGTGTGACCGGGGGCTTGCAGGGCAGCGTCCAGGGCCCCGGGGCTGGAGGGGACTTCACCTCCCTCGGGACGCAGGGTAGGGGAGAGGGCCGGAAGGTGAGCGCAGGCCGAGATGACAGATGACAGGAAGGGGGCCCAGTGTTCTCCCCGAGCCCTCCCCAGACGGCTCGACATCAGGCGCGGTCCAGATTTACAAGCACAGACGGGCCTGGGTCCAGGAAGCTCCTGGCTTGCTCGCCGGCTCGCCGAGAACAAGAGACTTTCTCAGCAGGAGAATTTTTTTTTAAAGCAGCAGCCTAATAACAAGATCCAACAAGCAGAGGCAGGTCCGTGGCCCTGATCCCTCCAAAGGGACATGTGGGTGGGCGTGTCTGGCCGGCGGGGCAAGAACCCCCGAGCACTCGGGGGCGCAGGCGGTGAGAGGGCGGCTTTGTCTAATATAAACCATCAGCTCAGCAGGCACAGCCCACCGCCAAGCAAGAAACGCAAAACCATGTCCCGGTCATGGTGCCCCCCGTCCCTCCGCCCAGGCCCTGCCCAGCCCGCTGGGTGGAAGCCGTCCCCATCATGGTCCCCAGAGCTCAGCGAGACATGATCAGGACCCATCCCAGAAAGCCGACGTGTGATGTGCACTCCCTGAAGGAGTGTCCCATTAAATCCCATAGAGCCCCACGGCCTGCTCCATTTCACAGTTCACACACACAGGCACAGAGAGGGTGAGTCACCGGCCCAGGGTCACACAGCGCTCGGGAGCAGCTCTGGGACTCACAGCTGGGGCCTGGGCTCTCACGCATCCACGAATGCCAAGTGGACAGCCGGCCCTCCACCAACTGTTCTTTCCAAGGACTAGCCCGCATCCCACACCCACAAAGGCCGAGCGAAGGCCTTAGCAGCTAACACGAAGCACGTGGCCTCCCAGGTGCCCTGCTCACCCACACGATCCTCACTACGCTCCTGTCCTGCCACGCGGCCGAGCCCCGGCGTGGTCCCTGCGCTCGGGTCCACCTCTAAGGGAACAGGTCATAAAAACTAGGGAAAAAAACAACTCCGTGCCTCGAGAAACAGCATGGGCCCAGTGGAGGCTGCCCACACTGTAGGAAGTACGCGAGCCACGCATCTGCAGCCGCCAGCCCGAGCAGGCGAAGCCATGAGGACCACGCGTGGCGGAACGTGGACACCGGGAGCAGGGGAAGCGATTCGGCCGGTCCGGGCTCCTGCGTGTCCACCTCGCTGGCGATCAAAAACTTACAAAGTAGAAAGAACACTGGAAGGATTTTGCCCCCATATGTCGCATTAGCCAGACTTCCGAAGTGACGGCGCGCGGCCCTGGCGGCTTGGGCTGGCACAGACACTCACGCCGTCCATCCGGAGGGACGCCCTCCCCTGCCCGAAGGCCCCCAACCACAGCCCCACACTCAGCCCGCGCCCCGGCCAGGGGGCTCTCGGGGAGAGAGCCGTGACATCAGAGGGTGGAAGGAGGCTCTTGGCGGCCTGGGAGGCAGAAGTCCCCACGCAGGAGACACACGGGGCTTTACCTTCCCGTCTTTCTCGGCAGGCAGGGCACCTTACACGCAGAAGGTGCTCAAAAATGCACATAGGAAACAGGAAGCCAATGGATGAACGGACGAGGGGCCAGGCGGCTGGGCTCACCCTGAGGGACCCAGCAGAGTCACCAGCGGGGCCTCGGCACCCATGGCCTCCCAGTCCTGCACCAGCCAGCCCCCCGCCTGCCCTCAGCCCCCGGGCCCCCAGCCGGGAAGCAGCCCAGACACTGGCTCTGGGGCTCCACTCTCTGGGGCGGGACAAGGGGCCCACCTTGGCCTCTTTCCTCCCCCGAGCCCACTGGTGGGTTAGGTCTCTGCCACCCAGCCAGCCCACCGAGGGTCTGGGGATGCTACCCCCTGTCCCCACATGCCCCGCCCTTCCCGACAGCACAGGGTGGGGACCACACTCTCCACGGGGCACTGAATCCATGATTCCTTCCAAGATGAGGTCCCTGGTTGTCTAAATGGAAACATGGAAAAAAGGTCTCCGTTCATCCTGGAGGCGTAGGGCGTCTGGACTCAGGCCCCTGCAGAGAGCCGTGGGCCCAGCCTCCGACTCCGAGCAGATGTACCCGCAGCTGCACGAGCCGGTCACGTTGCCGGGACAGGGACGTTCGCTTTGCACAGGTAGGCGCCAAGAGGCGGTGAACCCGCTGCTGAGCCACGCCCTCCCTGCACCCCCTTCCCGTCAGCCCGTCACCCCAAAATAGGGGGGCGCCTCCCACATTCACCGAGGACAGCCGTGTTAGCAGGCTCTCTGCAGACAGAGGACGCCCAGCTGTCAAGGGCCAGCACCAGCTCGAGGATTCCCAAACTCGGGTGCAAAACAGAGGACGCCTAATGGTGACTGATTCTGAATCTACTCAAAGGAGCAGGGTAAAGCCAAGTACTTCAGATGAGAATCAAACGAATGTGTGGATAAAATACGGACGTAAACAGCACATGGCTGCCGCAGCTCCAGCCCAGGCCCCGCCCTAGGCGCCACGAAGCTCCTGCAGCACATACCTCCCCTCCCATCACCTGGCCGGCCCTCCTGAGCCTTTGGCTCCGGCCTGATGTCCTCTCCCAGCAAGCCCCCTGCGAAGGCCAGCCTGGCCCGCGGCAGCGCTCTCGCCCACCCCAAGGCCTCCTGGCCCTCCAGAAACCAGGCGTGGCCGAGAGCCCCGCCACCACCCAGCCCAGCGCTGGGGGCTGCTGCCCGCGTCCCGGGGATCAGCCCAGAGGGACCCCGTCTGCCGGCAAGAAATCCCAAAACGAGGTACACGCCTGCGAACAGGTTCTCCTTTCTGGGGCTGCAGGCAGCCAGAAAGGCCGTGCTCGGGCTTGTCGGTGCCGGAGGTGCTGGGGAGGCAGGATGCGCTCCTGCAGGCGCAGCGGGCGGAGCACTCCCCTGCCCTGCAGCCCCCAAATTTCGTCTGACTCAGTGCACCCGCAATCAAAAGCTCCTTCTGACAGCCATCCTGCTGTGGCCCAGACCCACCAATCCAAAACACGATCAGCCCGTGGCGCAGCCGGCCACGAAGCCTGCACACCACTGCCAACACTGGGAAGGGCTGGGGGGCCGAACAGAAAGGGCCCCCGGCGTGGAGGTCCAACGTGTGGCATAAAACCACGATGTACATCAAATGCAGCGTGTGGTCGAAAGACGGTTTGCAAGATGACCACCTGCTGCTCACAGCACCCTGCAAAGACTCTTTGTGCCACCGGGGAGGGAGGGAGCCACGGCGGCAAGGTGAGGCGTGGAGCAGGGCCTGCACACACGGCAGGAAGGTGGGGAGGGCGCCCGGAGGCCCAGGCATCCTTGGGAAGGAGCCAGGGCCTGGCAGAGGGCTAGTCCCAGACCCCAAAGCCCAGGGAGGGAGGCCACAGAGCGTGCAGGCCCCAGAGGACACTGTTCTCATTTTGCTGCGCCATTACTGTCCAAATGTACCAAAGTTAATAATTTGATAAGCACACCAAACATACGTTTTAATTTTCCCAATATTTTACTCCTCCTCATCAAGAACAATGTCAAGTTTCTGGGAGGTTTACCCGCCGGGTCCCGTGATGTCCACCTCTCCCGGCTGAGGCCTGAAGCATGGACGGCGGGTGCTCAGCCAGCTGTGTCCTCTAGAGAGGGGCTGCCATCTCCAGGCACGTCGTCCGCTCGCTCCCGGAGAACAGTGACCTAGAGCCTCAGGACAGGGAGACCAGAGTGTAACATCTGTGACCGGCCCACACAGGCACGGGGTGGCCACACCTGGACCAGAGCGGCAGGGGCACACGTGCCACCGGGCAATGGCCGCCCACCGCAGACGGAGCCGGGGCTGGGGGCTGCTCATCAGCCAGACCAACTCGCTCCACGCCACACCCCCATCTGACCCCTAGAGCTGGCCAGAAGGCGGCCCAGCCCTTCCCAGCAGGCCTCAGGCCATGAGAGAGGAGGAGACTCACTAGACATCATGTCAGAAGATGGGTTTTGCCCCATTCAGCCAGTCATCGGCTATGAGGTTCTGGGGAGCCTCAGGCCTCCCCTGGAAGGTGCCGGGTGGACAAGGGTCTCCAACACGTGTCCATCGCCAGGCCCTGGAGGGTCCCCATGTGCCCTGACCTCGGCAGCGTGGAGCATCTAATGGATCCCCTTTTGGGGGGTGGGTGGACAGCAGCTTCCTGAGAAGCAGGTAGGCCAGCCCCAGCCCTGGTTGGAGGCTGAGAAGTGGGGCATCGAGGAGACGCCTCCCTTTAGGCTACACATGGACTGCAACTTCCCCTCCCAGCCCGCCTGCCCTCTGGGGCCCCGGGCCTGTTCTCTGGGCAGCATCACCTCCCACACCAGAGAAGGAGGGGGCTATACACCACACCCAGGGCCCCTCCACCTCTCCCAAGGGCCCAGAGAATCAAGCCTTTTCAACAATTTGGATGAAGGGAACTAAGCACTTGTGGAGAGAGAGCATGGGTGTGTGGGTGCACATGTGTGTACGTGCATGTGCACATGCATGCATGTGAGTGTGTGGGCCTGTGCCTATGTGTGCGCATGTGCGTGCTCCTGCGTGTGAGCGCATCTGTGCGTGGACTGTGTGCATTTATGTGTGTGTGCATGCACACAGACATGTAAGTATGTGCACACGTGTATCCGGTGAGATGCAGTGAAGGTGGGGGGCAGGGCTCTCTGGATGGGGTCGGTGTCACTCTTTCTAGGTTTCCCCCGCACAGACTTTCCCCTCTCCTCCTTCTTTTAAAGGAAAACAGGAGTACCCTGAAAAACAAGTTTTGCTGAAATTCAAAACTATCTTATGAAGTCCCGCACCCGAACCCTGAGACGCCCCTGAAGCCGGGCCACAGCCTCACCGAGAGCCAGGCCCTAGAAACAGGCCGCCTTGGATGAGTGTTTCCCATCTGCTTTGGTCCAGCACTACCGGGGCGCCGTGGCCCCAGGACGACACACACCCACAGACATGGGCTGTGTCTCATTCAAATGAGGCCCCTTGGAGGCCCACCGAGGGACCCTGAGCTTCCTACTGGAGTCTAGTGGTGAGAAGGGCTGGGCGCCCCAGGCCCAGGGCAAAGGGGCTGACAGAGCCAGGTGCCCAGGCCAGAGACAAGATGACCTGGATGGAGACCAGGGTCCTGGGCATCCTGCAAATGCCTGCCACACTGGGTCCTTCTGCCACAGCCCCAACTCTGCCGTACTGCTCACAAACACCTCCGGGGCGTCCGCGGCCACTCCAGCCCACAGTGAGTCCACACACCTCCAGCAAGAGAGGGGGCCTGCAGGCAGCACTGAGCCTCCGAGGCCACAGACAGGCTCGGCCCGTGGACCCCCCAGGTGTCTAGTTACGGGGGGGGTGAGAGCACAAGCCCCGTTTATGACCATCAGAGCCATAGTGACCAATCCTTAGACAAAACAGCAAAACACTCTTTTTTGGGGGGGGAGTTAGGTGCAACACAGAGACATGGAAAAATGCATCATTTTTAGTCAGAAAAAATGTGCAAATCAGCAAACTGGGCCTCAAACCTTTAATTCCCAAGGACGATTTTTAAGGGTTTCTAGAAGAAATTGAGCCTCTGCTAAGCTAGGATTTCACACACATTGAGTCTTCTCCAATACACCTAGAGGGGGCAGTTATTATCCCATTTCAAGGGGACTTAGCCCCAGCAGGGGTGAACCCCGTGCTCCCCACTGAGCCCGCTTCCTGCATTAACCTCCAGGATGCAAAAAGACCTGCATTCCACCGGGGGCCCTCCTTCCTTCCCAGAGGACCCGAGACTGTGGCAGCCCCAGGGCAGCCACAATAGTGGTCGGGACACTGAGCACACACGGTGGTTCCCACCCGCACTACCCCCCCGCCCCAAGAAGTCCACCTTAAGTCCAACACCCTACCCTCAGATCTCAAGATTGCATCTCACCAAAGCTTACTGACATAACATTGTATTGTTTCCACTCTGTGGCTAAGAGCCATCAACCCTGATTTCCTCCCCTTTGATTACGAAGTTTCATAAACCGGAGGCTGGGCGCTCCCGGGTCAGATTAGAGAGGAGGCATCAGGCTTACAAATTCCAGCACATGCAGCCCTGGGCTGGTCCCTGTGGGCTTCGCCGCCGCCCGTGCAGCCGCGGGGACGGCCCCTGAGGCCAGGACTCACAGCCCCCACCAGCGGCCCTGGGCGCTTGCTAAGAACCCAGAGGACACGACGCGCTGTAAGGCAAAACGTGTCCCCAAACGTCCCTGGAGTTAACTCACATAGAGGAGGAAACAACAGGTGTTGCCAGCTTCTCTAGTGATCAGGGGGCAGTTACTTTTTTAAAAGGTCTATGCCGCTGTCTACCCAGGTGGCTACGCCTACTGGAAACAATGAAACAAGTTATAATTTCTCTCTCTCACGTCTGGCCCTCCTCCCTGGCCAGCTGCGGCCAGCAGGTGGGTCGCTGCTACGGTGACCAAGTCACATTCTCCCACGTTCACGCCAACCTGAAGAGGCTGTTGGGGACGAACGTCCACACAGCATTGCAGCTCCACCTGGGACAAAACGCCAGACTCCCTCGGGGTGGGGGCTCCCCTCGGCGACTAGCATGGCCCGCGCCACCTCCTCCCCTTTGTTGGCCCAGTTGGGAAGACAACCTGGCCGACCGCGTGTTTGCGGCCGGGGTCCCAGGAGCTGGCCCGGGAAGTCTTAGCGCGGCTGGGACGGCGGCCCTGCGCACAGTCTGCGGCCCACGCGGGAAAGCCGAGGGTGCCGGCCAAACAGCGGGCTTTGAGCATTGTTCCCGGCCGCGGGCCTGGCGCTCCGCCGCATCAAAGGGGACCGCGCGCAACCCGACACCCCGGCGGGCGCGGGGACACAGGCCTGCGGCCCGGCGGCGCACAAAGGCTGGCCCTGGGAAGCCCGGGCGGTTTCGCCTCAACAGGTTGGAAACGCAACGAGGGCGCTCGGCGCTGCACGGTCCGCCCGGAGACCTGCCGGGGCCCGCGCGCGGTCACTCCCGGGCCCGGAGGCGCGACCCACTGCGGCCATTCAGGCGCTGGGAGGGACGAGCCCCGTGACGCGGCCACAGGCCCTGCGGGCCGGCGGCTGGTGACCGGCGTCTCCGGAGCCCCTGCGCGTGGAACGGCGGCCGCCGCCACCACAGCCCCGGCCCCTCGTTGGCCCTCCGCCGGCAGCGCGGTCCGCCAAGCGCGCCAGCTTCCCCGCCGAGTCGCCGAAGTTTGGTCACGACGCGAGGGGCTCAGGAAGTGGACGGTGCCACTACCCCTCGGCCCAGCCGGGTCTCCGACCCAGCGGCGCGCCGCGGTGGCGCGGAGCTCCGCAGCCTAAGAATGAATGGCCGGCGCGGGACACTCGGGACACACGGCCTCGGCCCGACCCCGTCCCCCTCCTCTCGCCCCCCGCCGGCCACCTGCGCGCGTGGGCAGAGCCGGGCAGCCTCCCGGGACCGAAGCCGAGATGCGCTGGGGTTAAGGCCGCCGCCGCCTGCACCGGCCAGAGACCCGCACCACGCCCGGCTGGCAGGGGGCCGGCCCGGCGAGCCAACCTTCGCGTCCCCGCCGGCCTTACCTGGCTCCGCGGAGGCTGCGCGGACTCCGAGCAGCAGGACCAGCGGGGCGAGCACGTCCAGGAGGCTCCGCGGCCTCGGCCGCAGCCAGGGCCACCTGCGGGCGACAGGCCACAGGCCACAGGTTAGAGCGCCGTGCGCGTCCACCGCGCGCCCGCGCGACCCGCTGCCCCCGCCCGCCCCGCACCTCGGCGCCATGCTCTGCGGGCCCGACCGTCAGCGCCGCGGATGCTGCGCGCTCCGCAGCGGTGCGCCTCGGCCAGCGCGCTCCGGCCGCCGGGTTGGGCAGGGGCGGGGCGGGGCGGGGCGGGGCGGGGCGGCGGGCCCGGGGCGCAGGCACGGGCAGCGGCGGGGCGGGGCGCGGGGGCGGGGCGCAGGGACGGGGCGGGACGAGGCGGGGACCGAGCGGGGCGGAGCCAGGGGCGGCCGGGGGCCACGGGACGGGCAGGGGAGGAGCGGAGACCCGGCGGGGCGGGGCCGGGGGCGCCCGGGGGCGCGCGGGGCGGGGAGTGCGCGGGGACCAACTGGGTGCGGAATGGGATGCAAGCCCGGAACCGTGTGACCGCCTCTCCCCCGGGTCCTGGCTGTTTCTCCCCGCTCCCGCCTTCCGTCCCCTGCGCTCGTGGCCCGCCCGCGCCCCCGCCCCCGCTCCCGAGGGAGCTGCCTCCCGCCGCTGGCGCAGGCTGCACGTGGGGGCCCGGCCTCCAAACCGGGCAAGGTCCGAGGATACTTAGCGTGTCCAGCAGGCGTTTCTTCGGGGAGGCGGGCAATTTGAACAAAACCGTCTCTTGCTGGAGACTGCGGATGGAGGAGGAGGAAGCTGAGCTCCTCCTGCCCAGCCTCGTGGGCGCAGTGGCCGCGTCGTGGCGGCCCCCCAGCCTCGCTGCCTCCCAGGGCGCGGGCCCAGGACAGTAGCGCTCCCCCGAGCCCCACTGTGCCCTCCATCCTGTGGGGTCCTGCCCCCACTTTACAGAGGGACGTGAGGGGTCAGGGAGGGACAGTGAAGGCCACCCCGCTCCTCCCTGGTGCACTCCTGCCCCCAGGAACTGGCCTAGAGCGCCCCTTTCCCCTCTGGGGTCCAGCTGCCCCTCACCAGAGCCTTCCCGGGCCCGTCCCGGAGTTATGTCTTCTGCTTCTCCGGCCACTTCCTCAGGCCAGGGCTCCAGAACCCTGCCAGACTGCAGGCCTCCAGCTCCCTCGGCAGGCTACTGTGCCCATGGGGTCCTGCGCTCAGAGCCTCCCAAGTCCCCTGCACTCAACCAGAGTTCCTCATACCCGACTTCCCAAAGTAAACTGACATTTCCCTGGACCCCAGTCCTCCCAGTTTGCAGAAAACAGAGCCCCCAGCGCCACTGCCTTTGGCTTAGTAACTTTTAGCTAAAAGTTCTGGATTCACCCTCCTCCATCCCTACTGGGTCCTCTCCAGGTTGAGTGAAGAGGGGCACTGGTGGTCCATAGCAAGGACAGAAATCAATTAGAGGGTTGTGACTCACTTTTTTAAACATGAAAGAGAACAGCATAGACGAGAAATGATTAGCACACACTGTTTTACAAAATTTTTGTTTCACGTGCGGACAGAGAGGTGGAGTGGGGGTCCACCCAGGGCGGGCATCTGTGTCTGATGGGCACTGGTACCATGGGGTGTGTGTGTGTGTGTGTGTGCACGTGTGCCTGTGTGTTCATGCGTGTGGTGGGCATGAGCATGTCTGGGTCCCAATGGCGTCGCCTCCTGTGGCTCACGGTCCATCTGTCCATCTACCCGTCCACCCTTCCTTCTGTCTGTGGGTCAGGAGCCCTGCTCCAGGGCGGGCTCTGAAGGGTAGCATCTCACCTCTTCCAGGCCACCTGCCCTACAGGCTGGTCCTGCTTCCACCTAGCCCAATTCATTCTTTTTTTTTTTTTTTAATTTATTTAAATTCAATTAATTAACATATACTGTATTATTAGTTTCAGAGGTAGAGGTCAGTGATTCATCAGTTGCATACAACAGCCAGTGCTCACTACATCACGTGCCCTCCTTCATGCCCGTCACCCAGTTACCCCATCCCCCACCCCCCTCCCCCCAGCAATCCTCAGTTTGTTTCCTATGATTAAGAGTCTCTCATGGTTTATGTCCTCTGATTTTGTCTTGTTTTGTTTTTCCCTCCCTTCCCCTATGATCCTCTGTTTTGTTTCTTAAATTCCACATATGAGTGAGATCATATGATAATTGTCTTTCTCTGATTGACTTGTTTCACTTAGCATAACACCCTCTAGTTCCATCCACATCGTTGCAAATGGCGAGATTTCATTCCTTTTGATGGCGGCATAATATTCCATTGTGTGTGTGTGTGTGTTTGTATAGATATACCACATCTTCTTTATCCATTCATATGTCGGCAGACATCTGGGCTCTTTCCATAGTTTGGCTATTGTGGACATTGCTGCTATAAACATTGGGGTGCAGGTGCCCCTTCGGATCCCTACATGTGTATCTTTGGGGTAAACACCCAGTAGTGCAATTGCTGGGTCGTAGGGTAGCTCTATTTTCAACTTTTTGAGGAACCTCCATACTGTTTTCCAGAGTGGCTGCACCAGTCTGCATTCCCAACAACAGTGTAGGAGGGTTCCCCTTTCTCCACATCCCCGCCAACATCTGTCGTTTCCTGACTTGTTAATTTTAGCCATTCTGACTGGTATGAGGTGGGATCTCATTGTGGTGTTAATCTGTATTTCCTGGTTGATGAGTGATCAGCCCAACTCATTCTTACATCGTCAAATCAGAAGACCCGCCTCTGCAGGTGTGACTGATGCTGGCCCTGGGGCCTTCTGTGGCTCTAGGGAGGGTGGCCGGAACTGCGGGGCTGGTGCTGGGGCCCTGCCCTGCTCCTGTGGCTTAGGGTTCCCCTCTCCTCTCCTCTCTTCTCTCCTCTCCCCTTCTCCCCTTCCCTCCCCTCCCCTTCCCTCCTCCTCTCCTCTCCTCTCCTCTCCTCTCCTGGGCTCACCTCCTCTGGTTGGAAACCCCAAGGCGGGGATGAGCCCACCTTTGCAGGCTTTGTGGAGAAGACCAGCTTTAAAGGACATTCTGTGGAATGGAAAGTGCTATCAACAGCAAAAATTACAAAAATAAGGCTTTCTACTCTGAAACACTTATGATGGCTCAACTCATAGCTGTAAAAACATATATTCTGCACTTTTTTTTTTCACTTAGTGTGTTACCATAGGGTCATTGCCGTTCCCATGGCATTCACATCTTTTTCCTGTTAGTTTTCCCCCTTTGTTTATAAGCAAAATGTGATCATTGTAAAAAGAAAATACTGACAGGCACACAGAAAAGACCCCAAATTTCATTCAGCTAACACTGTGCTGGGGGTCTTCCCACCCTCGTCCACAAAGACCCCTATTCGGTGGGAACTGTGCTCAGCCCCCAGGTGGGCCAACACAAATCAACTCATCCTGAAGAAGTGTCAGGTGCAGGGGAGGCCTGGGGTCAGTGGGAGCTCCCAAGTGGGCTGAGGAGCAGACAGCCGGAGGGGCAGAAGGTGGGGGCGTCCAGAGCGAAGGCCCTGGAGAGAGGGCCATCCTCATGTGTGCACGAGGAGGTCCTTGGACACTTGGCACGTTTGTGGGGTGAGTGGGAGGGCGTTCGTGGAGTTTAGGAGAGAACGTGTGGAACGGGCTGGCTTCTGGGCTCCGCTGGCTTTCTCTCTGTTGCTTGCATCATTTTGCATCTCCTTCCTCTGCTGCGGATTCTACCTTTCCTTCCACAGGGAGAGATGACAGAAACGACAGCAAAGGGCTGTGCTTGTCCCCAGCTTGTCCTGGGAAGGGTGAGGAGGGTCCAGCAGTGACCGGCAGAGCACTGGCCCGTCCTTGACTGACAATCCCACCCATGGCTGGAACAGGCTCCAGGTCCGCTCACACACAACGCTGGGTTTGTTTTTGTTTGTATGTTGGTTTTTGTTTTAAATTGATGCAGAGTTTTCAAAGACTGCAGAGGATTCTCTCAAGCCCAGCGCCATGGGGTCCTTCCTGCTCCATGGGCAAGCGGGTCCGGGGCTGGGGACCGTGGGTGTGCGCAGGGGGAGAGACAGGATGGACAGGGAAGGGGCCATGGGGCCAGGGGAGCTGAGCAAGGCCAGGGACATGGGAAGAGCAGGACACCGGAGCTCTACCCAGTCCGTCCCTTCTCCCTGCATCCGGATGCACCCTGCGCTTGCCGTGTGCAGAGAAAGTAACTTTTCAGCAGGAAGGGAAGAAGCTGTGTGTTGGCAGAGCAGGCTGCAAAAAGAAAGTGTGTCTAGTTCAGGGCCAAGCCACACACTTCAGTTCCCTGGCCCTAATCCCAGAGTCCGCCCCGGATCTGAGACGCAGCCGGGCCGCTCACAATCAGGTGGGCCAACGAATGGCAGGGGCCCGTCCGAGATCCTACATGCTGGCCTCCTTTGGACTCCGCAGCTCCCCTGCCTGGCACTTGGCTCCACAGCCCTTGTCACCATATGAGTGCCGGTCTGTGTTTCTTGGTCTTCACACTTGCTGCCAACAGGGCCGGCACCCTACCTGGCGCTCAGCACCAGGCAGGCCTCACCGTTCTCCGTTTATATCTGCTGCTCCTGGGGGGTGCCCACCAAGGGAAAGACCAGGGGAGCCAACTACCTTTCGTACCTGCGGGTCTCCAGCCCTCCCGCTCAGCCGGGCCCGGGAATGGCGGCTCCTCTGGCCTTGAGCCTCCGACCGGCTGAAAACCCTGGGCAGCCGGGCACGTAGCCGACGGAGCCAGTGTTCATGGGGGATTTCTGCTAGCAGAATTTGGGAACGGCGAGTGAATGATGAGACATCCACCAAATGCAATATTATGCCCCCTGAAGAAATCTAGCGAAATAAGAAGGGCTCATGCAGAGCTGCTTTGTCCAGCGTGTTGTCCTGTGGCAGCAAAGGCCCGCGTGAGGGAGGGGAGGAGCCCAGCTGCTGGTCCTGATGGGCTCTGGGCGCTGGAATTACAGGACACCTTTAGGCTGTTCTCTGTTCTTTTCCACATCGCCAAAGGTTCATACAATAAACATTTATATTCATTTTAGAGTGGGCCGTTTCCTCATTTCACTGGTGCAAGGAAATGTCTCAGCTCATGTTGAGTCATCGGAGGGGAAGGGAGGGGTCCCCGAACTCTCAAGTGCATCATCTAACAACCTGGAACGTTCCAGCTCCCAGGACTGCCTTATCCCCGTAGAGACCGCACTGGGGTGCACGGGTATGAAGGGAAACACACCACCCTTTGTCTTTTGCAGGTGCTGCCAACACACACAGCTGGGAGGAAGGGGTCCAGGTGATTCCCGTTTCCTGCCAGCCTGGAAGCTTCCCACCACAAACAACACAGCCCCATCCCCTTTCCTTCCTTGATAAACAGATGGCTACGCAAAGCCCCCCTCGGGCAAGTTAACTTCAGAGTGTTGCCCCCACTCCACTCCTGCTCATCCCCTGAGATAAGCCAGGATGACTGCTCAATGCAAAACAATCCCAACTATGCATACAGCCTCTGCGGCTCCACACACCTCAGGATCAGTGCTAACACATTTCCAACCCGTATTCCAGCCCACCCAACAATGGGTGGTGCCCTTTGCCTTCCATGCCCATCCCCACCCTCCCCGTCTACACTGCTTCATGCTCAGGTCCACGCAGACCAGCAGCCTGGCAGCCCCCAGCACGTCACCCAACTCCATCTGTCTGCAGAGCCCACATTGCTACCTAAGTTCTTTTTCCTTCATTTGCTCATTTTTCCAGGTATTTGCTTATCCCTTCCCACTTCTGTCCAGGAGAGTTCAGGCCCCTAAATGACAGCCCCTTTGCTTTGTTCACAACTAAGAATAACAGAAGGAAGGGGGGAAGGAGCAAATGCAAACATGTTAAAGCTAAGGCGGGCGTTTCAAAGTGCTCCTTGCCAGGAACCCCAGTGGAAACCTTCAGGGCAGGACTGGTCTGCACCTACGACAACCTCCACCTTCCTTTACCCATCACCTTATGTTCAAGTCATTTGCGCACACCTCCCCACTCACTCTCACCCCCAAAATGTGAGCCATTTGAACATATAAAACTAACATGTGCTATAACTCATTATAAAAATCCCCAAAACACTACTGATAAAGCTCAAGTCCCGCTCAATCTGCCTTTTCATCTCAGTCTCCTGACAAGATAGTCCTTGTTATTATGCTTCTGCTGGTTATTTTAAAATGCATTTTCTAGATGTGTGTTACTCTAGAAATGTAGAAATGTAAAAAGTTGTTTTATTAAAATCTTAGAACATACATGAGATAATACTCATGGTTCTAAATACTTGCTTTATTAACACAATGTATGTTGTAGTTTTTCTCATGTCAGTATATATGCATGTATTTCAATGATTGCACACATAGTCCATGGTATGAAAATAGCGTACTTGGTGGTCCCACCGTTAGTGAGACTTAGGTTATTTTGAATTGTTTGCTTAAAATAATATACTGCCTTGAAAAGAGATGGAAAGCATGACAAAGAATGAAACAGAAGAGCCAGATGTGGAAAGCACAGTAAAAGGTGAAGAATGGTTAGATGGGCTCATTGGTGAGCTCACCTTAGCTGAGGAGAAAGCCAGGAATCTGAAAACAGCTCTACAGAAACCTCCACGTTGAGACACAAAGAGAAGATGGAATGGTATGGAAGATAGAGCTGTGCATTTGGGAGCAGAAGAACTCTTTGAAGAGAAATGGCTGAAATTTTTCCAAAATTAACGACAGGCACCAAACCATAGATCAAAGCTCAGAGAACATGCATCAGGATAAATGCTCAAAAAAGAAAAAAGTAAAACAAACAAACAAACAAAACAAAACACAAATTCCATATGCATGACACATTCAAACTGCTGGGGAAAAAGACATAGAAAAAATCTCTAAGGCAACCAGAGTACAAACATAGAAACATTATGTGCAGAGAAGCAAAGATAAGAATTATGGCATAATTCAGGGCGCCTGGGTGGCTCAGTCACTGAGCATCTGCTTTCGGCTCAGGTCATGATCCCATGATCCTGGGATCAAGCCCCACATCAGGCTCCCTGCTCCGCAGGAGGCCTGTTTCTCCCTCTCCCACTCCCCCTGCTTGTGTTCCCTCTCTCACTGTGTCTCCCGCTGTTAAACGAATAAATAAAAATCTTTAAAAAAAAAAAAGAATTATGGCATAATTCTCTTCAGAAACTGTGTCAATTGGATGACAATAGCCCTGAAAGAAACAAAAAGTGTTGATTCAATATTCCGTACCAGTAAAAATATATGTTAAAAATTAATGATAAAAAAATACTATCTCAGACAAACAAGAACTGTGGAAATTTATTGCTGGCAAACATTCTGTAAGAAATGATAACCGACATTCATCAAACAGAAAGAATGGTATCAGTCCCCCAATTGGATCTTCACGATGAAAGGAAGAGTGCCAGAAATGGAAGAAATGAAGATAAGATAAATCTTTTTCTCCCTTTGTTTTTAATTGCTATAAATGATAGCTGCTATCTACAGGAAATACAGTGACCATGTATTGTGTTGATGGCATACATAAAAATGAAATGTATAATAATATTATGAAGGATGGGAGGAAGGGATTGGAAGAATATTGTTGTAAGCTCCCTACACTACATATGAGTAGTCTAATACTATTTGAAGGTAATTAAATTACTCAGAGTAATTTAAGTAATTTAAGATTTATATTACAAACTCTAGGGCAAACACTAAAAAATTTTTAAAGCGGTATGAGTAATAAATCAAGAGGACATGAAACAAAACGATTTTAAAAACTGCTCAATTGGGGCACCTGGATGGCTCAGTTTGTTAAGTGTCTGCCTTTGGCTCAGGTCATGATCCTGGGGGTCCTGGTATTGAGCTCCAAGTCGGGGTTCCTGCTCAGCAGGGAGCCTGTTTCTCCCTCTCCCTCTGCCACTCCCCCGGCTTGTGCTCTCTCTTTCTGTTGAATAAATAAATAAAATCTTTAAAAATAAGTGCTCAATTAACCAAGAGAAGGCAGAAAAAGAGTAAAAAAAAAAAAAAAGAAACAAATGGAATAGAAGACACCTAGCAATATTATAATTTTAATCCAATCTTATCAATAATCACATTAAATGTGAATGGTCTAAACACACCAGTTAAAAGGTAGAGATGGTCAGATTGGATTTTTTAAAAAAAGGCAATATTCAACTATATTATGTCTGTAAGAAATCCACATTAAATATAAAACATATAGATTTAAAGTGTAAGGATGAAAAGAGATATACTACTCAACCACTAGCCAAAAGAAAACCAGAGTACCTAACTTGATAGCAGACAGACTTTTGAGGAAGAAATATTATCACACATAAAGAAGGACATTACATAATAACGGCACTAATTCTCCAAGAGGACACAACATTCATAAATGAAGATGTACGTAAACAACAGGCTTCAAAATATATGAAGCAGAAACTGACTAGACTGAAAAGAGAAATAGATCCCAAATTATAGTTGAACATGTCAGTGCTCTACTCTTAGTAATCATTAAAACAAGTGGACCACAAAATAAATAAGGGCATAGAAGACATGAACGTCATCAGCTACCTGGACCTCATTGGCATTTATAGAACACTCCACCCACTGGTACTTCTCGAGAATAAGAATATACTCTTTTCAAGTGCACATTGATATCACCAAGATATACTTTTTTTCTGGGCCACAGAATATACCTCAGCAAACTTAAAAGAATATAAATCACACAAAGTATCCTTTCAAGTCATGACAGAACAAGAAATCAAAAAGATATCTGTAAAGTCCTAAAATATTTAGAAATCTTAAAGAACACAATCCTAAGTAAGCCAAAGGTCAAAGAGACATCTCAGGGAAATACAAAAACATTTCAAATTAATTGAAAATGAAAATACAACATCTCAAAATTTGTGGGAAGGAGCTGAAGAAATGCTTAGTAGGAAATTTATAGCACTAAATACCCATATTAAAAAAGAAGAAAGATCTCAAAGAAAAGACCTCAGCTTCCATCATACAAAACAAGTGGAGGGAAAAGGTCCAATTAAGCACAAAGGAAGTAGAAGAAAGAAAATAGTACAGATCAGGACAGAAAACAATGCAATGAAAATTACTGAACCCAAAATCTGGCTGTTTTTTGTTTGTTTTGTTTTGTTTTGTTTTCAAGCTCTGGCCAGGCTGATCATAAAGAAAAGAGTACTGACATAACTCACCAACACCTGGAATGAAAGCGTGGACAGCACTATAGATCCACAGCTTTTCAAAAAATAATAAAGGAATATTAAAAACAACTTAATTTTATGCCAGTATGTTCTATAGCTTAGGCAAAATACACAAATTCCTTGAAAGACAGATTGTCCACACGGATACAAAAAGGAATTTTAAAAGTCCAAATGGCTCTATATCTGTCGAAGAAATTGAACTCATAGCTAAAAACCTTCCTAAAAAGCAAACCCCTAACCAAACAGCTTTGTTGGTGAATATGATAAAATATTTATTGAAGAAATAACAGCAAGCCTACATAAGCTTTTTCAGAAAATGGAGCAGGGAACAGTTTCCAATTTTTTCGTGAAGACTGTATACCCTGGTGCCAAAGACTCCACAAGAAAAGAAAATACAGACTTCATGAACAGTATGCAGAAATTTTTAACAAAATGTTAGCAAATAAAACTTGGTAATATATAAAAAGGATAGCACATCATGACCATGTAGGACTTATTCCCAGAATGCAAGTCTGGCTTAACATTAAAAATCCAATGTAGGGGCACCTGGGTGGCTCGGTTGTGTCTGCCTTCAGCTCAGGTCATGATCTCAGTGTCCTGGGATCAAGACCCGCATCAGGCTCCCTGCTCAACGGGGAGCCTGCTTCTCCCTCTGCTGCTCCCCCTGCTTGTGCTTTCTCTCTCTGTCAAATAAATAAGTAAAATATTTTTTTAAAAATCCAATGTAATTCATTGTATTAATAGAAAAATGGAGAAAATTCATAGGATCATCTCCTCAAATGCAGAAAATGAATATGACAAATTAAATACCCATTCTAGAAATAGAAAGGAACTCCTCAGCCTGATAAGGGGCATCCAAAAAAAGTTTCTAGATACCATTGTACTTCATGTTGAAAAACTGAATGCTTTCTCCCTACAACAAAGAACACAACAAAACAGAAAAAGCATTGCTATTCAATATCATTCTGGAAATCCTAGACAAGAAAGGTCTTTAGCTGAGAAAGCGATAAAGAATGTACAGATTGGAAAGGAGGAAATAAAAATGCCTATTAGCATACGAGACGATCATTTATAGGAAGTCCTAAGAAATCTATATATAAGCTATCAGAATTCATAAGGGAGTGTAGCAAAGTTGTAGGATGTAAGGACAATACAAAAACTTGATTTATTTCTATATACTAGCAATGAACAATTGGAAATTAAAATTTGAAATAATATTTAAGCCAGGGATGAATGTAATAAAATATATGCAAGATTTGTGTGCTAAACACTATAAAACACCCCTGAGAGGTATTAAAGAAGTTCTGAATATAAAGATAGTTATACCATGTGTTTGGATCAGAAGACTCAATATTGTTAAGATGTCAATTCTCCCTAAATGGACCTATAGATATAACATGATACCAAGATACAACCCACCAGTGTTTTTGATAATATTAGCAAGCTGATTATAAAATTTATATAAAAATGCAAAGGACCAAGAACAGTCAAAAGAATGTTGAAAAAGAAAAACTATTTGGAAAATGTACCCTACCTGATTTAAATAATTTATTATAAAGCTACAGCAATTAAAATGGTGCCATATTAGCAAAAAGATACATATATAGAACAGTAGAACTGGATAGAGAATCAAGAAATAGACCCATGTATTGGTCAACGAATTTCAGCAAAGGTGCCTGATATTCTATGTTCCCCTTTCCTGTCAAGTGACAGCTCAGATGTGAAAGAGCAAGACCTACGTGGATGGGTAAAGCTACTCTGGCTTAAAAACTCCATTTCCCAAATACAGCTCAGGAGGGATTGGCACAACATCCAGCAAGAAGTATGCCCAGTTACAGGTCTTGCTTTGAGAGGAGTTCAAATCAATGGCATGCCCACCAGGTATTTCTAGAGCATGCACAAAACAGCAAGTCCAGATGCAGTGTGCCAATCAGGGGTCATTTTTATCATTAGCATTATTCCTGCATAGTGTTCCACCTTTATCAGATTTCCAGAGGAACAGACCTAGAAAGCTAAATCAATATCAAATCCATCCATAGAGATGATAAAGAATTGTGCCAATCCTTTACTCACCCACCAGAATTGGCTAAATAGAACAAGACAGACAATACCATGTTTCAGAGAGGATACAGAGCAACTGGAGTGTTCATAACACCGCTGGTGGGAGCATAAATCAGTCAATCACTTTTAAAAACTAGCTGTATCAGGTAAAGTGAAACATGCACATATCCTGATCCAGCAATTCCTCTGTTGAGAATATATCCAAGATACAGTTGCATATGTTCCCTAGAAGATGTGCAAGAATGTCATAATAGCGAAAACTGGAAACAGCACACATGTCTATCAATAGTTGTATTAAATTAACACAATAAGATACTATTCAGCAATGATGAAGAATACGCTGAATGCAACAACATGGATGAATCTCACAAATATTACTGTTGAATGGAAGAAGCCAGACATAAATGAGTACCTATTCTAAGATTCCATGTACACTGAGTTCTTACTGTTTAATGGTCAAAAATATTGAAAGTCATTATTATGGATCATAAGAACATTGGGACATTTTCCAGCTCATTATACAAGATGAGTATAACCTCCAGAATAACATCAGACAAAGACAATGCATGTGTGTGCACACGCACATGCTAAAGACTCACCTCCCTTATAAATATAGAGGCAGAGAATGCTATCAAATGAAATCCATCTGTGCATTTACTGAACATTAACTTATCTCAGGAATATAAGGATGGGTCAGTGTCAGAACATCTATTACTACAAGAGTCCACTTTAGTAGGTCAAAAGACAAAAGCCATGTGATTATGTAAACAAATTCCAAGATTTTTAATACAGTTCAATACTTGATAAAAACTCTCATGCTTTGGGGCAAAACACGCCTTCTTAACTTGTTAAAAGTTATCTCCCAGATATCTAAAATTAATTGTGAAATATTATACATTCCTTTTAAAAATCAGCAAGAAGAAAATGATAAAAATTTGAGAAGAATAAACATTTAATTATTCTTGAGATCCTAGACAATGTGATAGGGCAAGGAAATAAATTAAGACTAAATATTGGAATTGAGTATTTGCAGATGACAGTATTGTTCATTTAGGAATTCTAAGATCAGTCAGAACACCGCAGAGACATTAGAATAAATAAAACTTGAGAATGGTAGTCAGAGAAAAGTTAAATGATAGTTTTCTTACAAATGAACAATAATAAATTTTAATATGATGGGAAAATATCTTACGATAGTGACAAAACACATGAAATGACTAGCAGTGAACTTAGTAAGACGTGCATACAACTTGATGAAAATGATAAACTTCTATCAGGGGATTGAAAAGGAGACCTCCATAAATGTGAGGCCCCTCCCTATTCTGGGAATAATAAAGCCCAATGGTTAAGAGAAGACCTTCCAATGTCAGAGAGAGGATTAAGCACCATGTGGGGGCCCAGGTTGGCCAGCTCAGGAACATGTCCTCTGATCAGCCCCCCCCCCCACACACACACACTCCCCTCTTGATCCTGGATTACAGTGTAAAGTGTTTGCGCTTCGCCTTTCATTTCAGGCCCTGTGTTCAGGGGAACCAGCCAGGACAGCCAACGAAGTCATGGCTAAGGGTTCACACCAAGGACCAGGAGAATGGATAGGCAAGAGTGCACCCTTTTAGCCAGCTGGCCCACACCTGCTCCCCAGTGTGGACCCTGGCAAGCCTCATCCGTGAAATGGTGGACACAACACGGGTTGCCTCCAGTGCCAGGTGAGGACCCCGTGGGACAATCGCCAAGTTCAGCATCACAGGATGTGGAAGCTGAGACAGGAGATGGAGTTTAGGGCGTATTTTGTTCCACTTTAGAGATGGGGAGGCCTTTCCCCAAGGTCCCATGGCTGGTAGGGCAGGTAGGGGACTCAAGTGGATGGTCTAAGAATCCAACTCTCGCTCCTCCACCCCATGTCCCAACCTGAAGTGAGCACTTCTTGCCGAATGCCATCCTCTTGGCACTCCCTGTCTTGGGGAATGGTGCCCCACCCAGGCCTTCTCTCTCCCCTGCATCCCATCCAGCTCCATCGATCTTGTCTCCTGAGTGCATCTGCATCTCAATCTCTTCTCTACCACTACCACTCTAGTCTAAACCTGGGTGGTCACAAAGCCATTCCATGTTCTCTTTCCTATTCCAATCTGTCCTCCACCCTGAAGACAAAGTGATAATTTCACTGCTCCTAGAGAGCCAATGATGGCTTCATCACGCTTATGGTTTGGTGCAATGGCCTGCAGACCATGGCTGTCGGGCCCTGCCTCTTTCTCCAGCTTCATCTTGAAACTCCCTTCATCCATCTCCTGCTTGTTTTCCACTCTTCATTCTGGCCATGCTCCCTCCCACTCCGGACCTTTGTTCATGCTATTCCCTGTGCTGGGATGCTTATCCTCTTCTCTCATGAGGTTACCATGCTGGGTCCTCGGGCCCGTCCGTGGAGCCCCTCTTTCTCCCTCATGGCAGCATATTCCCATCCTGACTTGGATGTGGACCCCCGTATGCCCAGTGCTGGCACATGCCAGCCTGTCTTGGCTGCTCCGTGGCAGGGAGGTCCTTCTTGTCTTCTCTCTGTAGCTCCTCCATGCACCTGGATTTTACCCAGTGTCGTAGATTCTAGAAAGCTCAAAGACAGTTGTTCACGCAAAGTTCTTTCATGTTTGGTGATGTGTGCTGCTTGCCTTAATATATGAGTGGCAACGTGGCTCAGGGTTGGGTGTGTTCTAAGTGTATTTACAATCCAACTTTAGTGGCGTGCCTTCCTTGTTAGTATGTGCATTCAGTGTGCCAGTCTCCAGAGCTCCTGGAGAGTTCCCAAAGCACAGCCTCTCGTTGAGAGTTTTATTGCAGAGATGGGTATCACCATGTCCCTGCATGTCCACCTGCATCTGTGCTCCTTAGACACTGGGAACGTGGGCTTCAGTTCAGCCTCTCCCTGGGATTGTTTCATCCCCGTGCAGAGAGCCGTCCCCTGGCAGCAGGAGAGTTCAGAAGGTGTCACACCCATGCTCAGTAACGTAGGGTCTGGCCCCAGAGGCTGTGGGGTGGGGAGGAAGACACCACCCAGGGTCACGAGGAACGGGGTGCTGACTCACCTTGTACCTGAGGGCCTGGCTCTCTGGCTGACAGCTTTATGCAACACACAACAACCAGGAGCGTGTGCAAGAAAGGAGTCAATGCACGCAAGGAGCGGGGTCTCCATGCTTCTGATTTCATCCGTGTCTGAGCACCATGCCCACCGGGCTTCACAGGCTTCTCCAAGAATTTAACCAAACATGGGCACCGGTCTTCTCCCCCTTCAGCAGGGCTCAGGGTGAGGGTGAGCAGCAGGAGGCCCTGTGTGGCTCAGGCCAGGCCCACATCTCCCCTCCTTTTCCACTCAATGCCCCCCAACCCAGGTGGCCCCAACCTTCCTTATTGCAGAAATCCCTGTCTGGGTGCAGGGGCCCTGGCTCCACAGGGACAGCTCAGATGTCATGTCTGTCCAGAGGTTTCCAGGGAACTCCCGCAGGTCCTTGAGAAGTGGCCACTGAGGACAGGAATGCTTCGAGGCCAAGGGCAGCGCGGCCTGCCACTCACGGGGTCAGGCATTCCTGGAGGACCCCTGCCCTGACTCTGGGACTCACCATGTCTGTGACGTAGGGAAGTTTCTTAACCTCTCTGTGCCTGAGTCCTCACTGGGGACGAGGGGAACCAAGGAAGTCAGCTGGGGCTCTGGAGAAGACCAGACGATTCTGTGGGTGGACAGAGGTGGCCACTGAGCCTTCAGCAGGACCAGAGGCTCAGCCCCACCAGTCAGCAGGGCAACACCAGCCAGGACCCCAGGACGACGCCCCACATACCTGTTAGAACATCTAATGGCTGGAAGACGGAGCACACCAAGTGTTAGCGAAACTCTGGCCACTAATCATGGAGTACAGATCTGCCCTGGCTTACGGTGGAGTTACGACCAATAAACCCACCATAAGTTGAAAATACTGTAGGTCGAAAATGCATTTACTACACCCAGCCTGCGGCACCTCACAGCTTAGCCTGGCCCACCTCAGCTGCTGAGAACACTTCCGTTGGCCGACAGCTGGGCAGAATCAGCTCGCACGCGGCCTGTCTTACGAGAGCGTGTCGAATAGCTCTGTAACCGACCTGACCGAATACCGTACCCAAAGTGACCGACAGAATGGCTGCCAGTGTGTCTGTTGGTCATTGAGCCTCAAGACCGGCAGCTGCCCACCATCGCGGGAGAGGATTATACCGCAGGATCGCCAGCCCAGGGAAAGATCCATATGCAAAATCTGAGGTGTGGGCTCTACTGGATGCTTTCACACCGTTACAAGCTCAAAAAATTGTAAGTCAAACCAGCATAAGTCGGGGACCGTCTGTATAAAATGGAACAACCACTTTCGAAGACAGTTTGGCAGTTTCTTAAAAAGTGAGCCGTGCCCCTACCGTGTGGTTCAGACGTTCCCGCCCTAGGTGTTGATCCAGGAGAAGGGCATGCAGGTGTCCACGCAGAGGCTGGTGCCCAAATGCACAGGGCGGCCTCATTTGTAATAGCCCCAAACTGGGAACAGCACACGCGTCCATCAGGAGGTGGACTGATAAGCAAACGGGAATTTCTCTGCAGAGGAATGCCACTCAGCAGAAGAAGGGGATTGATTATTGATATGCACTACGTCGGGGCTATCAGCACACGGGACTGCGTGAGGGAGCCAGACTGACGACCGCATACTGCCTGAGCACATGTGTGTGGAAGTCCAGGGCCCACGCACCGAACGGTGGAACAGAGCAGGCGTTCGGTCAGCCAGGAGCGGCAGGTGACGGAGGGGCTGCCCGGGAAACACAGGCCACACGCGGTTGCGTCGCTCTGTGGACGGTGCCGACGGATTCCGGGGTGTACACGGGCGTCAAACCGTATCGAATTATACGCTTTAAATGCAGTTTATTGAATGTCAGTTATACATCATAAAGCTGTTAAAAATGATGTTAGAGACAGTTCTGGTATTATTTTAACCAGCGCCCTCGAGCCGGTAGCTGCCCCGGCAGGGAGCGCATGGTGCAGCCCTGCGTTGGGGTGGTGCAGGTGGCAGTCAAAATTAGTAAACTTTAAACGTCAGAAAGTCAAGCAACGAGCAAAAGGCAACTTTAGCTTTGTTCTTTCTGGGGAGGAGATGTCAGGACCCAGAGCAGGAACTACCTTCAGAAGTTCAAATGCCCCCATTCAAGCCACAAGCAAGGGTGGGGGTCCTAAATCTGGGGACAGAGGAGGTGGGGCAGGACGGAGAGCACAGCTTGCGGACAAGGAGCCCTCGGGAACGGGATGCCGAGCTTCGCTGGGGAGCTCTGTCACAGAGCTTTACCTGGGGCGGGTGTTCTCTGGCCCTGGCTCCTGGCAGAGCTTCCAAACCCTGGAGTCCTCTGGGATGGGGGCCCCTTCTGCTATTCATCACAAGTCCCTCTCACCCCCCTGAGTTTGTGCTAAGAAGGCGGCTCTTGCAGGACGGATGGGGGCTGGTCACTGATGACCCAGGGTGGTTAGGCCTCCCGGAGCTGAGGGGATGGAGGTTGAGTTAGCCGCCCATGGCTAGTGATTTAACCGATCCCGCCTCCGTAATCAACCTCACAAAACTCTCAACGAAAGGGTTCCGAAAGTTGCTGGCTTGATGAACGCATGCCCGTGTGGCCGGTGCACACCCCAGCTCCGGGGTCCCTCCCAGACTTGCCCCGTGCACCTCTTCATCTGGCTGTCCATCCGTATCCTTCCTACTGTCCATTGTAACAAACCAGCAACAGGAAGTGAAGTGCTTGCTTGAGTTCTGTGAACTCTTCCAGCAAATTAGTGACCCTGAAGAAGGCCTCGGGGAGCCTCCTGTTTGTGGCCAGTCGGACAGAAGTGTGGGTGCCAGGGGCCCCACCGCGAGCAGCTGGAGTCTGAAGCTGGACAGGCTGAGCCCTCAGCCTGGGGGCTGTGCGCGGACCCTAGTTAGTGTCCGGTTTCCCTGGTGTGGAGCCCAGAAGTGTGGTGTCAGAAGTGAACGTGCAGAGGATGGCTGTCCTCACACCCCCCAAGGGAAGCACACTGCCCTCGCCCTGCTGTGTCCTCATTACGATCCTCCAGGCTGACGGCTGGCTGGTGGGCAAGGGGGCTGGGCGAGCCAGGGGGCTGGCAGGTAAGGACGTGGGGAGCCTGGGGCACAGGCAGGAGAGTTGGTGGGGGTTTTAAGGTGGTTGGACTGCAGTGGGGGCTGCTCAGTGTGTAGTTGGGACCAGGTAAGCAGCTGGGAGGTGTGTGGGTTCATGGGGTGGGTGGAGAATGGGATGGAGAAGCCAGGGAGTGGGAGGAGGTGGGAGGAATGGGGGCTCTGGGGCAGGACACTTTGCTGTGCAGCTGGGAGACATGGCGGCACCTGGAGAGGATGTATGGACTTGGGGGCCAGAGGAGCGTGGGGGGCCCTAAGAGACCAGGCCGAGAATGACCTAGGCTGAAGCCACTGGCATCTGGAGTGGCACTGGGAAAGAAGGCCACTGGGCCATCCTGGGTCATTCTGCTCCTGGCCCCGGGCCCCAGGACCCATAGGCTGGGATGCATCCTGGGTCCAGGGCATCAGGCCAGCGGATGTTCCTCCCAGGTGCCTAAGTGCCAAGCCGAAGCACATGCTGGTGGGTCTGCAGCCCCCAAGCCGGGCATGGGGGGGGGATGTCCATGCCATCCTTGACTTCTTTGCCTCCAGCAAGAGCTGGCTGGCCCAGCACAGTATCAGACACCCCTTCACGGGTCGCTGTCCCCGTGCGCAACCACTTCTGTGAGCACATCCGCTACTTCCCAAAGGAGCGTTCCCTGATTAGCCTGGAGACTGGTGCCATGTTGGGCAAAGGCCCTCAAGTGGCTGCAACAGGTCTTGGTATCACGAGAGAGCCCAGGGCTGGTCACGGACACAGGAACCCTCAAGGGGAGGGCGAGGGGCAGCCCTCGCACCGCAGCCTGCCGTGAGACTCCAAGGAGAAGCCAAATGCCCACCGCTGCCTTCCCTCGCTCCTCAAACCCGAGTAAGCAGAGCACACCCCATCCCCAAAACTGCCGGCCTTCCAGAACAATGCTGAACCATGCTGGGACACCAATGACAGGACCGTGGCGGGGAGGGGCCCCTTGGGCTGCACCCAACAGAGTCCACAGGATCACGCCAGGCTCCAGCTCCTCACGCCTGCTTTCTCTGGTGCACGTGTAGGGTGGCAGCCCATCCCACCGTGTGAGCGAAGCAGACCCCAGGAGACCCCCTCCTGCCTCAGACTCGGGCTCATCCTACCTCCACCCCACACAGTGATGAGGACAAATCAGCTCAGGTGAGACACAGCCATCCCAGGTGTGTGAAGGTCCTGTGGCTGCCGTGACAAAGGGCCATCGACTGGTGACCTAGCAGAAATCTATTGTCACACAGTCGGGAGGCTGGACACCTGAGGTTCAGGTATAGGAAGGGCTGGCTCCTCCGAAGGCTGGGAGAGGATCCATTCCAAGCTTCTTGCTGCTTCTGATGGTTCCCAGTGATCCTTGGTGTTCGAGGGCTTGTAGACACATTACTCCAATCCCTGCCTCTGTCTTTACATGGCTGTCCTCTCCCCGTGTCTGTGTCTCTTCCCTTCTTCTTATAAGGACACCAGTCCTTGGATTTAGGGTCCACCCTGCTCCAGTCTCCCTCATCTTAACTCATTACATCTGCAAAGACCCTACTCCCAAATCAGACCACACAATAAGATTCTGGGAAGGACCTGGATTTTGTAGACACGCCACACAACTCAGGGCACCAAGCCCTGGGGGGCAGAGCGATGGTGGGCAAACAGAACCACCACTGTTTCCTAGAAGGCCACCTTGAAAATGTGATGAATGACATGTTTGATTTGTGTCCAAATGTGAAATAATGAAAAGTTCATTGCAGAAAATGAGTGGGCTTGGAACAAGTGGGTTTTCTTGCAGTTCCAGGAATGATTTTTAAAATCCTGCTCCTCATTTGTAGCAGGCACCGTGGTGTCCTCGTGTCCCCAGACACTCCGCCCAGGCCACTCCAATTCCACATCAGTTTCTACCTCCCCGGGCCAGAGCCAGGCTATAGTGCAGAGGAATGATAACCACCCTCACCACCACCCCACGGGCTGCGCCCAAGCTGTGGAATAACACAGCAGATGCCTTTCCCCTGGAGGGAGACCACACTCATGAATAGGAAGACCAGATCTTTGTGAAGAGGTCTACCATCTCCAAACTGATGTTCAGCTTCAATGTAATTCAAATAAAATGCCAAAGGGGTTTTATGGGACCTCACAAATTTAATCTAAGATTTGTACGAAAGAACACATGTCCAAGAATTGTTAAGACATTCCAGAAGAACCAGGTGGGGAGTTTGCCCTGCTAACTCAAGATGTGTTAAAGCTACGGTAAGTGGGGCATCTGGGTGGCTCAGTCGGTTAAGCATCTGACTCTCGATCTCCACTCAGGTCTTGATCTCAGGGTCATGAGTTTGAGCCCCACACTGGGCTCCACACTAAGCGTGAAGACTACATAAAAAAAATAAATAACAGTTACAATAATTAAGACAGTGTAGTGTGGGCAGAGAAATAGACAAAGAGATTAACCAAACAGAGTAGAAAGCCCCCAAACACACCCTCATGGATGTGGAAACAAACCAGGCACTTATAGCTCCTCCAAAAGGATAGGCTTTCCAAATGGTGCAGGGTGATTCGTATCCATGGGGTTAAGAAGGAAATTGAATCTCTACCTCAGATTCTGAATCAGAAAGAGCAATGAATTCCAAACAGATTAAAGAAATGTAAATGTAAAAGGAAAAATGTTTTAAACTGAATATAAAGAAGAATATTTTATAATCACAGGAGAAGGAAGGATTTCTTAAGCCACAAAACTTTCATCCGCAAATGACAAGATTGATACATACAATCACATTGAAGTAAAGGACTGTTCATAAAAAGACACAAAAGGAAAGTGAATATCAGGCTGCCAAACAGAAAAGACATTTGGCACAAAGGATTAGTACCCTGAATATAGGGAGAATATCTACAAATTAAAAAAGGTAAAAATCAGGGGTGCCTGGGTAGCCGTCTGTCTCTTGGTCTCAGCTCAGGTCTTGATCTCAGGGTCATGAGTTCAAGTCCTATGTTTGGCTCCATGCCCAGCCTACTTAAAAAAAAAAAAAGGAAAAAATCAAATGACATGAAAGATGATGGGCTTAAGAACAAATGTCACAGAAACAATGTAGGAATGTCAAGTATGGAAATGAAAAATTGCTGTCCCTCATCAGTAAGCAGTGCAAACAGCTACAGTGAGGTTGCTTGCACACTCACCAGGTGTTGGCAAGGGTGCAGAGCGATTGGGGCTTTTCTACATGGCCAGTGGGTCTGTAGAGCAGTCCTGCTTTGCAAAATACTTGTCGTTGCCTTATAAAATTAAAGATATGCACACCTGTGATGCCACTAAGCCATTCCTAGATATGCACCCTGAAGCAGTGTTTTTTGAATTTTTGATATGTACCCATTAGGGAGTGGGTAAACAATTTAGTGGGGCACAAGCAGCGATGATGATGGTGGTGATGATGATGATGGTGATGTTGATGATGATGGTGATAATGATGATGATGGTGATAATGATGACAATGGAGATGATGATGATGATGGTGGTGGTGGTGATGATGGTGATCATGATGATGGTGATGATGATGGTGATCGTGATGATGGTGATGGTGGTGATGGTGATGATGATCATGATCATGATGGTGATGATGATG
>NW_023270699.1:1272613-1272927 GCF_011800145.1 Mirounga leonina
TGGTGATGATGATCATGATCATGATGGTGATGATGATGGTGATGATGGTGATGATGATCATGATCATGATGGTGATGATGATGGTGATGATAGTGATGGTGATGATGGTGATGATGATGATGATGATGGTGATGATGATGGTGATGTTGATGATGATGGTGATAATGATGACAATGGAGATGATGATGATGATGATGGTGGTGGTGGTGATGATGGTGATCATGATGATGGTGATGATGATGGTGATCGTGATGATGGTGATGGTGGTGATGGTGATGATGATCATGATCATGATGGTGATGATGATGGTGATG
>NW_023270699.1:1272937-1284637 GCF_011800145.1 Mirounga leonina
ATGATCATGATGGTGGTGATGGTGATGGTGATGATGATGGTGATGATAGTGATGGTGATGATGGTGATGATGATGATGATGATGATGGTGATGATGGTGATCATGATGGAGATGACAGCAGTGATAGGAAATAGAAGGGCAAATACTAGCAAGCACTGCACACTCTAGAGGTAAGGTTGCTTCAGAACTGCTGACCTAACTGTGCGTGTGTGTGCTTGTGAGTGTGAGTCTGTGTGTGTGTGTGCGCGTGTGTGCGCACACGGCCCTGGTCAGAAAGTTTGGAAACACTGTCTAGAGAAACACTTGCACACAGGCAAACCAGGTGACATGCACAACAAAGCTTAGGGGGGAAAAAAACAACCAACCAACTGGTCAGGCCTGGAACACTACGCAGGTGTGAATATGACCTACACACATGTGGCTGCTTGTACCCAGATCCATTCCCCAGCCTTCCCGTGCTGACTCTGACCTACACCCAAAAGCTACATCTCCCAGCCTCCTGTCAACAAGCTGTCAGCAAGCTTCAGCCGATGGGAGGTACTGGCAAGAGGCTGGAAGCTAGGGAAGGGAGGAGCCAGGGCATTTCTCCCACCGGTCTTGCTCCAGGGGGCGTGTCCTCTCCATGTCCCAGCCCCCACCCGCAGTGTGCCTTGGCTCCTGGCAGGTGGCCTCCTCCCCTGCTCCCTCCCCCTGGGGGACAGAGTGGTTTCCTGCCATTGCCTCAGTTCACCTGCCTGATAATTCAGTGCTGCCCATGCACTCAGCTCCCCACATTTGGTTTCCTCTCCTGAGCTCGGCGTCAACATGATGGGCCTCAGCAATATAATCTTGTGGGAGAAGTTAGCAGAGGAAGACATACAGGCTAATTCTCCATAAAGCTCAAAAAGCAAAACAAAATGGCATATAAGTGTCCATGCATTTGGGATAAAAGTGTGATGAAGAGTAGCAAAGAGGCTCATGGGAATGGGAAGGTTCGGTTTCTCAAGGTGGGTGGTGCAACAGATACCTTTGGGGCCCCATCCAAATCCCCGGGGCCTGGCCAGTTCAGGGCACACCCTGGATGAATGAGCATCTGCTCTCCACCCGGGGGTTCCCAGATGAACCCTGCAAGCCAGAGTGGTGCGGCTCCTTCGCCTCCCAGGTGGGCTAGCTCTGAGCCACGGGTCTACCAGATGTCTGCTCCCGGCGGCAGCTGGTTTGATCCCAGGCCCTTCAATGGCTGATACCCACCACGTCTCTTTCCCCCACGCCCTGCCTGTGTCTCCAAGGATCATCTCCTTGCCTGGAATTCTTGTCTCAGAGTGGCCCCTGAAGACAGAGTGGTAAGTTTGGGGGTGGTTTTTATGTCACTACTCTGAACTCTGCATATGCATCACACACACACTTCTGACACATGCTGTCTCCTACAGTAAAAGTAAATTAAAAACCGTAAGACCAGAATTACAAATGTGAATGAATTTTTGTGATAGAATGTGGCCCTTCCAGGAAAGTTCTCAGCTGAAGAGGGGCATCCAGACCAGGTCTCCTCTTGTGCCGTCAGGAGCCGTGGGGGACCTGGGAGCCGTCCTGGCCCTGGATCCGGAAGCACCGGGGAGAGGGGCTGGTGGGGACGGAGCTCAGGAGGGCAGCTGACCCCTACTCCCGCCCCTCCCTCCCTGCCTCCCATATCCATTGTCCCCCCTTCCTCTGAGCTCCCACGGGGTCCCCCATCTGCTCCCCCTTTTCCTGTTTTCTGTCACCACCTCAGCCTCCCTCTCGGGGGTTTTGTAGATGAAGGAAGGAAAAGGGCAGACACAAGGCCTGCTGGGCGGTGGGGAGACCAATGGGCCGCCGTGCCCTTTGCCCAAGGCCTGCGGATCGCCGGGGCTTGGCACTTCCCCCCAGCCAGCTTTGCTTCAGACTCGCTGGGGCTCTGTCTGCATCAAGGTTCTAGAAGAGTTCCTGCATCCGTGCCGAAATGCCAGAGATCATTCTCTAAAGTATGTCTTCCCTCCTCCCTGTGAGAGTAGGGGTGCAGTGTGCAGAGACAGAGGGCATGGAAGCAGGAGCAGAGGAGATGCCGCGGTGGGTGCAGGTCTGTGCCCCCCGGAGTTTCCGGTTCACATGGTGCTGTGGCGTTGGCCGTATGATGCGTTCCCTTCTGCGTCCCATTGTATTCAATACAGAAGACGTTTCCCACACACCCTGAAGGCTTTGTTCGAGGAGGTTTTCAACATTGCCTAGTGTCCCATTTGCTGACTTAGCCAAGTGATGGTTGGTAATCCAAGTTTCTCATGTTGTGTGTGTGAATAATGTCACTCGGAACCTATTCTGTACGCGTCTCAGGGGGCATCTGAATCGCTTCCTTATGACTCAGCCCCAGGAATGAGGTTACAGAGTCAGAGGATCTGAACACTCTTATGGCTCCTAACATATGTTACCAATTTATTTCTGAAATAAAGGGGGAGGGAAGGAAGGAAGGAAAGAAGAAAGGGAGGGAGGGAGGGAAGGAGAGAGGGAGGGAAGGAGGAAAGAAGGAAGGAAGGGGGGGAGGAGGAAAGAAGGAAGGAAATAAGGAAGGGAGGGAGGCAGGGAGGAAGGAAGGGAGGGAGGGAGGGAGGGTCCTCTGTCTGGGGTGGTGCCCAGACACCCCAACAGCAAGGAAAGTGGATCCAGAGAAGCTCATGCCTTCCAAACGTGGTTCGGCCAGCATGGGTGCAGGCACTGCCCCGGGGCCCCAGCGGCTCCCTGTCCCCGAAATTCACGGCTCCCAGCCGTGACTCGGAGCTGGCCGGCTCCCTTTTCCTTCTGCCATAATGAAATTAAGGCGACCCAAGGGCATCTTGGCACCAGCTTGTCCTTGGCAAGGCGGGCAGCTGCCAGCCTGCTACCTCACACGCCGTGTCAGGCAGAGCGGGGAGATCGGCACGCATGCAGGAACTCTCTAGAACCGTGATGCAGACAGAGCCCCAGCGAGTCCGAAGCAAAGCTGGCTGGGGGGAAGTGCCAAGCCCCGGCGATCCGCAGGCCTTGGGCAAAGGGCACGGGGGCCCATTGGTCTCCCCACCGCCCATCTCCAGGAACTTACAGTCTGTTGGGAGAGAAACTCATACCCAATTTCAGAACAGAGTGGCAAGTGTTACGATAAAGTCATGAATAGGTGGGGGGCCATGTAACTCTCCGTGGAAGCCGAGACACCAGGGAGAGAAGTTGCCCCAGGAACTGTCCCGGGAGACCTGCAGACACTGTAGACATGCAGAGGGCAGCATCTCCCTGGTGGAGGAGGGGAAGTCTCCATCCAGGAGTCACGCTGGACCTGGGGCTCGGAGAACACAGTGCCCTCACCGGGCGGTCGGGAGAGAAGGAAACATGTCGGCAAAGGGCAGAGGCACGAGGCGCTGGGGACATTCATGCCGCACAGGCCCCTGAGGGTAAAATACCTCCCACCTGGTCTGCACAGCACAGAGGCCACCAGACAGGAGCTGCCCGGGGTGAGGACGTCCTCGGGAATGTGTACCACATGTGCCTTTATTTTCCGTACGTCTGATGCTCGGACATCTGGGCCTGCTGACCCTAGAGGGACTGTCCCCCTAGAGTTAGCCAGTTCCAGATAGGATAAACAACTCACCCCAGGAGCAAACCAACCAATCCCACCCCCCCCACCTCCTCTATGGGGCTCTCACTCTGGGCCACCATCCCCCTGCTCTAATCACCCCAGGGCCAGGGACCAGATAACCAGGGACAGCCCCTATGCCTTAGGGCCTGCTGAAATTGTTCAAACTAGCCAAACTTAAGCCTGCAGACCCTGCCTCACCTGTTCCTCCCATAGAAACCACAATAAAACTCTTGCCCACATTTTCCCCTCACGGCCTCTGCCTCCTGATGGACCCTGGTGCTTCCTCCTGGGGCCCTGGGTGGCCTGCCTCCTGTTTCTTGGGACCTCTGAGCACAAACTTCCTCCTTCATGACAGTCATTTCCGTGTCGGCCTTTCTTACCATTCCTGATTAAAACACACCCCAGGAACCATTAAAAACACATGTGCCCTGGATGCCTGCCAAGGGCCAGGCCTGGCATGAGGCAGATGGACAGAAGCCCGGGCTGCAGACCAATGCAGAGCCAGGTTTCACAGAATTTCATGGCCCCTGACAAGAAGTTTGGGTTTTATCCTGACAGGGACCCACTGAAGAGATCTAAACATTTGCATGGAGCAAGGTCGTTTCTATGACAGTGAGGAGGACCTGTAATGAGCTGGCAGTTTGTCCATCCCACATGAGACGTACAGGGGCCTGAACCTCTTCCTTGTTTACTTGCTCTTACTTTCCTTAGGTTTATTTTGTTCCTCTCTTAGGAACTACAGTGTTGAATGCTTATTTTTTTTCATTCTTTCTTATTTAATAATCAAAGCATTTAGTGGCATGAATTTTCCCCTGAGCATGGTTGGGGCACCACACATATGTTGTGATATGTAGTGTTCTTGTTCTACTTACTTTACATGTCATGTGTAGTTGTAGTTCTTTTAATAAACATTTTCATTAAAGCCTTCATGCATATAAAAAAGTACACAAATTCTAAGTGCTTAGCTCTGTGCATCTTCACAGAGTAAACACACCCGTGTAACAGAGGTCAGGAGACAGAATGTTACCAGGACCCCGGGAGACCCTCACATCCTTTCCAGGTCACCACCCTCTGCCAAAGCGACCGCCTTTCCTCGCACTTGCTTTGGACTTGAGGTCACTGCTATGGGTGCACAGACGGGCCTTGCCTGATGCTTGCATTATGTTTGGACTAAAGGTGGCAGCCGAGTGTGGCTGAGAGCACTCCAGGGACTCCGAGTCTGGAGGTCAAGGTGTACCTGAAGCCTCGTTGGCCCACCAGGACTTCCTGAAATTGACGGATGTGGAGACCCCCCCACCTCCAGCGTTTTGGCTGCAGACCTGGGTCCTAAAGCCCTCAGACAAGATGGTTCCCCAGCAGGCGCATCGAGAGGAGGTCTGTGGAGAGTCAGCTGTGCTTCCCCCAGACTGAATTCCTCCGCATGTCCCTCCTTGAGCTTGCCTGGAACCCTCTGCCAGCGCCCCAAAAATCTCCTCCTCACAGGCAAGCAAGATCCATACTTAAACCATCGGCTCAGTGTCGCAAGTTCTCACTCAGCAGTCTGTGGGGTGGAAGGTTCACCACCTGGAGCCTGTCAGCTCATCACAGGATGATCCCACAGGTGATTCTGAGCAGGGGTCAAATCCTGACCATCAGAACACCTGTGGGTGTTGTTTTTAGAAATGCAGATTCCTGGGCTCTTCCAAGACCCCATGAGGTAGGAATCTGCAGAGACAAGGCCCAGCTGGGTGGTCGTGTGTGGTCCTGTGGGGTCCTGTGTGGTTCTGATGATGGGGCATTCTGGGGAACAGCTGCTGGGCAGGGTGGTTTGGACAGGTTGGTTGGGACACTCTGGATGCCCGGCCTCCATGTTGAGGCTGCAAGAGGAGGGGGAGGTATGTATAAATGTCACAAGCCCTGCAGAGTACGTCTCGAGCCGCACCATGGGGCTCCGGGTACAGGAAGGTATAGGAAGCCCTTCAGCCCCTCCTGCAGTTTGAGCAGACTGGGAACTTACGAGCCAGACAGTAAACAGGCTGACCAAACACTTCCAGTTTCTGAATATTGGACTTTGAGAACGACTGCCACCAGGCGAAGGCCCCTGGGGAAAAGAAGTACACTGGGATCTCAAGATATGGAAGTTGGAAATCACTTTGGTGTCATTTAGACCTGCCTCACCTTTTGCCCTAGGCTGCTTCCTGCTTCCCACGAAATGTGGTATCCCCAACCTCCCCCACACCCCCTTCATGAGCTGATGGAGGCAGGCCCCTCTGTTTTGTACTGCTTTTATTGCTAGAAAGGTCCTTCCGTCTGAATTTGAAACCTGCCACCCTGCAACTACTCCATTTGGTGTGATACCATCAAGGATTGAAAAAAGAAGCAAAGCTCCATATTTTCAGTTGCTATAATTGTTTACATTAAGCCCCCAAAGGGTCTACACACATAAATAAAAGGAGAGGTCAGTGAAGTAACTGGATATAAGATTAATACACAAGAGTTGGTTGGATTTCTGCATACCAGTCAGAAACAATCCTCAAAAAAAGAAAGAGAAAACACGTTTACAGTAGAGTCACAGAATATCAAGTATTAAGAATAAATCTAACAAAAGATGTGTAAGACCTCTGCAGTAGAAATTATAAAAGTTCATGAAGATAAATTTTTCAAAAACATAAGTAGAATGGCATACTATATTCATGGATAGGGACACATGTTAAAAAGATGACAATTCTCCCCAAATGGATGTCTGGATTTAATGCATTTTAAATTAAAATCCCAACGAGGATTTCACAGAACATTTTGGGATTGTTCTAAAATGTACACAGAAGAATAAAAATCCAGGAATAAACAGGACATTTCTTAAGAGGGAAGGAAGTTTCCCTACCACATGTTGGAACCATCATGAAATTGTGGTAATTGAGGTGATATGAGGTTATTGCATAGAGAGACAACTGGGTGCCAGGACTGGATAGAGAACGTGGAAAGAGACGTATGCATGAGGGCATGGTGTGTCCATGGGAAAGAAGAAACCCCTCAGCAATGGAGCTGGGAAAAATGGCTATTCATATGAAAAAAGATATAACTAAGTCCCTATGAATTAAGGACGCAAATGTCAAAAAAAAAAAAAGACAGTAAAATTCTAGGTAGAAAAATACATGACTCACTTTTAGACATTGGAGTTGGAAAAGATTTCATAAACATGGGGCACAAAGTTTGGATATTGTACCAGTCAGGGTCCTGGCAAGAAACAGAGGACATGCTCAAATCTGGAGATTTTGTGGAGGATTTTAAAAAGAGATTTTTCATTAAGGTGTGCGCAGGGTTTAAGGAATCCAGTAGGATGCCCACACCCTGGGGCAGGTAACACCAAGGAGTAGGGAGGCACGTTTGCTGGAATCCGAGGGAGTTCTGGGGAGTAGGCCCCTACAGGAGCTGTGGTCTTTGGTGGAGAGTCTCACTGACCTCAGTGACCAGCAAGAGGACCTGGGAAGTTAGTACGCAAACTCACTGCTCCCAGTCTCCACTCTGCTGGTGTCTCCCTGGGGCTGGACCCACCAGAAGCCAAAGGGCAGGAGCCGGGGTGCAGGCCATCCCTGCATGCAGAAGGACAGGGAGAACCTGTGGCAGGGAATGGGAATCACTCACCTGGAGAGAAAAGTTCAGCATGCTTGACTGTGTTACAGAGCAGAGCTGTGTGAGTCAAAGGACACCCTAAAGAAAGTTGAGAGACAGGTGGCAATAGAGGAAGATGTTCTCGACATCCATACCTGAAGGAGGGCCGTGAGGGGTCAGGCATCCCAATAAACAGTCAGGAAAACAAGGGCAGAGACATCACGCAGGAGACTCGTATGCAAAGCCCATGAGACACTCAACGGTGAGCATGGTCTGGGAAAGCAGGGCCGTTTTGTGCCTGTTTATTTGCAGACAACTTACAGATCTGATGATGCTGAGTCGGGGGCCTAGGAACCCACCCCACTGTCTCCCGTCTCTGCTGGGGGAGCTTGAGCCTGCACAGTCCCTTGGGGAAGCCCCTGAATTTGAGCCCAAGCCCCGCACTCCACTCCTCACTACATCCTTGTTTGTAACAGGGACATGCGTGCGTTCATAGCAGCAAAAAGCCTGAGAATGATCTGAGCGAGAACCTTTGAGAGAACCCCATGCTAGAACAGTGCGCGGCCATCCAGATCGCCAACACAGGGACACCCACCACGTGGGCACACCACAGCTACACCACAGGTTAAAAAAAGAAACTCCAAGGTCACAGACAGCATGCTATCACTTCTATGTGGTTAAAAACAACTAAAACAGAAAATACCTCTTAAAAAAATTGCACACTATGCAATACAACCAAGTAGGAAGGAAGGCAAGAGAATAGAGCCCGTGTGCCCTGAGAGTCTTCCTGGTGGGGAGCGGGGACTGGAGCGGGACCTGGGGGTCAGAGGAAGGCTCGGCACAGTCCCCACCGATGCCTGGGGCACTTGTTACATTGCTTAAAATAATGAGGTGACAGATAACGCCCAGTGGCAGCCGCGTGCGGGTGATGGGAGGGAGCGTCCGGGTCCCAGGACTGGGGTGAGCCCTGCTCTGTGCCCTGCAGCTTAACAGGAAGGGGCAGGCAAGGGCGGCTTGCACTCTATTGCACACTCCCTGGGCCATGGTGCCTCCTCCACATCCACACCCCACAGCTACACATCAGGACAAGGCATGGAAATATGGACCCGGCTCCCTCCTGTCCTGGAACAATCCTGCCTGCCTCCCCAGGAAGGACCCAGAACTCCTCACAGCCAGAGGAAGCCATGACCTCAAGCCGAGGAGACCTCTGGGGACAGGACAATGCTCCTAGGGCCAGGATTCCTGCCTCCAGCCGTCACCAGAGAGACTCCTTTAAGGACAACCAGCTGAGCTTGGAGGACGGATGTGCTTTGATGGGGATGAAGCTGGCCCAGCTGGCCCAGCTGGCCCATGGTCAGGGGGCTGGGAGGCTGCACGTGGCCTGGACGTCCCTCCTCCCCGGGGCCTAGGGACAGTGTCCAGCGGACAGGGGCAGGGCAGGAGTGGGCAGACGTGGTTGCCAGCTCTTGGCACGACCCATGGCTGCCCCCTGTCACCGTCTGCAGGTGGTGCCCATCCATTCAGAGGCCTCACTCTTCTCAGAACACATGCTGTGAGCCCAGGAGCCATAACTTCACATGTGCACTCTTTCTCTGGGCCCAGAAGGAGGGGTACCTTTCTCATTTCATTTCCCTCTGTGCTCAATCTGATTTGGTGAGCACGGCAGTCTTTGCTCTAGAACGTTCCAGCACAAACAGGGAGCCCACGTATGCTTGGAGGTGCCCACTGCTCGCCCGCCCCGGGTGTCTGTGTCTCAGTGAGGACACTCCACACGCTCACTCACCCACACACAGAAGCCCCCGTGTGTGGCGTGCCCCTGGTCTCCGCTGGCCCAGCCGTGGGTGTCCCCCGTAGGGTCCGGGCGCCCTGGAGCCCCGAAGGGCAGACCCTGTCAGACCTCGGCTTCAGGACACCTCGGTGTGCAAAGTGCTGCAGTGCATGAATAGTTCGATCTGCTGGGTCCAGGTCTGAGGGGCTCACACACGTTCTCGGGACACTCGATGCTGTCCCCGGGGGGCCGTGTTCCAGAAAGTCGTCTCCAACACTGTATCAGCCAATATGGCCTGTCACGCCTGGGGGCATACGGGGTCAGGTTCCCGGAGCCTCAGTCACACTTGTGGGACGAAGGGACAGCCTGTCTACAGTGTGTCTGTTTGAAGACCTCTTCCTGAGTGTGCGCGGTCGGCTCGTGGCCACTGAACTCAGTCTCTCCCACACGCACGTGCCCCCGAGGGAGCTCACAGCCTTCTCGCCCTTCAGACCCTACCCAGCACCTCCACACCGCGCCCGGGGGCCACCGGAAACAGGGAGCCATCAACAAAAACGCGGAGAGCCCGGCAGGAAGCAGACTGTGGGGAGGACACATTCTGGAACGGACGGCAGAGCGTTGCTTGCGTGGCCTCCGGGGGAACCGCGTGGGGCTGGCACACGTCCAGGGATGACCAGGGAGGCACCCCAGGGACCCCTTCGCTGGTCACCAGGACGTTTTAGCAGAACTTGCCAATGATGAGACTTGATGGTGTTTTCCTTGAAGGAAAACGTAGCGATCAGAAATAATACGGGCACAACATTCTGGGAAAACATCGGAATGTTTCTCCCGACTTTGCATGGCGTCAGCACCCGCTGGGACCCTCCTCGTTTCTGATGCAGAAATCGGGGGGCTGAGAGGCCCCCGATGCTCCAACAGCTGCTCCAGTTAAGTGGACGCCTTCACTTGGGTTCTCTGGAAACGGATCCCCAGCTCCGCCTCGCCCCGCGGGGGGCCACGGGGGCCCGGGGTTGGCCCTGGGCAAGAGCCCTCGGCCCCTCGGCATCCCCCTCCGGTAGGCGTCTCACGCAAGTGGGGGCGAGTCTCCCCCAGGCGACACCTCGCTGGTGGCACTGAGCTCAAGCCCGCTCAGGCCCCCACAAGGCTGCATGATCCCAGATGCTGGGGTCAGAAAGAACAGAGAAGATTTGTCACAATGAGTCATCTGCCGCTTGCCCTTGGGACAGCTCATTTAAAAATAGCTGGGACTTTTTCAGGGTCACAGTGACCAGCTATTTTAGTGCGAAGTTAGATGGGGGAGATAGAGAGCACATGGGGCCTCCGCGGAGCCGGCCTGCAAGGACCTGCTGGCTCTCTGCATGGCCGAGGTCCCTATGGTCAGATGGCTCATGCCTACAGCGTCCTCTGCCACATCTCTTATCTGCAGGGTCCTTCCTAGAGCTGCCATGCGGACCCAAGACAGAAACGTTGACTGTTTCATCTTCCTGTGAAAGCAGCCGTGACCATGGCCCAGGTGTGCCCCCAACCCAGCACCTGCTGGCCTGATGCAGCTGCGAGCCTGCAGGGGAGGGTCTGCTGAGGTGGCCGCCCCCAGCCGCCTGCCCGCATGGAAGCTCGCACGGCCTCTCCCATCCCGGACTTGCCGGCCGGGGAACTCCTTCTGAGGGGGCTGCACCTGACCTGTGGTGCCTGTGGGGCCTCCCCAGGATGGGATTCCTCGCATGGCCCAGGATCCCTGCGAGGGTGGGGGCCCAGAGCAGGGCCCCTGCTGGAATTTGGCTTTCATGGAACTAATCGCTCCTGGGAACACACTTCTGTGCCTTTTAAACTTGCTCCTGCACCGCGGGTCTCAGGCTCCTCCCTGCCACAGGGCCGGCTGTGGGGTCCACAGCAATGGACGCAGAAAGAGAAAGAATCTACGGAATTAGCCTCTATGTGGAAATAGTCCCTTGACGTTCATTTCCAATTTTTAAAACGTTGTCCTTTTCCACTGATAGAGAAAGAGCATAGTCCATGCACAGACCCATTTGTCTGCATCCGAGTCAGCGTGGACAGGCTGTCAGCTCATTCACCATCCGTCCCCGATGCCCACAGAACCATCTGGAACTACCACTTCCCAGCAAGGCGTCATGGTGCATCCGCAGGCTCCTCTGGAGACAGGCACGGCTTCTACGGCACTGTCTGCCCCAAGCGGCACATCGGGCCAGGGGTCCCTCAGGAGCACGGACATGGGGATGAAGACGAGATGAGGAGTGGCCTTGGACGCCCCTGGGCCTTATGTAGCTACAGCCACAGAGAGGCTGAGGACAAAGGATGCTACTTTCCAATTTAGATGAGCTCCCAGCTAGGACAACAGCCTAAATGCATCCGTACCCATAGGGAGGGCCCTGACTTAGAACAGTAGTTCGTACCTGCTCTCCTCCTGTCCTGCCTCCCTGGGACACCCACTGTCTGTTGTGGGCAGAGGTAGCTCCTCTGGTTTAATCTGTCCTTGCCTCTGTCCTGCCCTGATCCATGGCCCTATCTCTATCCCAATCTCGTCTCCATCCCATCCCCATCCTCATCTCCATGCCCATCTCATCCCCTTCTCCATTTCAGTCCACATCTACATCCATATATCCATTCCCATCCCCAACTCCATCCCCATCTCCATCCTTATCCCCATCTCCATCACCACCCCCATCCTCATCTCCATCCCCATCTCTATCCCCATATCCATCCCCATCTCCATTCCCATCTCTATCCCCAT
>NW_023270699.1:1284647-1298709 GCF_011800145.1 Mirounga leonina
CCCATCCTCATCTCCATCCCCATCTCTATCCCCATATCCATTCCCATCCCCACCTCCATCCCCATCTCCATCCCCATCCTCATCTCCATCTCCATCTCTTTCCCTAGTTCTAGCTGTCTCTTTAGCTCTTTCCATGTATCTTTATCAAGGCTGGAGTGGCCTCAGAAGTGTTCATACACCCTCTGGAGCTGGCCGACCCTGGAAATGGTCTATGATGGCCAACCCGGTCTACACACAAGGAAACTGAGTCCTATGACCATGACTTGGTCACAATCACCAAAAACTTAAAGGGGTAGGATCTAGTCCAATCCCCAGTCTCCTGACTATCACTACCACCCTCCACCCCTGCTGACTTTTGTGGCTACATCCATGGCCCAAAGGCAATGCGCAGGGCGGGCAGAGAAAGGGTCGGTTGTTCTAGTGAAAGCCTTTGGTGAGGAAGAAATGAACATGGGCCCAGTTTCCTGCAGGAGTTGGACAGATGCTGGTGGCTGGTTGATGGAAAGTGCTCTTGCCTTGGCAATGCTGGTCTCCCCTCAGCACATGACTCCCAGAAGGCAGGGCTTCTCGGGCTCAGCTGAAAGGAGCCCTTGGAAAATAAGGAGCACTGTTTTCCTCCTTTTTGGAGTCATGTGTATTTCAGAAGATACGTTTCCTTTTGTCTTTACTAAGAAAGCACATTTTGTTATGGGAAAATGAAACCAGAGAACACATTCAAACAGGAGCTGTGGGCAGATAACCAAGACAACACACAAGCCCATCCTGGGACTACAGGACAGCGCCGCATGTCCTTGAACACCCCTGGCCAGGATGCCTGTTCCCGTACCTGCCATTTATCTACAGTGACCAGGACTCCCAGGCCGGCCACCCCAGAAGCAAGGTAGCATCTCTACTTTCCTCATCACCCAGCAGATCTGGGCTTTCTAATATCTGCGCATTAACCACGTCTCTGTTGGCATGGCTGTCAGCTGAGTCAGAGAAATCAGACACCCTGCTTCAGTGGGAGAGCTTTCTGACCCCCATCTGGTCTTCTGTTTTAATTCAATGAAAAACATTGCCTCTAAGGCATGAAAATACCTGCTCTGATTCTTGGAATTTCCATCATGTGCTGGGGTAGACTCCACCTCTCTGACCCTCCAGGAACTCTGACAGGAATTATCCGCCCTCACCAACAAAGCAGTGGCGTGTGGGAGGGCTGAGACCTCTGTCCAGGCACAGCCGCCTCGGGGTGCTAGGCCTGCGCTCCCTGTGCGGTATTGCACCCCTCCCAGGCCAGGATCCTCAACTGATGACTGTTGATAAATTTCTTCTCTCTTGAAGCCGAGAGCCAGCTTGGCCGTGGTGCTCAGGTGTGGTGTCACCATGGAAAGTGGGTGCTGAAGACCCAACGAGGCTGGCCCACCTGCAGGGCGGGGGTCCTGGTGTGCCTGACGAGGCGCTGACCGAGCGGCCAGGCCTGCGGACCCTGGACCAGAGGGAGTGCACCCCAAGATGGTGCAGGCCGAGGTAAGATCACCTCCCCTGGGAGGCAGCGATCCGCGCCCCAGTGAGGCCCAGCTCAGAGGTGGGGAAGGACCACGTACACTTCCCCTCAGATAACAAAGTCCCGACTGTAGGGGCTCATCACCCACTGTTTTAGTGGGTAACTGGATTCTTCAGAATTCACTGCTGGGGTTGCCGACAAAGGGACTATCCGGCATCCATTTCCACAGAGCGAGCAGTGACAAGCCCAGCGTTTCAGCCGAACCCCCCCAGGGGCCGGGGCATGTGTGGGGCGGGCCACACTGAGCAATGCCCTTCGAGGGACACACCTCTGCACCTCGCTTTCTGCAAAGAGCAGGTCAAGCCATCCTGGTTTAGCAGGGACAGAACTCATCCAGCAGACGGGAGGCTGGAACTGGGTGGATACGCTGGACCGTTTCATGAGCCACATCAGACCCTTGGGCACTTGGGCATGGAGAGCCCAGTGGCCCCCCCTGTGGCTCCCAGGCCTGGGTGTCGCACGTACCTGCAGCCTCTGGAGCCTGGCCTTTCAGAGCCCTGGGGACCCCTGCCCCACCTGCAGATCAGCAGCTGTGGGGTCTGGCTTTGCAAAGGGCAGTGCAGTTCCCCGTGAGAGGGAACTTGATGTGGAGGATGGCGTAGAGCCATGGCGCAGGGAGCATGCCCCCACCGTGGGCCCCCAGGCAGGGTCCCCGTGCAGTGAGTCTGAGTGTGACTGACACTGGGCCACTGGGCACCACGCTGTCCGTGTTTTCTTGAGTTGTGCCCCACCCTCACGAGGCGCACTTCCGCTTCTCCATCTTCCTGCCACGGATCACAGATGCGCCCCTGGGACGGGCGGAGGCGGCAGAGGTGGGCACAGCAGAGGGAAAGGGGCCGGACTGACGTGCCTGATGGAGGGAGGAGATGGGGAGGCCAGGAGCAGCGGGAACTCGGGGGACTCTGGCGCCCCGGGGGCTGAGCAGTTGAGAACATGTGGGGAGAGGATCAGCGCGTCTGGCCACCATCACTCTGTCCGCATTTCTCAGGGTCCCAGGAGCGTGCGCTTGGCGGGAAACATAGGGAGAGCCCACTTGCTTCCCGAGTCACAACACGGGGAGGGTGGAGAGAGGACATGTGTGAGTGTGTGCGGGTAGATAAACACTGAGAGGTGACAGAAAGGGAGACAGACAGACGGAACACAGATGCACAGATGGACGGACGGACAGACAGTAGATACAAGGAGAGGTTAGGCAGGATCGAGCCTGGGGTCTGTGGGGCACGATGACCCTGAAGGGGAAACGGAGAAAGAACAGAAGAGGAGTGGGGAGTCCCTGGAGGGCCACACTGCCCATGGTGGGAGCCCGTGGTGGGAGCCCGTGATGATGGCTTGGTGGCTTGGAGCGAGCCTGCCCCCTCAGCCCCAGCTCTGCTCGCCAGGGGCTCCGTGCTCCCCAGGGCATCCTCACGGCCCTCTTTAGCCTCCTGTGCCTCTGTCCGCCTCCCTCACGGGGCGTCGAGCATGAGGGGAGGGATGTGCCAGCGACTGTGAGGTCCGGACGTGGCAGAGCTGGGGCTCAGAGTCAGAGGCAAGGGTTCAGCGTGAGTCTCTGGGGTCTGAGGGGTCTGAGGGGCTGGACAGTGGTGTTGTGGAAGTGGGGGACCAAAGCTGTGGGGCGAGCGTCCTGGGGCGGGAGGCCAAGTCGAAGTGGCAAGCTGTAGAGTCTCTCTACCACGTGCTGTGGGCGACCCACAGGACCAGGGAATTGACAGGGCGCCGTACGTCTCCCCACACGCAGAGGTCGTGGGGACCGGGCCATGGTCTTCCTCTGTCATCCCAGTGAAAGCGTCGGGACCCTGGACCTGACGCCCCAGGACCCAAGGGCATGGTAACCACGAACTGGCCTGGGATTCTCCACATGGTTTGTCGGATTCTCAGAGTCTGGCTTTGGGGATGATGCACTTGCTTGCTGGTGAAGATTATTTTATTCTCGTGGGTCTTTAAAGGAGGCACAAGGAGAATCTGGGGTTTGCGGGGCCGTTCTCCTGTGCAGGGCCCCCTGGGGGCTTGCCTTTAAAGTCCCCTTCCTGGAGTATTTCCTGGAATGTGGCTTTTATTTTGTCACAAAGCAAGTGTTTGAATGTTTGTTTTCCCTCAACAAGACGGGGAAAGACTACAATAATAAACCAAGTATTCATGATTAATGGAGGGAGGAAAATGCCCCCCCTTCCTTCGCCAAAAGGAGGTCTTGAGGTGGGATTTTCCAGGGAAGTCACAAATCTCAGGACTTCTTCTCCCCTCCACCACGGGCCTTTCAGAACCTGGGCGAGTTTCTCAGTTTTGACTCCTGAGTGTGAGCTTTCTCTCGGACCTGGGGTGGCCCTGTTCCAAAGCCCTCGATCTGCTTTTCCCTCCTAGAGGGCAGGGGATGGACACCCGCCACACCCAGCAGCACCTGATGTCGCCTCTGTGTCTTCGAAAGTATGAGGCCAGCTTGTGGAGCCCCAAGCCCTGGGGCCCTTCCCAGTGGTCCCCATGGGAGCAGGGGGTCCAGGCCTTTAGGATCATCCCCACTGACGGGTCACTTCCTCCGAGGGCGAATGGCAGCCACACAGAACAGCTGGTGTCCCATAACCTCAGCGTCCATGCACTCACACGCAAGTGCACATTCTCTCACGCAAGTACACACTCACACACATGCACACAGTCATACACAAGTGCACACTCACTCACACGTGCACACACGCACTCACAAGCTCACATTCTCATACACAAGTACACGCTCACACACAAGCACACATTCTCTCACACAAGTACACACTCACACGCAAGTGCACATTAACACATATGTGCACACATGCACTCACACACAAGTGCACATTCTCTCACACAAGTGCACACTCACACACAAGTGCACACTCACTCACATGTGCACACATGGACTCACACGCAAGTGCACATTCTCATACACAAGGGCACCTCATGCACATCATACAAATACGTGCTCGCACACACTCACAAGTGCACACTCACGAGCATGCCTGCACACACATGTGCACACTCAGGCACTCGCATACCAGTGCACACCCACACACAAGTGCACACTCTTGCACACACACTCACACACAAGCGCACATTCTCATACACAAGTGTACCTCATGCACATGATACAAACGCGTGCTCGCGCACACACAAGTGCACATTCTCTCATACACGTGCACACACTCACAAGTGCATGCTCATAAGCATGCACACACACACACGCACACCCATGCACTCCCACACCAGTGCACATACACAAATGCACACGCTCCCCCCGTGTCTTCTGTTTTCTCAGCTCACTGCACCGTTGTCACAAGAATCTGGGGTTGGTGGAGAGTCAGGTTGTGTGGTGGGAAAGAACAACACAGCTCCTGGACGCGTCACCGTCCGTGGCTGAGGACAGCTCCACAGCAGTGAACGTGGCCGACAGTTCCAGAAGGTAGCTCGGTCCCTCGGAGCCAAGAGGATGTAATGAGGAACAGAGACACAGACGAAAGGACACATGGCTGTCAGCATAAGAAAGGCAGCTTGCAGGCACAGAGATTTTACACAAACACACACACTCCACGCAGGGCGGAGGTGGCCACAGCCCATTCTCTCCTCCTGGAAAGAAACGCAGCAGTAAAAGTACCTACATCTGGCCCTGTGTGTACACACCTCAGCCTCCCGTGGTCAGATGGGGTCTCAGGGACCCTCCTGGGGCTTCTGTTGTTGGGGTGCCTGGAGGCTGGAAGGAGCCGAGCTGCAAGCCGGGCGCCCAGTGCCCTGAGGAGCAGAAGTGGGCAGCACCCACCGCAGGAAGGATGCTCCGTGTCGGGTCACTGTTTCTGTTTCCCTCCAGCAAAGCTCCTGAGGTAGGGTGTGCTGGTCTCTCCGGATGGCACCCACTTCCAGGGGTCCTTTCTGCTGGGGGTGTTGCTGGGATTCCCTCCCCCCATCCCCGGCTGGGGTTGGGGGACCTGCCCGGGGGCAGTGCCACCCTCCTGGGTTTCTTCATCTCCTCCAAAGCTGCCCAGTCCTGCCTCCTCCCTACCTAAGGCTGAATTTGACTCTGCACCCCAAGGACCTGCGCCCCCACCCAGGGCTGGACTGCCTGCAGGGGGTGCGGGAGCCTGGAGCAGTGGGGGCACAGTACACGGAGTGATCTGGGGCTGACGGAGGCCCTCATCCCATGGGAGGCCAGGCCCTGGGCTGGGAGCACCTGGCTGTGGTCCCCCCAGCCTCCTGGATTCTGCAAGCTTCTCTGGCTCCAGCCCCTGGGGGCTCTAGTCACCCACTCCCCACTTGCCCATGAGCACCAACCCTGAGTTCCTCATCCAACAGGAGGGACTCCCTTGGGGAGGGGTCCCCAGCCAGACCCAGCTCCAAGGACGGTGCCCCAGGACTGGCCCAGGCCAGGTGGAGATGATGAACACAGAACTGGGGGGGGGTAGAAGGAGCCTCATCCCTCCCTTCTCAGGTCCTGCTGACCCTGCCCTTCAGGCCCACAGACTCATGGCCAGCGAAGGGGCTGCTTCCCTGGGAGACGGAGGTCCCACACATTACTGTCAGTGTCAGCAGAAGTGGAAGTGAAGGGCATGCTACCCCTGGACTTGGATGAAGGGGGCGCCCCTTCTCGATTGGCCAGCTTGGGTGTGACCCACACTGGGCTACGGGGCAGGGGCGCCCCTCCACTAAGCTCGTGGAAGAGGGTGGTGGCTGAGGGGGCAGCCCTGGGGTTGGCCGGGCTGTGGACTCTCTGGCCAGTAGCATGTCAGCCAACGTGGTGCTGGCAGCAGCTGGACGTGTCCACCTGGGGCCTCTGCCACCATGGTCAGATCCTGCCTGGGCTCATCTGGTGGAGGCGGGGGCCGGTGCAGCGGGCTGAGTCCCCCGCCAGCCAACCCCTGCATGTCACTGAGTGGACAAGATCAAGGCAAATACGAGGAAATCACACCCGCACACCTCCGAGCCAGACCCAAACACCAAAGAGGAAGAGAAAAACCTTAAAAGTGGGAGAAAAGGCCTCCTTCTTTCAAAGGAAAAGCAAGACTTTCAACTAACTTTCCTAAGGACACAGTGCAAGGCAGAAGGCAGTGGAAAAGTTCCTTAAATTGCCAAGGAAAAATAGGTTCCAACCAAGGGTTGTCGAAGTTTGAATTTATTTACTTGACTTTCTATTTTGAGATAACTTTGGACTTCACTGTTAAGAAGAATATGCTCCTGGGTGCCTCGAATATTAGCAGGTTACACTCCCGTGGTTCAACGGTCAAAACTAAGAAATAAGCATTCACACGATGCTGGGAACTTCACAACAGACAGGTGTTTTGCTCATGTCCTTTCCCTGACCCAGCATCACATGCTGCATCATGGTCGGGCCTCCTGGGCCTCCCCCGCGGGGGACAGTGTCTCCATCCCCCCTTTCATGACCTTGACGCTTGAAGAATATCGGCCAGGTGTTCTGTGGAATGGCCCTTGGTTGGGGCTTGCTGGATGTTTGTGCACGATTACGGTGGGCTTCTGGAAAGTGCCCTCACCAGCACATCCTATCGGGGTACGGGGTGTCCACATGATGGGCGACCGTGATGTGAGCCTGGGTCCCCTGGGTGAGGGGGTGTGGTTTCCCCAACACAGAGATGCAGTCCCCTCTGCACACCATCCATCGGAAGAGAGCCGCTGAGTCCCTTCACGCTCTGTCTCCTGGAGAGAGAGAGTGGCATACGTGGATCTGTGGGCTCTCACTCAAAGCACCATAGCACATGCTACTTTGAGCTACACAGGCATCCTGTTTGCCCCCGGATTTTAGCAGTTATCAGTGGGTCTCAGCTACAGCAATCCTGCAATCATGATGACGATGATTTCCCATTTCCCTCATTCCTTTCACATTTATTGATTGGAATTTACTGGAGGCAAGAGTTGCCCCTTTCTCTCATTTATTTATATTTTCCATCATTATTTGAATCCATGTGGACTCATGGGTATTTATTCCACTCTTGGGCTGTGAGTCAATAATATTATGACTTATGTTGTTGCCCAAGTACCTTGTACCAGCAAAAACATCCTGCAAAAATGAAGGCAAAAGCACGGTGTTTTTGGACAACCACACCAGAGGGAACTTGTCCCCATCAAACTGGCATTCCAGGTCACCCCGATGGGAGCCGTTCCAACGAGGACGGAAGCCGCACAGAAACACAGAAGTGGGGGCGGACAGGGTGGCTCGGGGTGCTGAGCAGGCACAGGAGAACCGACCAGACAGCGAATGTCTGCCAGGTTTGAAATATGTGCGGAATTCACCTTCGTGGCCCTAGGAGCAGAAATGTGGGGGAGGAAGGAGTGCTGCAGAAGAAAGGACCACAAGCCACAGGAATCGGTTATGTCAGGCTCCCGCAGGTCTGAGGTCTGGGGCGTGCCTGGGTCCTCTGTGTGGCCTCTCCCACGGCCAGAGTCGAGGAGGCAAGGCCTGGCGGGGCTCCTGTCGGCAGGCCCTGTTGCAGAATCCACGTCTGAGGGCATCCCAGCATTGGCCGAGCCCCGGTCCTCTTCCTCATAGGACGGACATCCCTGGTGCCTTCCTGGCTGTCAGCTGGGACTCCTTTTCCTGAGGCTGCCGCGCTCCCTGTCGCTGTCCCCTCTGTCTCCAGCCAGCAGTGCACGTCCACTCCTCTGGCCTTGAACGCCACTGGCTGACGCGGAGAGATCCTCTGCTCCCAGGGGCTCCTGTGTTCAGACTGGGCCCACCTGGGTAATCCAGGATGACCTCTGTATTTTAAGATTCGTAACCTTCATGGCGTCCACAAAGCCTCTTTCCTACATAACATAACACGTTCATGGGTTCTAGGAATTAGGACATGGCTGCCTTTGGGGGTATCATTCCATCTACCACAGGGAGAAATGCAATTCAAGAGTTCGAACGTCCCGATGTGGTCTGGGAAGAGATGAAAGTGTTAACTTGTATGGGAAAGAAACCACTAAGAGATCAGTACAAAATGTGCAGCAAGCAAACTGGTAGAGGAGAGCACTGAGTAACTAAAAAGACAATTTGTACAATTGAAAAGAGGACAACTGAGAGGAGAAGGGCCACAGAACAGGCGGGAACGAGAGGAAACGGGGGGCAGGGTGAGGGTTATAACCCCAACACGTTAGAAATCATATTAATGGCAAATAAACAAAACACTCTCAAAGATCGCCAGACTGGATTTAAAAAGAAACGAAAGTCTGATAATATTCTGCTCATAGGGATGCATCTGAAAAAACACAGAAAGCACATAGAAAAGAGACGTGTGCGTACCATTCATGCTGATCGCGGGGGCGCTGGTGCGGCCGCCCCAGGAGGAAGGGTCAGTCCGCGCCCCACGGGGAAGGGAGGTCCCCTCTACAGACGGTGCCAAGCGGTTGGATGTCAACGGGGGAGAGAACTTTGACCCCCCTCCCATCCTATGGAAGTGTCAACTCCGGGTGGACGGCTGCTCGGAGGGGAAAGGTAGGACAGCAGAGAATGTGGCCTCAGGAGGGGTGTCGTCATGGTTAACACGTGGACAAACTAGACTAAAAGCCTGTGTGAACATGCGGAGCGAGAGAGGCCATGTGACGGCACTAGGGACAGACGTGGATGGTGAACGTAGAAGGAACTCTTGCGAATCAAGGAGAATCGGGTCCACAGCCCACGAGACGCGTGCCCAGAGACTCAGTCCCTTCACCACAGAGGAGGCGGCAAATACGTGGGACGGCCCTCACCTGCATTCACAGTCAGGGAAATGCAAACTGAACCGTGAGCTACGTCCTACCAGGATGCCTAAATCCAAAGAGACCGACGAGCTCCCGTGTCGGCAAGTTCGGGCGAACCCAGAGCCCTCGCCGGGCGCTGGTGGACCCGTCGACTCTGGAAGACGCTGGTCGCTACTCGCTCAAGTTCAAGTGTTTCATACCCTGTAACCGCATTGCACTCCCTTTAGGGCGCCCTGCAGATGCACCTACTCACGTTCCCCTGAAGACGTTCACGGGATTACTCACAGCAGCACAACCCAAGCGCCCTAAATTGGAAACAGTCCCAGCCGTGGGACATCCACGCTGTGGGGCATCCACGCCATGGGCGCTGCACGGCCATGAGCAGACTACGTCTGAGGGACAGCTGGGCCATGTCACAGAGGACAGCCGAGTGACCGCGGCCAGACACAAAGAACGAGTTAGGGAGGCCCCCGCCTCGGGTGGTGCACGCGGGGGCCACACCTGGGAGGGAGCGCCCCACACACCTGCCACACCCGGTCCTGGCTCACCCCCAGGCCTGGCCACAGCTGGATGCTGTGCCCACCGCCCCTTCTTGCTGAGCACCACCCTGCACGGTGCCCAGCACGGAGCGGCCCCCCGGGGACGAGCCGGTGGGTGAGTTAAGGAAGGAATATGGAGGGAGCGGGGTCACGGCGGATGGACTCTGCTGGTGAGTCACTCGGGAGTTCTGCTGAATCACAGTTGCTCCCAGTTTGGATGTGTTCTTGACTGTATGTTCCCAGCAGATGGAAGTGTCTTGGCCTCTTCGGGTGAGGCCGTGGGTCTCCGGCAGACGCATCCAGAAGGCAGTGGCCGGAATATGACTCACACAGGCCGTTGGAGCTCTGATGGGGTAAACAGGCCCCAACAACTTCTGCTCATTTAGAAGCAGAGGAAGTGGGAGCTGAGGCATGAACAATGAGGTGGAGGCCGGCCAAGTCTGCGCGGCCGGCTCCAGCCCTCCCCCCATTCCGTGGGGACCCATGACACGGCACCGTCCCGGGAGCATCTCAGGGAGGTGGGCCGACACATGAAATCAGCCCGTCAGCATTTCTACTGACATCAATTAGTTGAGTCCCAGCCCTCGTTCCCAGGGAAGGGAAGCCAGGCCCCGAAAGGACGGGGAGGGAAGCCGTGAGGGAGAGGGGCAGCGGGCAGAGCCAGGACGGCTCGCGGCCAAGTGGGGAGGCTGAGGGGTCAGTGCAGGGCACAGAGGTCTGGCTGCCGGCCTGGGGTTCGGACTGGGGATGCTGGGGGTCAGGGGCGTCTGCGGAGCGGGTGGAGGACCCTGACCCCTGTCATGTTCTTCGAGTGGCGCAACGATGAGGGGGGGATGGCTCTGGCAGCGAAGCCGCGCTCCCCGGGCCTCCCCGAGGGGACTGGGCCACATGTGCCCACGGCTGCGGGAGAGGCAGGCCGTGAGGGCAGAGCACGCATGGCACGTATGGCGGCTCCTTGCAGCACAACGGGTGCGAGAGACGCAGCCGAGACGCAGCCGGGCCGCCCGAGCCACCGTCCCCCACGGCTCCGTCACAGTTGATCCCCGTCTCCCACTGTGCCTGCAGAACTATTTCCCAACATGTTACCTGCTCCTGCAGCCCCCTCCCCACGGAAGCCGAGGCCCCCGCAGCCTCTGGAGTTGGGCCTAGCCCCGGCTTACCCAACCTTTCCTTCTCCTCGAAGCCCGTCCCAGGCCAGCTGAGCAGCCAGGCTTCTGTGGCCATCGCCGGCATGTGGGCGAGCAGGGAGTCCTGGAGGAGCCGGACACAGTGTCAGCTCCAGACCGCCCGGGCCCAGCCTGCAGAGGGGCTGAGGGTCAGCAAGGGGCCTGCCCTGACGCAGCCCCTCCCCCACCCCGGGATGGGGACCCCCAGAAGTGCCCAGGAGAGACTGCCCCGAACGGGCCTGTCGGGGTGCCCAGGGCACCATTGTGGATCCATCGTGGGGCCACGAGAACGCCTCAGTGGGATTCATCCATGACCACGAGCTTACTGGCACGTCTGACCTGTCTGTTTGCTCCCTCGTGTCCTGAGGACGTTCAGGGAGTTTTCACGGGATCCCAACAGTTCAGGGCCCCGGGAGGTGGGGAAGCATGGTGCTCACCCTTCATCCCTTTCGCTGGTCTGGCTCTCGTGGCACTCGGGGGTCTGTCCCCACAGAAGAAGCCAGAGTCCTGCTGTGGACCTCGGGCGGGGACTCCTGGGGACAAAGGGGGGCCGTGAGCTGTGTGGCTCATTCCTGGGGCCTGAAGGTCCGGCCGGCGTGGGCTCAGAGGTGGGGAGGGGCCGGTCTGGGAGGCGCTCGTCTGTCCTGCCACACCATCGGGGGCCCGGGACTGCAGGCGGGGGAGATGGCTGGGGCAGGCCCCATGCACATGGCCACCTCCCTGCTGACTGCAGCGACCCCCTGGGGCCACAGCTGATTAGACGTCAACAGGGACCTCAGGGGTGTTACCAGCTGGTTGAGAAGGGGTTCACACAGACAACAAAAACCAGATCCACTCCACCTGCCCTGGGTCCTCGGCTATACGGGTCACCTGGGCCCGTGGGCCGGGGAGAGCCCGTGGGCCGGGGAGAGTGGGAGGCACTGGCGAGAGGGCTGCAGGTTGGGTCAGGAAGGTCAGCTGCCCTTGGCAGCCCTCCAGGCTCAGACCGCGCTGGCCGGCGGGTCAGGGGGCCTGGGAACAGGAGCATCAGAGGTGCGCAGCCCGGCTTGGAGGGGGCGGGAGTGCAGCTCAGGCCCTTCCCACACTGGGTGCGGGGCTGTGGCCCCGATGGCCACATCGTCCTGCTCTGAGAGACGGAGAGCCAGTCTGGCTCCCTGCCCACATCCCAGTTCCGTGGGAATCCCAGGCCCACCCGACGTCTGCAGAGTCTCCAGGGGCCTCCGATCTCACCGCCAGTTCCGGCCGAGGGCAGCCGTGGTGCCCTCCTTCCAAGGGCTGATTCCTCTGGGACTTCTGGGCCAGCTCCCGACACCTGGCCACTCATTCCAGACCCACGTGCGTGGGGTGGGGGGCGGTGCACGAGTGTGTGCATGTGAGCCCGTGTGAAGCCAGTTACACTGCGTTGACTCCCAAGGCCAGGCTGTGGGTGGTCCTTCTGCCGCGGAAGATCCCCTCTCTGTCTTCTGCCCCGAGACCTCAGGAAGTGAGGGGGCCCCTGAGGTGGGAGGGTGTGGGGGACATCCAGGCATGGCCAGGGTGGCCGGCTTTGCCTGGGACAGTCTACCCCACAGTGGGGACAGCTAGTCTCAACGGCTAACCCACCAGCATGTGGAAAGGGCACGTGGACGAAACAAGACAAGTCTATGCCCTCGGTGACAGAAAGGCACGGCTAGAGTCCTGGTCTCCAGGGTCCCGCAGTCCGCCACCCGGGCATGGTGTGCAAGCCACACATGCATCGGTGGGACAGTGGAGGCCCAGGCCAGCAGAGTGTGTGCCTGGGCGGGTGGGAAGAAGCATGGCTGCCCACGGGACCTGGGGACCCAGGACAGTCTGTGGCCTCCCATCTGCTGGGGTGTCCCTGACCACCAGGACTGAACCCCCCCAAATGGGAGATGGGTGCCTGGCCAAGGGAGACACACCCAGGAGGGAGGAGATTTGACAAAAGGCTGTTTACAAGGACTGGTGCAGTAGCCAGGTTTACCAGCCAGGAGCTGCTCAGCCCAGGCTTGAGGGGCAAGGGACCTGGACCCAGGGGAAGGATGCCTGACCCCTCTCTCCTCTGATGGCCATCTCCCGCCAGGTTTCCTCTGGGAAATAGAATAAAAAACAAATGTCTTCTCAATGCAGAACACCTGCCCATGAAGGTGGAAGAGAAAGAACACAGCTCTATCATTGCATGAGCCGCAAGCCAGAGGGTGATGCGCAGCCCAGCAGCCTGCTAAGGCAACCCAGACACGGGAGGAGCCCGGGCTCTGTTTGCAATCAGGTGACACGTCAGCCCCCCCCCTCCCCCCCGGAACCGGGGGAGGTGGTGTTATCTCCTGCAGATTACAGTTCAAAGAGCTGGCTGCCAGGCCTGGAGGAGCATTCCCGAGCCCCAAGGCTTATGTAGCTATTAGGGAGATTTGCACACACCCTCGGAAAGGACCCAGAAGCTCTGAAAGAAGGGAGCGGTGGGGAGTCTCTTCTTTTCAAGAGGGAGCGAATTTGTCTTTGCCCTTATAGCTGCCCATGGGCAGCCCCTGGGGCCCTGAGCAGGAGGAGGTTGGTGGGGCAGCGGGGCGAAGGACCCAGAGCACACGGGGCGTTGGGCACGGGTCTCTGCAGGGACCTAGCCCCTCGAGGACGCAGCCATGGGGCTGCCCACCCCCCAGCTCAGTGAGCTTGGTAAGGGCTGCTCAGGGCCGGTCCCACTGCTTTTCCAGCCCATGTTCTCCTGCAGAAGGAAAGACTAAGGGGAACCCTTGTGGCAGACCGAGGTTAACAACAGCCAACAGCACCCATCCCCGCTTGTGGCCCCCGTGTGGGAGAGTTCTCACCAAACTGGAGAAACGGAACGGAGGACGAGCCGAGGGGGCTCGGGCGGGGGGGGGGTGCCTCCCGATGGAGGACGCACAGTCCCCCGACTGCAGGATGCTGAGAAGACGCTCACACACGCACTGCTCAGCCTGCTTGCACCATTTCCTGGAAAAGTCCAAACCGAACTTCCCGACACATGACATCATGCAGCCTGGGATAATGAAGTGGCCCCTGATCTTTGAGAAGTGGAGTCTGGGGGCCAAGACAAGCTTGCAGAACGTTGGCAGGGACAGCGGGCGGTCATTGGTCCCCCTTGTCACCCTGCCCCC
>NW_023270699.1:1298719-1315523 GCF_011800145.1 Mirounga leonina
GGCAGGGACAGCGGGCGGTCATTGGTCCCCCTTGTCACCCTGCCCCCAGGCCTTGGGGCGCTACAGTGATTTTTAAAGGAAAAGAAAACATTTTTGAGGGCTTCCCAGACTTTAAAAGTAATACTAACTCTGTGTGGGTACCTTGAAGCAGAAAGAGGGCCAGGAGGTGGCTTCCCGTCTAAACATCCTGCATTCTGCGGGGGAGGGAGGAAAAAACCTTTCATCTACCTTCTTAAATTCTCTAACTGACACCTGCTAAAATGACAAAAGCCAGATTAACAGGAGAAAAGGTTTATTCCATATGCACATGGTGGGGGCTGAGAAGTGAAAACTCCAAAGAGGGGGTGAGGCCTGGGAGGGGGGCTCCTACCTTTTAATAAAGGGTGATGCTTGTGAAGAAGAGACCAGGAAAGGGAGCGGGCTTTGGTTGGGGGGTGGCGGTGGAAAGGTGAGTGGGCAGAGTGTGGTGCGTGAGATGTTTAGCAAGCCTCACCACACAGACTCCAGGCCAAGGGCCCTCTCCTGAGGACAGCCTCACAGAGCACATTTTCTTTGCCAAAGGGATATCTCTGCCCTGCTTTTGGGCAGAAGGATGGGGGTGGAGAGCCCTCCTGTATTTGCTATTTCTTCACTGCCCTCAGCTCAAAATAACAAAGTGACATCTTTTGGGGTGCCATGTCCTGACCGCCTTCCACCTGAAATCAGATCAGTGTTTTTAAGGAAAAATAAGTTCAAAGAAATGTTGATGGACAAACGTCTGCAGCTTCAGTCGGTAAGCGGCTCTGTATTTGGTGGCTCTCGCTGGAGGACATTCTCCCTCCGCCGTCCTTGTCCCCGGCCACCCTGCTGGGCCACATCTTCGGGCTCCAGCAGCAGGATGGACCCAGCAGGTGGCTACTGCCCATAGCCTCTGGACCTGGAGCTGTCACCGCAGCTCTCCCTCCCCCCACGGAGAGTCCCCCTTCCGAGTCCATCCTGTGTCCCCAGAGCTTTGACCCCACACGGTGAGAGGCGAAGGTGTGTCCTGGCCTCTGGAACCACCGTCCCCGCTGCAAGCAAGGCTGCACCGAGAGTCAGGCCTGGGACCTGGACGCTCCTGCAGCCCCCGGAGAGATGCACGGGGGTTCCTGGGGCACCCACGGAGGGAACAGCAAGTGACGCCTGCCAGGCAGAGCCCGCCTCCTCCCTCCCCTCCCTCACGCCTCATCGGGCTGTCCCTGCCACTGGGCAGGTGAGCACGGTCAGCGGGTGCCCGTGGGGGCCTGCTGGGGCCAGACGTCCGGCTGCTAGGGGCCCAGGCCGGGGCATCCCGGGGGCGCTTCTCCACGCCGGCCCCACGGAAGGAAGTCCCCAGCCCTGGCCTGTGCTGGGCCCCCGGATGGAAATCCCACTGCCTCCTGAGGCTCTCGGGCTTGGGGCCTCCTCCACCCTGCTTTACAGATGCTGACGGCTTGCCTGCCGTCCACGTGGTGTTCATGGAATTCATGCTGCATGTGACATTTTCCCTTCGTAACTTCTCAATTCCCCCCGGGGGGTTTGCTTTCCATGTCTGTATATGTTTCCTGCGGCCGCCGTAACCACACAGCAAGCAGCCCCAAACCCCACAGCCGTCGTGTGATGGCCCAGGGGCCAGAGCCCGAGGTCAGCCTTGCGGGCGGGTGGCTCCTTGCGAGGCCCCCGACAGGGGTCTGCGTCCGTCCTGCCTTGGCAGCCTCGGGGGCTCGGCGCCCTGTGGCTCGAGGCCACATCACGCCCTCCCCGCTTCCGCTGTCCCACTGCCTCCTCTGCCCTCTCGTGAGGACCCCGTGACCACCGGAGGGCACTGCAGGCGGCCCCCGTCCCCAGGGTGCTTTGCCCTGTGAGGTCCCACGCCCACAGGCTCCAGGGACCAGGCTGGGGCACCGGCAGGGCCCACCTTCCCGGTTCTGACAAAACTCCGTCGCACGGCGTGGGCGCCTCCTGGAGGGCTCCACTCTATCTGGTGTTGCGCCCACCGTGCCCCGAGCTTCCCTCTGGCCTTGAGACGGCTCGTGGGCAGGTGGGGAGGAAGGTTCACAGACTGTTAGCAGCATAAAGCCCGGGAACCTGCGGTCTCTGCGTGACCCCATCCTGCTGGAAGCCCGTCTGCCCTGTAATAAGGACAGGGTCGATGCGGGTCCGCCACGACGGGGGCGCCCCCTCCGCCACCCTGCGGATGCCGCCCTCCTGCTCCCTCGCACATCTGATAAGGCCCACCCCCCATTGTTCTTTCCATTAAAATACTCCTTTATAGTCTCTAGTTTGGGGGCATAAGATCACTTTAAGCTCCTGAAGGAGACCGTTCAGGATTGTCCTCGTGATAAAGGGAATCCTCGGCCCCTGCCGTCCCTTAGCAGCAAAGCTGGTGCCCGATCTCCTGGGATGTCACCTCCCCGGAGGGGCCTCCGACCCCCAGCTAGAGGAGCCCCCGTCTGCCCCCTTCCTACTCTCACCAAGCCGTCACTGAAAGGACATAAGGGGCGCGAAGCCCAGGAGGCCGGCTGGGGTCCAGCCCGTGTCCCAGGGTCTCGCCGGGCCTGGCACGGCCCCCTCCCAGTGCGTACCACATACACACGGTGAGCGCGTGAGCGTGCGCTTAGCGAACGTTCCTTGAGCCCTCCTTCCCAGAGCCAAAGGCTCCACCACCTGAAATCTCGAAAAGCCTATAACGCAGCGTGACTGTGTCCTTTCATTGGGCCGCACACGCTGTGAGCCTCCTGTTCCCAGCGTTAGGATGCTGATGGCAACTGTGAGCAGGTCTGTTTTGTTCCATTGTTTTCTGGCTGGTGTGAGGGAGGGACGGACGAGGGGCAGCCTGCAGGAGGCCCCCACAGGACTGCCTGGGCAGAGAGGAGGGGCCGACTAGGCTTTAACCAGGGAGCTGAGGAAGGCGCTGCCCTGGGGCCTGGACTCCAGGGAAGGCCAGGAGGCTCTGGCTGTCCCCGCGGGCCCCTTGCTCTGCCACCAGCCCAGCAAGCCTTCTCGGCACGCCTGTGCCCTGCATGGGCAGACCCTGCTGCAGGACACACCGTCCCTCCCCCTCCCCGTCAGCTCCTCGTTCCCGGGCCGTGCCAGGGTCCCCGATGGCCAGGAAGCCCAGGCACGCTCTCCTAGACGGATCCCTCTCCGCAGCCCCTCTGGGCATCTGCCTGCCTGGGGGATTAGTGCTCCAATCTGGGCTCTGTGCTTCCCAGTTAGGCCGCCTCGCTCCGCCTGCCTCCTCCTCTGTCCACGGGGAGGGTAACAGCGCCTTCCGTGGCGTCGACGTGGCGCGAGTGGGCAGCACTTGGAAGCGGCTCTGGAGGGCGCTAACCAGGGGCTCACCGGGGTTTCCACATGGAATGAGGTAATGATTCCGACCAGCACACCCATCCCTCCCCCGCCCCAGGGAAGCGCTTGTCCAGCTCTGTACCCAGCGGTGTGTCCTGGGCTCAGGAGCACAGATGAACGGAGGGCCGGTGGATCCTGGCTCTGCCCGGAGGCCCCGACTCAGTCCCCAGACTGGCCGTGAATCTGGGTCCTTGCCTCCCTCAGGGGGGATATGCACGTGGCCCTCGTCCCCGGGAGCCTGGGGCAGTCACTGTCGGCCCTGGTCAGATCTGTGGGCAGGAGCAAAGCAAAAGAGAGCAAGGAGAGCGGGGTCCCCGAGCAAAGATGACACACCCGATACCCAGCCCATCCCGGCGTCCTGGGCCAGCCGCGGCTGCCCACGCGCGCCCTGCGCTGACCGGGAGCCCTCCGTCCAGGGGCAGGGCTCGGGCGGGGGGATCGTGAGCAGGCGTGGCCAGCTCCCCAGGCACCTGGCACAATCCACGGGACGTACGCAGTGGGCTTTCGTGACACCGGGGCTGTTGTTTATGTGACGCATCGAACATCGGACGGGGACATCGACCGCTCCTCCCGGGTCCGACAGGAGAGGAGCAGGATTCTCTACCCACCAGACTGTGGCTGCCTAAGGGGAGGGAGCTCACCCGCACGGCTCGCAACACGCCCGCGCCCCGCGCGGTGCCGGCCACACGCATCCAGCGAGCCGCCGCTCTTAACTTCTGGGAAGGGACGGGGTCCGGCTCTGGGCATGCGCAGCGGCGCTCATCAGGAAGGCATCACCGAGAGCAAAGTGAAGAACTGAACATTCTTTCTGTGTGAAAGAACATCTGATTGGGAAAAATGCAAGCCTGGGGAGCTAAGGTCAGTTGGGAAAATGTGCAGCATCAGCGTATCTGACCGCGGAACAGCCGGAGCCTCCCCTGCTGTGGTTTTGAACATACGGTCACTTCCCTTTGAAAGAAACGGTGATTCTGTCCCCGACCTAGCTGTTTTTACATGTATGTTTTAGGGTTTCACTTTGAAATAATGTCAAACCTGAAGAAAATTAGAGTTGCAAGAATAGACAGGAACTTTCTGCACAGACTTGCCTCTGACGTGTTAATTTTCTACATTTCGTCCCACGGCCTTCACACGGCCCCTCGGCTGCTTTTGGAACCAGTGGGGAGCAGGTGGGAGCCTTCCTGTCCCACCCCCCGTAAACGTGCCAGTGTGCGTCTGCTGGGAGCGTGGACGGCTGGCACTCTGTCAACCGCCCCACGGTGCTCCCCCACCGAGGGTGCCGTGTGGACCGCACGCAGGAAGGACCCTCCCCACCGACTGTGCCGTGTGGACCGCACGCAGGACTTCATCTCCTCCAGGCACTCGGCCCTTCCGTCCCTCTGGACCGTTGGCAGATCGTACCCAGGAGCCAAGGGACAAAGTAGAAATGTGGATCGCAGAGCCTCAGCCGCACAACGCCGGCCAGAGAACGGAATGGGTTTGGGGTGACGGACAATCCCTTAGGAAGAAGCACAGTTTCCAGATTACATGCCCTGATTTCCTCGTCTTGCCTTATTGCATGGGCTTGGTGCCCAGACAACGTGGAGTGGGTGTGGTCAGAGCAGACGGCCCTGGTCCGCTCCCGAACTTCCCACTAAACGTGGACTTGCCCGCAGGGCTCTCATGGAGTCCGTGTCACGGGAGGAAGCCGCAACCTAGTCTTGGTCTGGTTAGCACTCTTATCATAAATGGGCGCCGACTTTTTGTGGAAGGGCTCTTCTGCGTTCCTGAGGTGATCATTGGCATTTTCTGCAAAGATGGAGAATCACACTGACTTTCCAGCTGGAAGCAAGCCTGTGTTCTCGGGCCACACTGTGCCCGGTCCACCGTGTGACTCATGCCTCTCATGTTTTGTGGGCGTTTTCTCTAGTATTCACTGTGTCTGTTCATGTAGGACATTCCTCTCTTAGTTTCTTATCTCTCGTCAGACGCGGTGTCAGGTGATGTCAGCCTCTTAAACCGAACTGCACGTCATTCCCGCTCCTGATCTCTGAACGACTTGTGTCAGGTCGGTAATATTTCTTCCCTAAATCTTTGCTGAAACTCACCAGGGAAACACGTGGACGTGCAGTTTTTTCTCCACAGAAGGTTTTGATGATAAATTCGATCTTTACAGAGACATAGGGCCTGTCGGGCTTCCGATTTCACTGTTGTTGGTGCTGGTGGGCCTTATCTTTCAGGAGTTCGAGCCGCCACTGCTGTTGGATTTATCGACACAAACTGGTTCACAACGCTTCTCCACCTCCTTCCATTCTCCACGAGCTGCGTCCACACTTCTCCTTTCCTCCTCAATTTCTGTCTTTTATTCAGAGTTTTCAATGTTTACAGTGTTCGAAAAATCAATTTTTGCTGTTATCTTTTTGTTTGTTTTCAATTTCCTTAATTTCTGCTCATGTTTCATTATTTCTCTTTTGGATGTAGCTCGTCTTTTCCCAGCTTCTTCTGGTGGAAACCTAGATTGCTGATGTCGAGCCTCTCTGGGTTTCTACGGCAAGCACTTAAAGCCAGGGGTTTCCCTGAGGCACCCTCTGGCTGCATCCCGTAATTTAGGGCATGTTAGATGTTCACCGTCATTCAGTTCCAACAGTGTCTAAGTTATTTAGAAGGGTGCTGTTTAGGCCCAAAGTCTGACATGAGGTGTCTGTAGGACTGGGTCCCCCAACAGCTGGGAGGGAGGATCTGCTCCAGGCTCTTCTGGTGAATAATCCTGGGGGCTCCTTGCCTTGTACACACGTCACTCCGTCTCCGCCTCCATGTTCACATGGCGTGCCCCCTGAGCGTCTGTCTCTCGGTCCGAGTCTCTGCTTTTCAGGACACACTCATATTGGATTAGAGCCCACCCTCAAGACCTCATCCTAGCTTGATCATCCGTGTGTGTGTAAGCGTGTGCGTGTTGGTCCATGTGAACTGCTATGTATGAAGGACACAGTGATGAAGCTGGGCCCACTGCGGAGACGGGGCACACGGGGTGGGGGGCAGCAAGAGGCTTCCCCTTGCGCTGCCCCCACCCCACCCCTGCCCCTCCTGGGGGAGACTGGCACGAGCTGCCGAGGTCAGGGTGCTGCGGCCCCCCGCCCCTGGCGGGTGGTCCCCCAGCTTCAGCTCCTCCAGCTGCAAGGCTGTGAGCAAACACGGTGTGTGGATGGGCAGAGGGGATGCCTGGCACGCAGGACAGAGCTGCGGGGCTGAGAGCAGGGGGGCTGCTGAGGGTCCAGTGGGGATTGCCGAGTTGTGCATGGGCCCTGAGGGGGCCAGAGAGCATGACCAGGGGATGGCGCCAGGCATTGGATCAGGACAGCTGTCCAGTCCAGCTGGACGGGCCGGACGGGCCTCTTCCCCATGAGCACCCCCCGCCCCAGGAGCACGGATTTCTGGCATAGCTTCTGCAAAGCCCCCTCTCCTTCACCTCCCAGTATCTCAGGCCCTGTGTGGCCCCAGACGCCGGCGGCCACTCTAGAGAGAAGGCAGAAGCTGCCCTGGGTGGCTTCCATGTGTGCTGACAGGCGAGGGGCTGACCGAAGGTCCAGACAGGCCAGCTGGCTGGGGCCCAGGGCGTACAGTGTTCGACCAGCAGGAAATGGGTCCCAGATGCTAGTGAGCAGGATCAGGGCATGAGCCTCCCGATGTATGGAAAGAGGAGGTCTGCTGTTGTTCACTAGTCAGATTTTCCAAGCCTGGGCCCCAGGGTCACCAGTGTGGGAGGAAGGAAATGGTCCTGGGAGGGGCAGATAAGCCCTCCTGCCCCCACAGGAAGGGTGGGCCATGCACGCTCCTTCTGGACCCTGCTTTCCCCAGAAACCGTGGGCCCAGGGTCACCCCCAGGGCTCCTGTGGGGGCGGGGTACAGAGGTGAGCCGACCTGTCAAGGCCGCACACAGGCTGAGTGCACCCCCAAAGCAGGGGTTCCCCTCTCCGGCTCCAGGGCCAGGGGGAGGAGTGGAGGTGCCTCCTCCAGTGACCCCAGTGCCATCCAGGCTCTGTTGCCGGTGGGCATGGGGAGTCAGGGAGGCCCGGCCTCTGTAGGCCTCAGATCCACAATGCTCTGCAGGGCCTCGTGTTCGCTGAATGTGCGCCCAACGCAAGTCTTCAGCACCCCGCACGCCAGGCGGGAGGGTCTTTAACCGTCACTCAGACAAGTTTGCTGAGCTGCTTGTATGTTTTGTCGGCACAGCCTCCCTGGAAAGTGTGAGAGGCCGGTGCAGAGCCACCTGAGCCTGCCGTCCTGCCAGGTCAGCCCCGGGCGTGGCTGGCAGGCGTCCAGACGTGTGCCTCCAGCACAAGCTCAGGGCTCGTCCCCCGTCCGACGTCGTGAGCCAGCGTGAGACCAGGGGGCTCCCCCGTGGTCCGCATGTCACCGGCCCCCTCCAGCAGCTGTGCTTCTGGGTCTGAGGCCTCAGCTCCTGCTTCGAGTCATCTCCGCCGTGGCTAAAACCCTGCCCCAACTCTGATTTTTCTGTGCGAAGTTACTGGACAAAATTGTCTCCCACTGTGTCTTTGGCCCGTGTCTTGGGAGGTGTGATGGGTGGAGACCTTGCTGGAGGTTTGGGCCGCAGTGTCCCTCTCCCTGTGGGACCCGGGCCTGGGTGTCCTTGGGCTCAGCAGGCCTCAGCAGACCTCAGCTTCCCTCAGATGCCCCAGAGTGAGTCCCCGCCCCAGAGTGAGTCCCCACCCCAGAGGACACGATGCAGCTTCATCCGGGGTCCTGGTTGGAGGATTCCCTGTGTCCCCAGAGCTGGGACATGGGCATCACTGGACTGTGGCATTGGGGATGTGGACTGGAGCTCAGCGTCAGCCATGTCCTGAGGATCCGTAGGACTTGTCTTTGGAGCAAGGGCCCAGTGTGGCCAGAAGTCCTGCAGACTTGGGGGCAGACCAGGCCCTCCCTCGAGTCTCCTTGGCCGCCCCCCCGCACACTGTTACCCCTCACCTTTGTGCCCTGGCATCTGCCCCCCGGCCATACCACAGTCCCAATGCAGCCAGAGCCTCCCCCAGAGCAAGGAACACATCCAGGTGAAGCCACGAGGCCTGATGGAGGGGACGGGGGGTGGGGGCACCCCCTGCCTGGAGCAAGGCCCTCCTTGCAGAAACCCCAGTCAGAGACGTGGGTGGGGCAGGGGCAGCAGAAACTGGCCGAGGGAGCATGCTGAGCAGCTCCCGGCTCCTGAGGACATGCTTCCAGCCCAGCGTGGGCGAGCCATGACCGCATGCCCCGCACCTGCGCTCAGAAGGCCCAGCTGGGCTCCGAGAAGCCGGAGATCCTCTAGGCCCTGTCCTGGAGGGGGACGGGGGGTCACTAGGCTACGTGTGACCCAGTCCCAGCCCTTCACTTCCCGGCCTCCCTCGGACTCCTCACCTGGGTTTTCCTGGTTAGAAACAGGCCAGTCGAACTGGTCAGTCCCTTAAGATGGTATCAGCAACCACTAACTTCTCTGAAACGTGTGGGTGCACGGCGGAGAGTGCGGGGTGTGGTGTGTGTCCTGGAAAAGCCGCCTCGGTCCAGATCGGGGCCACCACCTGCCCCAGCCCGCCCGGAGCCGTGGGCCACCCTGCCCCACCGGGCACAGGATCTTCAGTCTAAAACTGCGGTGGTCCCAGGCCAGCCAGGCCCAGGGTCCCCATGATCTAGGTGCAAATGTGCACTCGTACGTGTGGGCCCGTGCAGAGCGTGTGTGTGCACGCCCCTCCGTAAATTCAAGAGCCCCTCGTGTGAGTGATGTAGGAACGAGCAGAGACGGAGGCTTGGAGTCTCCCCCGAGCCGACTGAGTCTCACGCACCAGCACCGAGGCCGGAAAGCCAGCCTGTCTCGTTCTTCGCTCCTCCACGGCTGTGGTGCTCCCCGAAGACCGTCACTCCCGACAGCCTGAAGGTCTGCAGAGCGATGCACACACAGCCACACAGCGCGCCCACACGTGGGAAGTCTGTCTCTCAGAGACTGGAGGTCCCAGCAGCCAGGCCCCCGGTCCACAAGTCAGAGTGCGTGGAATTGGGTTCAAGTGACCGCAGACCAGATGCCGTGTGCTGGACAGCACTCCCGCTTTCTCCTCAAGCTGCTGCACGAGGAGGTTCCTGGATTCATCCTGACTCCCACTTTACTGATGAGGACCTTGAATGCCCAGCGAGGTCAAGTAGTTTGCCCACAACCACACAGCAAGGAGGAGGAAGAGGCTGCCCTGCCCCCGGTCCAAGCTTCCCGGGAGGCCGATGCGGCGGCGCCTCACATCTGAGAATGCCCCAGGAGGGGTCTGGACGTGGCTGTCAGTCTCTAAATGTCATCACGAGCCACTGCGTGCCTCTGCTGGGACTCCGTTTCCCCGTGTTATTCTCATTAACAAACATGCAGTGACTGACTGCTGCGCGAGGGCCCAGGAGCAGGTCATCTGAGCTCAAGTGGGAGACAGAACCGAGCCCGAGGAATACAGGACGCAAACCAGAGGACCAGTCGGGGAAGCTGGGGTCTCCAGCCTGGGTCGTACGGTGAACGATGTGTGTGCGTGTGTGCTAACCCTGAGAGGAGCAGGTGGATCCCCAAAGAGGAACTCGTGCCTCCATCGTCCTGCCTCCCCGAGCAGCTGGTACGGTGCAGGGCACAGGACCGAGGCCAGAGGTCGTGCATTAGACCAGCTAAGTGCTTGGCTGACCATTAGGAGCCCTCTTCCTCTGGTAAGAACCCAACTTCCTCATCCGACTCGAAATCCAAGCTCCATCCGATTGACCATCAATGGGCTGAACATTCCACTGGCCAATTTGCAGACACCAGAGAAACCTCCCAAAGCCTCCGCCGTTGGCTAGCCCTGGATGTGGAGTGGGTGGGTGTTGACTCGAGCAGAGGTCAGATTCCTTCACCTCGGCCAGGCCCCCAGCAGCATCACTAAATTCCCTCTGAGTGGGTCGCGCTGACCTGTGGGTGGGCCCCCTGCCTTCACCTCCCCGGAGGGCATGGTGCTATGTCACGCTCCCTCCTCTCAACTCTACCTGGATACACCCAACACCATCCAAGTGGGGTTTTCTTCCACAGCCCAATACAGAGATGGCTGTTTCTACGAGCCGCACAATATTCCATTATCTGGCTAGGCTAGCATTCATCAGTAACCCTGGGGTTGTTGCCAGTCTACCCTGCTAACTGATGCCGTAACTCTACGTCCTTGCACATACACAGCCCCCACCTACCCCCAGCCCCCCACCCCCCACAACTGGCTCTGTGCTCTCTGTTCTATCTGCTTGGTTTTCTTGGTTCTGGGTCCTCCCCACCCATGAATGAAACCCTCTAAGGATGGGGATTCCAGGGCTCAGTGCTAGACACATCTTCTGTTTTTTTTTCTAGAAGCACCTATGGCTTAGCTTTCATGTGTACACCCACGGGCCAACTGGGAACTGACTTCTGTGTGTGGTATAAACTACAACTCAAGTTTCATCGTTCCCATATGGATATGCAATTAACCTGGAATTGCTTATTAGAGAGATTTTCCTTTTCCCTTGTTCTGTAATCCACATTTATCATAAATCAAGCATCACATATACGTGTGTGTCTGTTTCCGGACTCTTCGTTCCGTTTCTTTGGTCTATTTGTCACCTGATCTTAACGACTATAGCATTACATTATATTAATTCTTAGTATCTGGTTGTGTAGACCCTCATTTCGATCTTCTGCACAGTTGTCTTGGCTTTTCTCATCCTTTCCAATTTCTATGTAAACGTTAGAATCAGCTTGGCGATATGCCCCTTCCCCAAGCCCACCCCCACGCTGGGGTTTTAACTGGGATCACAGTGCATCTGTAGATTAATTTAATTGTCTTTTAATCCACAAATATGTCATTTTCCTTTCTTTAGTTAGGTCTTCCTTAACCTACCTTAGTAAATGTTTTATAGTTTCCAGAACCTTTTGTGGGATTTATTAGGGATAGTTGATATTTCTTCAATGCTATGGAGATGGTGTCCCTTTAAAAGTCTCTTTTTATTTCCCTCATTATTTGTTACAGGTCTATATAAGTACAGTTGACCTTTGTGTGTTTATTTTATATCCAGCGTTCTTGCTAAACTCACTGTTCAAAACAGCAACTTTATTAAGACATAATTCACATGCCACGTAATTCATCCATTTAAAATTCAATGTTTTTCAGTATATTCACAGAATTAGGCAACCATCCCAGCCAATTCTAGAACATCTTTATCACCGACCCCCAATTCCATGCCTTCATTAAATTCACTCTCGATCCTCAGCATTTATCTGTAGCTTCATTTGGATTTTCCGCACAATTACCCCCCTCTCCGTGCTTGTTGTCATGAAGCTTGAAAGAATACAGAAGGAAAGGTTTAGTAAAAAGAGCGTCCCTCTGGAGAGGGGCTGAGTTTGCACGCATGTTGCTGTGAACAAGGCACACCCAGACAGGGTGGGCAGCCTGGCATGCACTCAGGTGTGCGTGGTGTGTTCCAGAATGGCTAATCAGTGTGCGTTCCAGTCTTAGGTGTGGACTGGGAATTGGTCAGATGTGAACATCATCGGAGTTCTGGGTGACTCTGGTGCACGTTCTGGAGCGCCTTGCCTACGAAGTGTCTCCACTGCATCTGCTTCTCCCCCCCAGAGATTACACGTGCCAGCTAGGTAGGGGCAGATCGAGGGGCAGGACGAGGGTGGCCAAGCCTGTCCCCTCACCTGTGTGCTGGCAGGTCAAAGGGCCCCCGGCAACGCCTAGCTGGTGGTGGCTGTGCTCTGGGAGATGCCACTGGGGGTAAACCGGACCAGACCCCAGCCTCCCGCGTCTCAGCAGTGTCACGCCCGGTGGTCCTCCGAGCACAAAGCACCTGGCCCCAGTACAGGGCTGTTTCCCGACATTTAGATGCCTGGAACAATTAGGAATAAAACAGCTTTTCTGTGTCTAAATACTTTTCCTGTGTCAACCTCAGATACACTGACAACGAAAGGATGTCCACTGAAAGAAAGAAAGAAAGAACGAATGAAAGAAAGAATGTCCACTTTCGTACGGTGCACAGCTTGTGACTTTCAGGGGGGAAATAATGTCAAGAGCAACATAGGAATTTTCATCTAGACAAATTTGCACATTTTATAATTTTGGTATTTATACTAGTATAAAAGACCAAGTTTTAAGAGCTAAAATTAAATTCCCAGGGATAACGGGGCTGTTGATTCACTCGGATGAGCGGGAAATCCCCACTTGTTGATTTCTTCCCTCTGCTCCCTGTTCCTCTCCCTTTCCTGTCCTGGGACCGCCCGAAGCCACAGTGGTGGGACCAGAGGTGACGATGGTGTGAGCAATGCGCTGACTCTAGCCCCAGCCTGGGTCTGTCTGAACAAAGCCTGTGCTTTCTGAGAAGAGATGGGGCTGAAACCTCAGTCTGTAGGGTGACGGGCACCTGGGCAGAAAGCACGGACAAGCAAGCAAACGCACGAACGGATGGGTGCAGGTGTTCACATGGGAGAGATTATAGCCCGGAAAACTAAAACGCTCGCACGAAACCAAGCTGTAGCTTGAATCGAAGATTCTGTTGTGAGTATACGCTTACACTCAGAAGGAAAAACCGCTCTGAGCTACTCGTCGGCAAATTGGCAACACACCCTGCAATAGATAAGACAACGTGCTCGTGGGTGTGTGCAGAACTGTGGCCAGTGGTTAAAACATTCCCTTAAAGGTCATGTTTTCAGAAGGAAAAATATAACAAAGAGGATTGCCCCCACATTCGAATCTCTGGAAGGCCCCGTTTGGCTTTGCACCTAATACGCAGGAGCCAAACGAGTGGACGTTTGTCAGTTTGTCATACCCTGAGAATGTCAGACACAGGGGTGAATCCTGCTGTAAGCTGGGGACCTCGGTTTACAATCCTGTGTCAACAGACTCGCAGAGGTGGTGAGCCCTCCCCGCCGACGTGAGACACACTCCGCCACAGTGGGGACGAGCCGTGTGGGGGACGTGGGAGCTCAGCCTTCTCCGCTCGCTTTCTGCTCTAATAAGGAAAGCAAAGCCTACTAATTAAACGTTCTTTTAAAGGGAGCCAAACCACAGTCCCCATGTTTAATAAGCCCTATATGGTTTTTCCTAGTGATAATATTATTCATTTTAAATGTCAAATTTGGAGTCTTTCTTACCAAGGTTTAGAGTTATTTTGGGGTATAAGAAGAGTGGGCATTTTAGTAATCCTCTGGTCGTTTCATCACCTGATTAAACATTTTGTAAATGACTTGTAAGGTGCATAACTGCTCCCTTTTCTTTAGTTTATAAGCAGGACTTTACGACAGCTCAGATGATCTTACAATAGCACAAAACTGCTCCCCGAGGGGCCCTAGTCCCCTCAGTCTGCTGTCACAAAGCACAACGTGCCGGGCGGCTTACACAGGTGTGTTGCTCGCGGCTCTGGAGGCTGGATGTGTGAGGTCGGGGCCAGGAGGGCGGGGGAGGCCCCTTCCTGGTCACTCACTTCCCGTGTGTCCCGCAGGGCCCACGGGGACCTCGCCTCACTCCTCTTGGGTCATCGTCAGCCACGGCAGCTTTTCTTGAAGCCAAAACGTAGTGGCAACATGACCAAGGTCTCATCTGCCACCCACAGGATGTGTTTAAGTGAGATGTGGTTATGCGCTAGACGGGGATCTTCTAAACATACTGTTTGGTGTGGACAGGTATGAGGTGGCCTGTGAACGTGGATACGAAAACTGTTGAATGGGACAAGAAGGAAAAGGCCGATTAACCAGAAAAGTGGGAGCAATGAACATACAGGCTTTTATATTAAAGCATCATGAGAAAAGAGCTGGCGCATCTCCTGGGCCTGATCTTGCCCCCCCATCGGTTGATGTGCTCACCACCTAGAACCAGAGTATGGTACCCCTTCTTCGTAAAAACCCACGCGCTTCCCTACGGCTGAGCGTCAAGTCCTGGGAACTCACAGAGAAGCAGGGCAGTCTTGTCTATGAGAAATCTCGGACGTGTTTGTGCAGCCCCCTCCGTGGCCTGCCGTCACCAACACACCCCCGTCCTGTCCTCACAGAAGTGGCCTGGAGCTCCAGGGGGCTGTCCCGGGGCCACATCACCCACCCCATCCGTGGGGCCGGCACGTCCATGCGCTCCCGTGGCTCAGAGAGCGGCGCTGGCCCATCGTCTGCCTCGCCTCGGGGTCTCCGCCATCACTGCGTGGGCCCATGATCCCAGCTCTGCATCTGGCTCGCTGACTCTCCTACAACCCCTGGGAAGAAAAGCAGGAGCTCCTCCTTTGTCCGCGCGGAACATTCCTGGCAAATTCCACAAGAAGCTTTGTGCAGGTGGCAGGGTTTCCAGACATACCTGTGGCCACGAATCTCTCCTTTTTTGGAACCATGAAAACACCTGGGAGATTTCTCTTTTTCTTCCTCCCAGGTGTAAAAACCACAGACCTTCTAAACGTTGTGCCTCGAAGGTAGGCAAGCTGATTCATTGTACTCAGGGCAATTTGTTGAGAAACCATGATGAGACATCACACTTTTCAGGGCTGACCGAGGGCACTTGATGTCCCATGGGGAGGTCTTCGCTGAGTGCAGGAGGTGAGAGCAGGTCACTGCTGGGAAGGGCGTGGGAGCAGTGCCCATCACCGCCGTGGGGACCACCCTCTCCAAGTGGAAGTCTGAGGCCAGGACGAGGTGAGCCCCTGGGTGGCCAGGCCTGCATCCACGGGGTGGGGGGTGTCCCACGCCCGCGTCCACGGGGGGTTCCCACGGCCGCATCCACAGGGTTCCCACACCCGCGTGTGGAGAGCAAAGCTGCAGAAAAGCCACAGGGGTTGTTTCCCTGGTGGGTTCTCAGAGACCCTCAGGCCAGGGGACCTCTGTGGCAGCAAATCCAGATCATGGGGACCACGGGGAGACAGGCCACTGGACCCCCGTGGCCAGAGGGGCCCTGGGTGCTGCACATGCCCAGAAGAGCAGAGGGCCCAGCCTCAGGGCGGTGGGCTCCTTCCCCAAGGTCGTGCCCAGTGCCCCCTCCTCCAGGAAGCCCTTGCCCCCTTCCTGGAAGCGTCCCTCCCGTGTGCGGACTCGTTCCTCTGTGCTGAGCTGGGGACCACGGGGCTGGGGAGGGCACGGTGTGCGCAGGGAGGGTCCAGGCCCTGCCCAGGTAAGCCAAGGTCCAGGATGTGCCAAACAGGTATCACCAACTGTGGAGCCCTGCGTGTCCCTTAGCTGGTGTGTCTGAGCACCGTGTCAGCCAGGGAAATCCCGGGGTCACAGTGCGTGGCGGGTCTGAGGAACACTGGGGTGTCACGCGGCAAAATCAGGGCCACCGTCAACACTGGGCTGCCACCCAAGATCTGAACGGGAGGAGCAGCGGGAGATGGGGGGCTCGTGAGCGTCCCGCAGGCTGGTCTGTGAGGACGGATCCGTCAGCGCCCGCCGCGGCTGAGTGGGTGCCTGCCCTGGGCTGCAGAGGGGCTCGGGCACTGGGAGCCCCAGGGACCAGAGAACCACGGGACACTCCCAGGGATTCTTGCCTCCCGCGGATCGGCCTCGCTGCGATTTCCTGGGCCTTTCGGAATGGGCTGCTCTGACCGGCCCTCGGCCCCAGCCATGGGGCCCGGCACACGGGTGTGGTGGGGGGTCCTTGCAGGCCAAACTGCTGTCCCAGGCGCCTCACTCCAGGCCCGCGGGGCCACCGTGCTCGAGGTCACGAAGTTACTGCACTCCCTCTGGGCCACGGAGAGGCACCTCCTCACCTGTCGGGGGGCCGTGGTGCCTGGCACCTGCCGTCCCACTGCTCCCTCCGTCCCCCCCGCCGCGACCCTGGAGGCGTGGGCCTTCCCTTCCTCGGAGGCCCCGCCATGGCGCCACCACGCTGGCCGCCCGGCTGCACTCGGGCCTGCTGGAACCGCCCGCCGTGAAAGCAGGGTTCCGCCTTTCCCCGCAGAGCGCATGGGCCCCGCAGGCCCTGCGGCTGCGGGGGACGGGGCCGCCCCGCGGGGCGGGACAGAACCGGCCTGTCAGACCTCACGGCGGGTCTGCGGTCCCACGAAACTTCACAGAGGAACCCCCGGCCTGCTCTCCCAAGCGGGTTCCGACGATTCCCCTTGGCGGGAAAGAGGCTCTACGTCCAGACAGACAGCAGCACGCGGAGGGGTCGGCAAAGCTGAGACGCTTTCCTGCGCGCGTGGACTGCACGGCGCCGGCGACGAGCCAAGAAATGGGAGACGTGGAGACAGAACCAACACAAACAGGTACACCTCCCGATGGAGTCTCAGCACCTGCGGGAAATCAGAGCGGTCAAGCCCAGCCGCTCCGCACGGCAGGGGGCGGCGGGTGGGGGGCGCAGGGCTGAGGACGGGCGCTCCCCACGGCAGGGGCGGCGGGTTGGGGGGGTGCAGGGCTGAGGAAGGGCGCTCCCCACGGCAGGGGCGGCGGGGGCGGGGCGCAGGGCTGAGGAAGGGCGCTCCCCACGGCAGGGGGCGGCGGGGG
>NW_023270699.1:1315923-1331999 GCF_011800145.1 Mirounga leonina
GGGGCGCAGGGCTGAGGAAGGGCGCTCCCCACGGCAGGGGGCGGCGGGGGGGGGGCGCAGGGCTGAGGAAGGGCGCCGGCGGGGACGTCCGCGTACAACCAGGCAGCAAGCAGAGAACTAGCACGTGGGACCCGCAAACAGCGGCCGTAGGGAGAAGGCGCTGTTTCCTGGTCCGTTCCTGTGGGATTCCGTCCAAGCAACACCTTTGGGATTAAAAGTATTTTAGATACCAAAAAAGATTGGAATTACATAAACCAGGCACGTCATTTAAAGATTTGAGGAAAGAATAACATACTGAACGCAGACACAGACAAAGGAAAAGCGGAGATGGATGTCAGGCCACGGAGGTGGGGTGTGGAGAGTTGGGGCCGCAACCTCACAAAGCACGCGGCCCGGGTCCCACGCACGACTCTCTCCGGAAGCGTAAGTTCCCAAATAGAAATCGACAAGCCCTCGATAACCTGAAGGACTTTATACAGTCGAGGCCGCTAACGGTCTGCTCTGGAAGAGGAGTCGGAGGCAGAGGTTTTGGGGTGGATTCTCCGAAAATCGGACCCACGCGAGGCCCCTGTGTTACGGGATCCACGGCCGAGCAGCTGAAACGGTGAAATCCGTCCCTACACTCCCTTGAGGGAAAAGGGTCAGGCTTTAAGATCGTGGTGTAAAAGCCCACCCCTAACTTGCCTTCCCCCCGCGATGCATGGGCCGCGCCCCCGCCCGCGGCCCGCCGCCCACGACGCATTCACAAGTTCCTGTATCTGGACCCCGCGTCAGCAGCATCTGCGCGACAGTGAGTCACTGAACGCTCGTCCCCGCCGGCGAAATAAAGTGGGTGCTGGGGGGGTTCTAGGTGGGTCGTCATGGGCCCCCGGAGGAGCCCCAGACACAAACCCTGGAGGACGTGAGGCGGGGGGCCTGCTTCCTGGGGGAGCAGCACTGCAGGCAGACGGTCGGACAGCCAATGCTAACCTGCGGACAGGCAGGGCTGGGGCCTGGGGCCCGAGAGGGGGTCAGCGAGGCCGGAGGGCAGGGGGAGGAGGGGACTCGGGGTGTGGCCTGGCCGGCTTAGCGTGGGGCCCGACTTCCGCTGAAAAATCAGCGGTGTGGGCGAGAGTTCAAGCCTTGGGGAACCCAAGAGGAGACGCCAGTGCCTCGGCCTGGGGTCCGCGGGCTTGTCCGTGCTGAGAGCCGGGCTGGGCCCCGGTGCCTGGTGCCACCTCGCTTGCGGGAGGCGGCAGTGTGCGTCTGATGAGCGTGTGAACAAACATGGGGAGTTGGGCCCATTACGGGTCTCAGGACTTATTAGACAAGTGCAGATTCTTCAGTTATGAGGGGAGATGCAGAGAAAAATGGAATACAGTCCTCCTCCTGGCCAACCCCGTGGCTGCTCCTGGGGTTTCGGCAGAGGACAGATCGCCGGTATCCACAAAGAGGGGTTTGCCCTGCCCCTCAAAGCTTGTGTTTTGACGCAGTGTCCCAGTTTAGGGAAGGAGGGCTCACCCAGATTCATGGGAACTTTGCCCGGTAACATGCTGGGCAGAAAACACTGGGGCCAAGGACACTTCTCCAGGAAGCTGGGGTGGTTTGCAGTCTCTAAAATATCTGAGATTCCAGGGGGTTCCTCCCTTACAGGCCTGACACAGGGCCAGTGGGGACCTCGAGCGTGAGACAGGTCCAGGAGGGGCCTGCCTCCAGCCCCGAGTCCCCACACCTCTGGTCGTCAATGCCGGGGCCAGCTGTGCCGTGAAGAAGACACAGGGCACCTCCCAGCTGTAGGACAGCAGATCTGGCCGCGGCAACGAGAGGCGATAGGGCCTCACGCTGAAGCTCAGATCCACCAGTCACATCCGTGTGGTGGGAGCCCCGTGAGCTGAGTGAGCGCAGGACCCAGCTCTCGTACTGGAGGGGACAGGGGAGAGATCTGAACGTTTGAGCGGTACCCCAAGTTGCTAAATCAAACCCAAACGGTTGAGGGTTTGTGTTGTTCATTTTGTTTAGGTTTGTCTGCACCCTGGTGGGTAGAGGTAATAAAGATGCTGCCTCCGTAAATTTGCCTTCATGCTGGCGTAACACGGAAAGCCAGAGCCCCAGACGGCTCCGCCTCTGCCCGGCCTCCACTCCTGCACCTTCCATTCCAGGCAGGGCCAGAGCTGACCGCAGGAACTGGTGAAGGCGATGTTGGCCTCAGGCCTCTCGGGCCACAGCCCAAGGACACGGCCAGTCCAAGTCGGAGTCGGATGGGGGAAGAGCGGGGGCCGCATGCCCCCAGCTGTGGGCACCGCGTGCATCCTGACGAGCCCGGCCTCGGCCCAGGACCGGGTCAGCCGGAGCTCAGCCTCCACCGCTCCTGGGTCTGTCCCCACCAGGACGAAGAAGGAAACCTCCTCCCCATGTGCTGGCGCTCCTCTGGTGGATGGTACACTTGGCCTTGAAACACCCAGGCTGGGAGCTTGCTGCCACCCACAGAACGGCAACTGCTCCCTTCCTGCTGGGCCCCAGGGCAGAGGGATGGTGGCCCCCATTTGCCCGCCCAGGGGACAGAGAAACACGTCTGCAGCCGAAGCCCGCCAGAACGCTCTGTGCGGTAAGGATCTTGCCAGCCTGCAGGGAGCTCCCCCCACCCTGCCCTGCGTCGTGTCTTTGGAAAATGGAGGCCACGTGCCTAAGAGAACTGGCCAAGTCCACACTGGCCGGAGGGTGACCCGGGACAGACTAGGGCCAGAGCTTCCTGCTGGATGCCCAATCCCGGCCCGCGGCCACTTGCCCAGGGGACACCAGTGCCCCCTCCCAGGCTCGGGGCTCGGCTGCTGTGTGAAGGGGGCTCCCTCGTGCTGTGAGTTCCCTGCCCAGAGTTTGTGCCAGCGCCCAGGGCTGCCTCCACTCCCCGGCCGGCCTCCTCATCCAGAGCCTGGGGCCTCCTGTGGATGTGAGGACGTCACCAGGAGGATGAGGAGGGAGAGGGCGAGCGACAAAGCTGACAGCCCTGGGCACCGCGGGCCCGTCTGTCCCATCGGGCCTGAATGTGGATGAAGCCCACGTCTTTTTCCTGCACGAAGAGAGACGGGGTCCCTGGGTCTCCTGTGAAAAGCAGTGCGTGTGCGTGTGCGTGCGTGTCCGTCTGTGTGCGCGCGTGCATGCATGTGTGCGTGCGTTTGTGTGTGCGCGTGTGCATGCGTGTGTGCGCGCGTGTGCGTGTGTTGCATGCATGTGCGTGTGTTGCATGCATGTGCGCGCGCGTGTGTTGCATGCATGTGCATGTGTGCACGCGTGTGCGTGTGTGCATGCATGTGCGTGTGTGCGCACGTGTGTGTGTGTGCGCGCGTCTGTATCTTGCCCTGTCAGGAGGTGGAAGGTGCCCTGTCCCCTATTACCAGGAGCCCATGAGAAGCTGCAAGTCCAGCTCCAGGCTCAGGGCCCTCACCCACCGTCCACCTCCTAACAGGGCAAGAGATGGACACACACATACGCACACACACGCGCACACAACGTGGGTGCACGCATGCCTGCAGGCACACACATCCACACCTGCCTGGTGGCAAATTTTAAGGGGAAAGATGCCAAATATCTCAGGCATCAAAACAAGCAATATTTTAACACAATAGTTTAAAAGGCAAAATGAGGGGCTCCTGGTGGCTTAGTTGGTTAAGTATCTGATTCTTGATCTTGGCTCAGGTCATGATCTCACCGTTGTGAGTTCGAGCCCCACATTGCGTTCCACACTGGGGTGTGGTGCCTACTTACAAAAATAACAAAAATTTAAATTAATGCAAAAAATCAAAATTAAAAAAAGACACTCTTTTTAAATTTTTTTATTTAAATTCAATTTAGTTAATATATACCACATTATTAGTTTCAGAGGTAGTGATCTATCAGTTGCATATAACACACATGCCCACCTTAATGCCCGTCACCCAGTTACCCCAGCCCCCCACCCACCTCCCATCCAGCTACCCTCAGTTTGTTTCCTAGAGTTAAGAGTCTCTTAGGGTTTGTCTCCCTCTCTGTGTCTTGTTTTATTTTTTCCTTTCTTCCCCTATGTTCCTCTGCCTTGTTTCTTAAATTCCCCACATCAGTGAAATCATATAATTGACTTTCTCTGATTGACTTATTTCACTTGGCATAATACCCTCTATTTCCATCAATGTCATTGCAAATGGCAAGATTTCATCCTTTCTGATGGCTGCATAATATTCCATTGTATATATAGACCACATCTTCTTTATCCATTCATCTGTCGATGGACATCTTGGCTCTTTCCACAGTTTGGCTATTGTGGACATTGCTGCTATAAACATCGGGGTGCATGTACTCCTTTGGATCCCTACCTTTGTATCTTTGGGGTAAATACCCAGTAGTGTAATTGCTGGGTCGTAGGGTAGCTCTATTTTCAACTTTTTGAGGAACCTCCATACTGTTTTCCAGAGTGGCTGCACCAGCTTGCATTCCCACCAACAGTGTAGGAGGGTTCCCCTTTCCCCGCATCCCCGCCAACATCTGTCCTTTCCTGACTTGTTAATTTTAGCCATTCTGACTGGTGTGAGGTGGTATCTCATTGAGGTTTTGATTTGTATTTCCCTGATGCCAAGGGATGTTGAACGCTTTTTCATGTGTCTGTTGGCCATTTGGATGTCTTCTTTGGAAAAATGTCTGTTCATGTCTTCTGCCCATTTCTTGATTGGATTATTTGTTCTTTGGGTGTTGAGTTTGATAAGTTCTTTATAGATTTTGGATACTAGCCCTTTATCTGATAAGTCATTTGCAAATATCTTCTTCCATTCTGTCGGCTGTCTTTTGGTTTTATTGATTGTTTCCTTTGCTGTGCAAAAGCTTCTTATCTTGATGAAGTCCCAATACTTCATTTTTGCCCTTGCTTCCCTTGCCTTTGGCGATGTTTCTAGGAAGAAGTTGCTGCGGCTGAGGTCGAAGAGGTTGCTGCCTGTATTCTCCTTTAGGATTTTGATGGACTCCTGTCTCTCAGGTCTTTCATCCATTTTGAGTCTATTTTTGTGTGTGGTGTAAGGAAATGGTCCGGTTTCATTCTTCTGCCTGTGGCTGTCCAGTTTTCCCAGCACCATTTGTTGAAGAGACTGCCTTCTTTCTAAAAGAAAAGTTGTTTTCTCCAAGTCTTGCCCGCTGTGGCCCGCCCCCTCTGCTCCTGTGGCCTTGTCCTCCCTGTGCCTCTGTCATGACCGGACACTCAGGCAAGAGCGAGGTCAGAGGCGTGTCCTCAGGCTGCACCTTCAACCAGGCGTCCACAGTAACAGCAGCCGTGGGCCCGGCCACAACCACCCCCTCCCGAGCCCCCCCCAACCCCACCCTTGCTTTTTTTGTGGCTACGCTGTCGTGTTGAGCCATCTGCCCCCTGGATATGGAGCCACCAAAAGGGGCCTGGGTCTCTGTCCTGCCTCAGGGGAGCACTTTCTTTCAGTTAATAGTGCCCCTGTGTGGATGAGAAATGAGGGGCACGGTGTGTTCGGCGTCCACCCAGCTGGGCCCTTTGGGCACAGGGACGGCGCTGGGGAGAAGGTGGACCTGCCCTCTGGAGCTTGGGCCTGGAAGGAGCCCCAAGGCATGTGGACATCTGGACGCATGCCTTCTACTGACCAGAGGAGGGAGGACCCTGACCGAACTGGGGAGCCCAGGCATTGGGAACCTGGTCTCGGGGGTGGCCTCCCTGAGTGCTCCTGCCCCTGCAGCCCTCCCCTCCTCAGTAGGCTCCATGAGAAGGCTCTGACGAGAGGGCCTAGGGGACGTGACTCTCTGTGGATGGAAGCCTTACACCACAGTGAAGGGTCTGCTCTGCATGGAAGGCTGGGCTTCCCCACGAGGTCCCTGCTATGGGCCCCACCTCCCCCAGCCCTACTGCCCCTCAGTCCCAGGCCTCCCCTGACCCCCACCCTCGGTGCTCCCTGGACCCTGGGACAGAAGGCTTCCCAGCTGCCCTCTAGCCAGTGCGGGGTCTCCGAGGGCCCCTGTGGCCAGTGCCTGGTCTCTGAGGGCCCCTCTGGCCAGTGTGGGGTGGCGGAGGGCTCCGGCCAGACTGGGACCCATCAAAGCCTCAACACCCAGCCTGAGGCCACAGCCCAGAACCTGGGCATTTGGGGCCCCTAAACAACCCCCCCAATCCCTGTTTGGTGGTTTCCTTAGCCAAGCCCGTTCCTGGCATTATTTAGAGCATGCTGCTTGGCCTGGCTACCCAGGGCCAGCGAAGGTTCTTAAAGAAGTGTGGGCTGGAAACAGTGGGGGCAGGGCAGCTAGCCAGGCCCATCCACAGTGGAGTTAAGGGAACCAGAAGGTGCAAAGTGTCTCCTCAGGGAGCCTCGGTCCATAATGCATGTGCCTTTTTGGTCCTGGGCCATTTGTATTTGGGGCCGGAGGATGCGTGACCCCACGGAGATCACAGCAGAGCCCTCCAGCCCCACTGAGGAAGCTTCGCTCCCACCTGGACAAGAGAAAAGCTGGACACACTGCAAAGTTAAAGCTTTTTGAGCCCATCGAAGTGCCTGAAGTCTGGGGTCCGGCCCTGAGGGAGGACCTGAGCAGGGGCTGTGGGATGCCGCCCCAGGTGGTATGAAGGGTCAGCTAGAGACTGTCAGCCGACTGCCAAGGCCCGGGCGGGTGCGCTGAGGAAGGCGGGCTCACCCCGGGGCACATGCCCACAGGGACGATGGGGAGGGCCCTGGAGAGCTGTCCCACAGCCCCCAAGGAGCCCACTGAGGCAGGGGAGGGCCGCGGGGGGCAGGAGTGCTCGGGGAGGCTGCACCCGCGGCCAGGTTCCCAGTGCCCAAGGCTGGGGCCCTGGGACATCAGAGAATGTCCCCTGACCCCCTGGCTGTGTCCGTGAAAGGCGGACACCCTCCTTGGAGGGGCCCCAAAGCTCAGCAGGGCAAACGCAGGTGCGGCCCGAGGAATTTGGAGCTCCTGATGGGACGCCCAGGACAGGGGCACTCGCAAGACCGAGACCCTGTGCCTTCAAAACTGGCTCCTCCGCGTGGCCCGGGAGCATGTGGGGGGCGGCGTGGGGGACCACATGGGGGGCACGGGGGGGCATGGGGGGCACGTTGGGGTCACATGGGGGCACATGGGGGGCACGTGGGGGCACGTGGGGGCATGTGGGGGCACATGGGGGTCACGTTGGGGTCACATGGGGGCACATGGGGGGCATGTTGGGGCACGTGGGGGGCATGTGGGGGGTACGTGGGGGGCATGTGGGGGCACGTGGGTGGGGGAACGTGGGGAGGCACATGGGGAGGCACGTGGGGACAAGTTGGGGGGCATGTGGGGGCACATGGGTGGGGGCACGTGGGGGGCACATGGAGGCACGTGGGGGGAACGTGGGGGCACGTGGGTGGGGCACATGGGGGGCACGTGGAGGGGAATGTGGGGGAGGCACATGGGGCACGTGGGGGGGAACATGGGGGAGGCACGTGGGGACAAGTTGGGAGGCATGTGGGGGCACGTGGGTGGGGGCACGTGGGGGCATGTGGGGGGCACATGGGGGAACGTGGGGGGCACATGGGTGGGGGCACGTGGGGGAGGCATGTGGGGGCACGTGGGGGCATGTGGGGGGCACGTAGGGGGGAACACGGGGGCACGTGGGTGGGGGCACGTGGGAGAGGCACGTGGGGGGAAATGGGTGGGGCAGCCACTCGGGCAGACTGTTCTGCCGTTTCTTATAACACCAGACATGCAAGTACCATAGGCCCTAGGATTGCACTCCTGGGGTTTGTGCCAGAAGGTGAAGACCAGGGCTCACACAAAACAACCTGGGCTAGGACGCCAGAGCCACTTTATCTGGAACAGCGGTGAGCTGGAAACCACCCAGAGCCGCTCCACAGCGCAGATCGCCACGTGGCAGTAAGGCGTGGGAGCCGGCGATCCCAGTTATGGTCATCCTGGAAAAGTCGAATCCCAGCGAGGAAGACGGACCAGGGGTTACGGGTCGGTGGGGGAGCGCGTTGGGGAGCACAGAGCGGATCCTGGGTGTGGTGGTCGTGCAAACCTGTGCGTGTGCTAACTTTTGCAGAACGCCTGGAGAAAAACTGACCATTCATCGATCAAGCAGACACGGCGTCTCGAAGACCGCAGGGAGCATCCTGTTCCAAGGGACTTTGGGGAAGGAACCGCAAATGAGCAGAAAGCACAAATTCTCCTTCCTTACGGAAGCACTGGGTGCAGGGTTAGTGGGAGCAATGGGCTGGTTGCACAGCCTGAAAATGTCTCCCCCAGATATTTATTAATCACTTTTTTGGTTTTAACATGTAACATACGTTCCTTGAGACTCCTCCCCTGGGCAGGTGGGGTCCGAGGCCTGTGTGTGTGTGTGGCTGACTAGGACGCTGGCTTCTGATGGACAATGTGGGGGGGATGGGGCAGACTCACTGTCACGGGGCGGTCAGCGTCCCAGCACCTGGCTGGAGTGACACCTGAGCCCCAGCTGCAGGTGACGCGAGGGCACCCCGCTGGGCGCTGTGCTCGCCAGAGTCCGCGAGGGACGCAGGAAGCTCCACAGTGGACAGTTCTGCAGACGCCTGACCAGAGCCCCTCAAACACGTGGAGCTGAGAGGCGAGGAATGACAGGGATCCCGGGGGGCCGGGGACAGGTGCCCCGCGGGATCTGGGCACAGCAGAGCCTCAGCAGAAGGAATCCTCGTGGAGGCAGCAGTTCTCCAGCACTAAGGGGCCCGTGGTCATGAGGGAGCCTCTGAGGGGTGCACGGGAACCCCCCAACTTTGCCACCCGCCTGGAAGGCTCACGTTATTTCGGAACCAAAGGAGTCACAGAATCTTTCCAGCAACACACGTTTAGGAAAATGATCTCTGTTCGAGGGGAGTTAGCTTGTTCTTGCTAAATTGGGACCGTAACTTTGCAGTGAAACCCGCGGACTGAGACAGTTTATAATGGATCCAAGAGGACTTCATATTTCAAAGAGCCACAAGCCATAATTTGGCCAACTGTACCTGAAAATATTTCCTACTCCCTGGCATTTCATAACAATGAGATGATTATTCTTCACTGCTGAAAAAGCCTCGGGTCTTAAAGCAATTTTTTTTTCTCTAATATCTGGAATGTCCTTCCAGGAGCAAAATGCCTCACTGGGTCCTCCACGTTGCCACAGAGTCTTTATATCAAAGGGGTCTTTGTATTTTGGCAAGACATGGTTTTCTTCACTTCCCATTCCCCGAAGATGCACCATCTCCCCCAGATTTGACCCTCCTTGACCCTGCCCCCCCACCGGCAGTCTGCACTGCCCCCTGTCTGCGTGCCCAGCGCCTACCTGGAAGGGAGCCTCACTGAGCTGGCGGCTCAGAGACGCGTGGGGCCCTCGGGCTCAGCGCCCCCAACGCGGAGAGAACCTGCCGCGGCCATGCCGGGCTTCCGGGCCTGTGCATGGGGTCAGGGACAACGGCGAAACAGGGGTTCGGCTCATGCTATGAGCCCACATGCCCCAGGACTTTCAGAAACTGTTCCTCCTTTAATCATACTTCCCTTAAAGGACCAGAACGTCCAGCATTATTCCCTCCATTTCACAGATGAAAAAACCCAGATTTGGGGCCGGGGATTTCCTGCATGTCTGGGACCCCAGGACCTCACGACTTCACCCCCTTCCTGTGGGCCAAGGGTTTCCCTGTACCCCTCCCCATCCTGGGCCCCCAGGCTCAGAGGGCAGCTCAGCCTAGACACTCCACGGGACCTGCATAAAACGAATGCCCCATCTTTCCCTGGACCCTCTTCCCTGAGGCTCCTGGACTCCCAGAGCCAGAGGCCCCAGGCGTGCCAGACACCCCCCTCCTTCTCTTGCATTAGCTCTGCCTGTGAGCTCAGCCTCCAAGCCTGCCTGTCCACCCTGCCCATCCGCTCCACCACTTGGTCCAAACCCCACTCGTCCGGGTGTTGGCAGCAACCCCACTTGAACCCAGTACTCTCTTACCCCCCATTAGGCCTCCACCAGCATCCGAGTGCTCAGGGCCTTCCAGGGGCTCCTTGACCTGCTGAGGACACACCCCGGGATCTCTGGCCTTTCCTCCAGACTTTCACAGACCTCCTTCTTCCCACAGTCCCTCCTTCCTGCCTCAGGACATTTGCACGTGTGGTCCCCCCCATACCCGTTCTTCCCCTGGACCTCTGCCCCCAGGTCTTACCTGGACATCCTCTCCCGCTGACCCATCACCTGCTCATGCACTGTGTCTGTCTCCCACAATGCCCTGCCCTGCCCCGACCTGCAGCAAGTAACTGTCTGGGTCCCTCACTGGGTTGCATCCGGCCCCTCTATGGCATGCTCCGTGGGGGCAGCTCCGTGCTTCTCCCCATACGCTCCATCCTCAGCATTTAGCACAATGCCTGCACACAGTGGGTGCTTCACACATTGGGTGAAAATGGTGCAGCAGAGCTTGACTCTAAACCCGTGATCTTCCATTGCACCTGGAGGGGAAGATTCATTTGCCCCAGGCAGTCAGGGGGCTGCCCAGGATTGCTGACCCACGACCTCAGGTTTGAAGGCTGAGTTTATCTCCATAGCTGGCAAGGGTAAGGAGCTGCTCTGGGGTGGACACTTGCAGAATGTACCTGCCAGCTAGCCAGGGGAAGGTGGAGGGCCGGGACGAGGGGGCAGGACGTGTCAGAGGGGCCGGCAGGGACCGGGTGCTGGCCCGGGGGGGGTGCTGTCCGGCAGCAGGGGGCGTCTTCAGAGATGGTCTTGGGGGAAGAGGTTCTGAATAATACCAGTGGGGGGCTGGGGAAGGGGGTTGGGTCAGGGGGTCCTGGGGCCCTGAACGTGGCCGCTGGAACATCTCTGGGACCCGAAGAGCAGGGCTCGCCTGCTAAGGCTTTAGCATCGTGTTCATTGCAAAGCACAATGCATGTCTGTCTTGAAGAAAAATGAGAAAATGCTGAGATCTGGGAAGGAAAAGTGCCCGTGAAAGAAATCAGAATGCTGGCCCTTCCACCAGGGTGCAGCGGCCGATGCCAGCTCTCCCAGCCGTCCCGCGAGGGTTCTGGGCGCTGCCCGTCCTGGCGCGCCTCACCCGCGGGCGGGGGCAAGGGTCAGACAGGCACGGCCGCGTGGCCGGGCTCTGGGCAAGGGGTGAGGCGGGCAGACGCTCGGGCAGTCGCTTTGGGGGGGGGCCGTCAGCCTGCGCCACGACCTGGAGAGTCCCGTCCCGCCCCCCCAGACACCCCCCAGGTCCCCAGCTGAAGGAGGGGGCCTTCCGGGGCCCAGGCTGGAGAACAAAGCCCCTGTGTGCTGTTCTGGGGCCGAAGCCCCCGTGGAGGACAGAGCCCCTTTCAACACCAGCCCTGCTCTTTCCACTGCTCAAGGCCAGCGTGGCCCCCTGGCTCCTGGGGGCAGGCCGGCTTGGTTGACGCAAGCAAGTGATTCAGAAATAGCCCACAAGGATGGCCACAGCCACTGGGCATCTTTGGGGCATGGCTTTATCTAATTTTAGCTCTGCCTTGAGGCAATTGCCAGAGCAGGCTTCTCGGGCGGGCTTCTCGGAGACCCCGGAGGGGGAGGGCTGCACCAGCTCCATGACAAGGTGTCTCGGGGCAGGACCTGCTCTGGAGGGGCTTGGGCTATAGGGCCTGCAGGACCAAGGGAGGCAGCAGTCCAGACCAAGCCCGTGGGAGGGCACTGTGGGACCATAGTCCACGGGGGACCGCAGCTCACAGGGACCACAGCCCATGGGAGGGACCACAGCCCACGGGGGGACCACAGTTCATGGGGACCATAGTCCATGGGGGACCGCAGCTCACAGAGACCACAGCCCATGGGGAAGACCACAGTCCACGGGGGGGACCAGAGCCCATGGGGGGACCACAGTTCATGGGGACCAGAGTTCATGGGGGACTACAGCCCACATAGCCTGTGGGAACCACAGCCAGTTGGGATCACTGTACCCACACCCCAGCCTCTCACCTCCCTCCACCCATACCCCAGCAATCCATCAGTAAACCATGATGCTGGATCTCCCAGTCCTTCCGAATCTGATGCCCTAGTCCATGCCCCCAGCACCTTTCTCCTGAGCCACACCTTGACCCTTCCAGTCCCTCCCTGGTTCCTGCTCCACTAAGTAAGCAGATACTCAAACCCTCAGAAGGTGCCCCTCCCCATTCAGAGGAAACCTGCCAAGCCAGTGTCTTCTGACTCCCGGAGACCCGAAACTCAGGGAACCCAGCCCTGAGATCTGAGCCTTTCCAGTCCAGTGCCAGGCCAACTCCCGAACACGGATGTTAGTGCCCTCTGCCATCTGAACCCCGCCAGAAGGCCCCCTGGTCATGCCATCTCTGGCGAGGGCCTGCCCAGGGGCAGACGGTGCCGACCCGGGAGCCACATCACCCAGGAGACTGACCAGGTAGAGTGGGTGAGAGAAATGCAGGCCCAGCACCACAACCCAACCCTATAGCCATGGGAAAGAACGTGTGGAATGTTCCAGCAAAAGCAGGTGAGAAGGTGCTGGGGACCCCAGAGACCCCAACCAACACTAGGAATGCGCGTGGGCAGCCTGTGACCCTGGGTCTCTGCCATGGCCCCGCCGGGACCCCTTCAGCGGCTTGGGGAGGGGATCTTCTAACTGAGACCACCTCCCTGCAGGTGGGGCGGGGTCTGCCTGATGCTCAGGGCTTCTCACACTGTGTTCCCCTTCAGCGGTAGTCCCAGAGAGATTGAACATGTACACGGCCAACTTCTCACCAAGGGTGGCCTCTATAAGACTCCCACTGAAATCCTTGCTGAGCACCTACTGTATGCCTGGCTCCAGGACGGCAGGGAGGGACCCTGCCATGTGGAGCGGCAGGCTGAGGGGCTCCTTGGGAGGCAGGGCTGTGGCTGAGTCTGCTCACATTACAAAGCAGTGGTTAAAATGGCATCTAAAATGGTAAGATTTCATCCTTTCTGATGACTGAGTAATATTCCATTGTGTATATGAACCACATCTTCTTTATCCATTCATCTGTCAATGGACATCTAGGCTCTTTCCACAGTTTGGCTATTGTGGACGTTGCTGCTATAAACATTGGGGTGCAGGTGCCCCTTCAGATCCCTACATGTGTATCTTTGGGGTAAATACCCAGGAGTGCAATTGCTGGATCATATGGTAGCTCTATTTTCAACTTTTTGAGGAACCTCCATACTGTTTTCCAAAGTGGCTGCACCAGCTTGCCTTCCCACCAACAGTGTAGGAGGGTTCCCCTTTCCCCGCATCCCCGCCAACATCTGTCCTTTCCTGACTTGTTAATTTTAGCCATTCTGACCGGTGTGAGGTGGTATCTCATTGAGGTTTTGATTTGCATTTCCCTGATGCCGAGCGATGCTGAGCATTTCTTCATGTGTCTGGTGGCCATCTGTATTATCATATGATTTCACTCATATGTGGAATTTAAGAAACAAAACAGAGGAGCATAGAGGAAGGGAGGGAAAAATAAAAGAAGATGAAACCAGAGAGGGAGACAAACCATGAGAGACTCTTAATCATAGGGAACAAACTGAGGGTTGCTGGAGGGGAGGGGGATGGGGGGGTGGGGTAAGTGGGTGACGGGCATGAAGGAGGGCACGTGATGTAATGAGCCCTTGGTGTTGTATGCAACTGATGAATCACTGACTGCTGCCTCTGAAACTAATAATACAGTATATGTTAATTAATTGAATTTAAATAAATTTTTTTAAGAAGAGCATCTCAAAAGAAGAGTATGGATTAAGCTGAGGGGCTTGGACACCATGAACGCAGAGGGCAGCCAAGTCTCTGGTTACCTTCACTCTCCACCAGGGCTAAGGAGGGAGGGACAGGGTCCAGGCACTGAGCCTGCATGAAGGAAGGCTGGTTCTCATTGGAGCACAAAGCTTTCAGGGCAGTTTGCATCGTAGAGAGGCCTGGAGAGTGAATCATGGTGCCGCAGGGGAGGGTGGGCACCCAGAACCCCCAAACGCGGCCCCAAGCAACCAGTACCCCATCCCCGACGGCGGCATTCGGCCCAGGTGAGGTTCGTGTTCGCGGGCACCTCCAGGGTGGAGCCACGAGGCACGTCTTCCTGGTGTGGTATCTGCACAAGGGGCAAGAGCTGCTTGGAGAGGCTGCGTCCTCACCAACTCCTGGTGGCGCCGAGGACGCTGGGCCAGGGACCACCGCAGGGGGCCAGGGACCACCGCAGGAGCCCAGGGGCTCCTCCTGAAGTTGCAAGGCCGCAGGCTTTCCTTGCTTTCCCCCCGTGGTGTCCTGGGCCTGCCTCACGCAGTGGGCAAGGAACTGGCATGGCCCTCGAGTCCTGTGCCTGGGCAGAGAGCAGCCTGCCTGCCCCTTGGCCACGGCAGAACCCCACTGGACTCCACCACCTGCAACGCGGGCCAGCCTCCGCACTGGGCTCCGAAGACAGCCGGCTGGCTCGAGCGCTCACTGCTTCATTTGCTCATCCAACACCAAGTGCCGTCCGTGCCAAGTGCCAGGGGTCCAACCACAAGACCTCTCAGGGAGAAGTCAGTGAAAATCTGGTCCTGGTCTCACGTTTCCAACATCTATTTGTTCTCCCGATTCCCTCTGAAGGGGGAGCAGAAAACACAGGTGGCCCCGTGCAGGGGTGTCTGGGGGGACACATCGGGACAGGGCCAGGTCCACGCGGTGGCTGGATGGCTGGGTGAGGAGGAAACACAGGCCCGTTAGCCTCAGGAAACATCGTGCTGGGCATTGTCTCGCCAGTGGATGACTTGCTATAAAGTTATATTTTTGAACTACTAAAATACATGTATTTTTGGGCCCAACCCAGGTGTTCCGGTAAGGGTGTCTAAAAATAAGCCAGAATCACTGACTCCCATGGCTGAGTCCCGAAACACCGGTGACTCAGCCCGGACCAGGAGCTTGCTTCATCATATAAGGATGTGGAGAGCCAGCTCTGCCCCCCACTTCTCTCCCAGGACCCTCAAGGCCAAGATGTGGGTGAAATTCGTTGAAATTTCAGGACAGCATCATTGGAGACGGGGAAACTGGACCCCAGGGAGAAGTGGGCTCAGGGCAGGAGCCTCTGCACCCCAGGTCTGCCGGCCGGCCGGGGTGGCGGGGTGGACCCCAGGGTCAGACGGCAGCATGCTGCTGGAGGGAGCCTTATAAGGAGCTCCCGGGCCCTGGCACGCGCTCCCAGAATAGCCTCCCCGCTTGGCCCTGGGACGGGCTGGCGCCAGGGTCCCGAGGAGAGCGCCAGGGCAGCCAGGCCAGAGCTGGGCAGGCCCACACTCCGGCCGGCTTCCTTCCTCCCGCCGACCAGGCCCCAGTAGCTGCGGAAGGGGAGGGGCGGGAGGGGACGGCACTGCCTCCCACCGCCCACCGCCCACCGCCCACTGCCAGACTGCGGCTTCCCCAGCTCTCTCTGCCCCTCAGCCTCTCCAGCAGCCTGGCAAAGCCTGTTTATTCTCAGAATGCTGATTTCAATGTGCAAAGTGAAACACCGAGAATGAGAAGCGGATTGTATCGACACACGGAAATGAAGTACTCTCGTGGGTCGTGGGCATGCGGGTGCTCCTTGGCGGAGGCATAAAGTAGCAACGCCCCTGCGCCTGGGCCAGGTCAGCATCTGGCGCCTCTGACCCGGGCCTGACTCCGCAATGAGTCGTCCAGGGAAGGCGGCCTGGTGCCCGGGCTCTGCGGAGTGTCTGCCCCCCAAGCCCGTCCAGATGGCCATGCAGGACGGGGGGTAGCAACATGACCTATAGGCCAGGAGGGACCCCAAATGCTGGAGCCAGGCCCAGGAGACCGTCAGGAGACACAGACCCTGAAAGGGTCCGAGAGCCCGTGTACTGCCAAAGAGATGCAGGAAAGAGGGCTGGGGGGCAGGGGTGAGGCCTGAGGTGGGAGCAGAGGTGAGGAGGGGAGGGGACCTGATAACCAGCTGCCCCGGCCCCGCCTACCCTCCTTGGAAACCCCTCAGGCTGACCCAGGCCTCCACCCAGAAGTGAGCCTTGCCAGCCCTACATCCTTCTCCACACCTGGTCCTCCTCCCCACTGGTCCTCCCCCGCACTGGTCCGCCTCCCCACTGGTCCTCCTCCACACCTGGTCCTCCTCCACACCTGGTCGTCCTCCTCACTGGTCCTCCTCCT
>NW_023270699.1:1332009-1374936 GCF_011800145.1 Mirounga leonina
TCATCCTCCTCACTGGTCCTCCTCCTCACCTGGTCCTCCTCCCCACTGGTCCTCCTCCCCACTGGTCCTCCTCCCCACTGGTCCTCCTCCACACCTGGTCCTCCTCCTCACCTGGTCCTCCTCCCCACTGGTCCTTCTCCACACCTGGTCCTCCTCCACACTTGGTCCTCCTCCCCACCTGGCCGCCACCCTTCGGTAGGGGTGTGGGCTGGCTGTGCGATGGAAAGGCTGGTTGGGATCTAGGGTAGAGTTCGGGAAGGAGGTGCAGGGGCTGCCCCCATGGTGAAGCCTCCTCGAACCCCTGAGCAGGCCAGAGCACAGCTGTGACTGCCCCCTTCCCAGGGAAGTGCCACAAGCAGGAGGGCAGTCACCCAGACTGGGGCGCCCTGGGGCCCACTGGATGCAGTCACTGTGGGCGGGGATCCAGGTCTGAGGCTAGACCATGTGAGCAAAGGCAGGTGCTGGGGGCCCCGGGGGCCCGAGTACAAGAGCTGGGTCCCCGAGAGACCTGGGCAGCCAGGACAGGCCCCCAGCCCCACCCAGCAGCCGTGGTGGGTGACGAGAAAGCTCCCCCAGATCAAGGGGTCCAACCCGGCCTTGGGAAGATGTCTGGGGGTGTGGGGGGTGTCCCCTGGGCTGGGGGAGCAGCTGCCACCATCTCAAATTTGGGAAATATTCAACTGTATGCAAGGGCCTTGGAGTTCATAATGGTGGGAAGAGGCACTGTGGCCCCCTAGGGGACTGTCCACGGGGTTTTACCAAGGCCAACATGTTCCCAGCTTGATGGGGTGGGGCTGAGCCTACAAAACCAGCCCAGTGACAGCACCCGAGTGGGATGGCATCCTCTGGAGGGCCATGGGGACCCCCATGTCCACCCCCGCTGCTTCTGGGACTGGCCCCTCCAGTGGCCTCCTCTGCAGCTGGGGGACCCGGGAGGCCCGCGGTAGATGGTCTGGCCTGGGGACACAGCCAGCCACTGTGGGTCCTGCTTGGAAGAGGAGAATCCCACCAAGAGCACAGAGGTGGGATCCAGGCCGAACCGTCCCCCTGGACCCACAGAAATGCCCGCCAGGGCAGCAGGGCGAGCTCCCAGACAAGAACGGCGGCTGTCGGTCTCTGTGGCCCGACCTCCCTCTTCCACGATGGTTTCCCACTCCCTTCTCCCCACAATTAGGTTCTTGGGGTCCAAGGACATGTCCCCCTGCTGAGCCACAAGCATTTCCACTCCCAGCTGCGTGCCGCGCACGTGACCTGCTAGACAAGACAGTGCTCGGGGGGCAGGGATTTAAGGCACCAAACCGCAGACGGCGGTCCCCTGGAGCAAGCTGGGGCGTCCTGTGGGCACCGGGGGGTGGACAGCAGCCTCCCAGCCCCGGGCCTGCCGAGTCGGCACCGGCCCCGGGTTCCAGCACGCTGCGGTGGACTCTGGGTGGGTTCCACGGACGTCCCTGCATGCGCGCCTGCGCTTTCCCAGGACTGCCTGTTCAGAGGCCTGTCGGAACCTGGAGGGCGCGTTAACCCTGCAGTAGCAGCACCCCCCCCCCGACTCCCGGCTCCGAGCAGCTCGAGGGCCGCAGCCGACTCCTCCCAGGCCTCGGGGTCCACTCCATTTGCACCCCGGATCTAAGCATGCTTTTACGTTCAAAATCACAAGGACCAGGGGCACCTGGGTGGTTCGTCGGTTGAGCGTCTGACTCTTGGTTCCGGCTAAGGTGGTGGTCTCAGGGTGGTGGGGTCGGGCTCTGCGCTCAGTGCAGAGTCTGCTTGGGATTCTCTCTCCCTCTGCCCCTCCCACTTGTGCTCTCTCTCTGTCTCTCTCTCCCTAAAATAAATAAATAAAAATCTTGGAAAGTAATAATAAAAATAAAATCATGAGGAGTGGGGTGGGCTGAGAGCTTGCGGAGGCTGTTTGCCGTAAAGCCTAGAAGACCCCCTCTGGGCAGCGGAGAAACGAGGGGAGGCCTGGAGGTCTGCGGTGGCTGGTGACCCACGGACTCTGTGGGGTCACATTTCCACTCTGCTGGAAGTTCCCCAGGCTAAGGCAGGCGGCGGGTCCTTACTATTGACTATCCTCCCGTCTGTCACCGGTCGTTTGACCGGGTATAAGGTCTGTTATCATCAAAAGTTTAACTCCTCCTGCTTCCGATTTGTCCCCCTGCTCCTCTGCGTCCGTGTGGCTGTGTCCCGGCCATTCAGGGTCCAAACCAAGCCTTCCATCTTCCCCCCTGCTGGGCTCACGCTTTTGTTTTTCTGTTTATGGATGAAGGCAGGAGTGGGTCTGGCCCCATGTGTGTTCCCCCCCGCTCCCTCCGCATCTCAGATGCCCCCTGATGCTGGGAACAGTCCCCACCATGCCTCACTTCTGCTCCCTGATGTATTTCTCTATTCCTGCAGGCAGAAAACTTTGTTTCATTTACTCAGGTTTTCTTATGTGTCCACGTGCCTATTAAGGCAACTTTTCTTCTTAGTTTTGTTTAGAGGGGGGCAGATGGAGGGAGAGAGAGAATCTCCTGCAGACTCCCCGATGGGCGCTGAGCCTGAGGTAGGGCTCGATCTCACAACCCTGAGACCATGACCTGAGCCGAAATCAAGAGTCAGACCCTTAACCGACTGAGCCACCCGGCGTCCCCTTGGTTACTTTTGTAATAGATTATTGTTTAGAGCAGTGTTCGGCTCACAGTAGAGCTGAGGGGAAGTACAGAGGGCCCCCCCACAACCTCCCCTGGTCCCTCTGCCCCCAGAGTGGTGCGTGTGTTATACTGGGTAAGGCTGCTCTCACACGTCGTTACCACCCAGACGGCTGTATGTTCATGGCTTTGCACAAACGTGTGAATGCATGGATCCACCATTCCAGGGTCGTACGGCTTGTTTTCACGGCCCCAAACCCGTGGTCTACTCGTTCATCCCTCCTCCCCCCGCCCCTGCAACCACGGACCCGTCACCGCCTCCATGGTTCTGCCTTCGCCAGAGAGCCCTGTCGCTGGAATCACGCAGGACGCAGCCCTCTCAGGCTGGCTTCTGTCACTCGGCGATCCGCACTCACGGTCCCTCCGTGTCTTCTCATGGCGTGATGGCTGGTTTCCTCTTAGCGCTGAACACTCCCCCATTGACTGGATGGACAGTTCCCGTATCCATCCACCCGCTGAAGAGCAGTTATGCACGAAGGGTCCCAAGGGTTGGCAGTTACGCATAAAGCTGCCGCGAACATCGTGTGCAGGGTTTTGTGTGGACGTGTGCGCTCATCTCCTTTGGGGAAACATCAGGGAGCGTGATTGCTGGGTTGTATGGGAAGAGCACGTTCCGTTTTGTGAGAGACCACCGAATTGCCTTCCAGGGTGGCTGCCCCGTCTGCTTCCCCAGCAGCCGTGAATGAGCGCTCCAGTCGCTCCACGTCCTCCCCAGTGCTCGCCGGTGTCCATGTTCTAGATTGTGGTCGTTCTCGTAGGTGTGCAGCCGAGTTCATCTCCCCGAGGACCTGGGATGTGGAGCCGCTTTACTTGTTGGCCATCTGTATGTCTCTCTGTTCAGGTCTTTTGTCCATTTTTAAAAGGTTGTTTGTGTTTTAATGTTGAGTTTTGAGAGTTCTTTATATATCATAGATAATGGTCCTTTATCAGATGTGTCTTTTGCAAATGTTTCCTCCCAGTCTGTGGCTTATCTTCTCACTCTCCAGACATGGTCTTTCATGGAACAGAAGTTTTACATTTTACAAAGTCCAGCTTATCAGTTTTCTTTCTTGGATTGTACCTTTGGTGCTGTATCTAAAAGTCATCCTCCTATGCAGGGTCCCCTAGGATTTCTCCTGTGGTGTCTTCTAGAAGTTTTACAGTTTTGCATTCAACGTTTAGTCTGTGATCCATTGTGAGTTAATTGTGAAGAGTGTAAGGTCTGTGTTAGATTCACTTTTTGTGTGTGGACGTCCTGTTGTTCCAGCCCTATTTGTTGAAGAGACGATCTTTGCTCCATGGATCACCTCGCTCCTTTGACAAGGATCCGTTAACTGTGTTTTGTGGCTCTATTTCTCTTCCATTGATCTATTTGTCTGTTCCTTCTCCAATACCACATTGTCTTGATCACTGTCGCTTTACAATGACTCCTGAAGTCGAATAGTGTCGGTCCTCCAACTTTGTTATTCTCCTTCAATATTATATTGGCGTTCTTAATGATTTTTGAAAACTGTTTTTGTTTCTTCTTATTTACTTACTATTTCTAATAGTCAGGTTCCATCAAAAATCTTTGGGAATCTGGTTAAGATCGCCTTTTTTTGAAGATTTTATTTATTTATTTACAGAGAGAGAGCGCGAGCATAAGCAGGGGGAGCTGCAAAGGGAGAGGGAGAAGCAGGCTTCCCGCTGAGCGGGGAGACCCGTGCGGGATTCGACCCCAGAGCCCTGGGATCATGACCTGAGCCGAAGGCAGAGGCTTAACGACTGAGCCACCCAGGCGCCCCTAAGGTTGCCTTTTACATATGTGTCAGCATGGGAAGAACTGATTCTTTGAAGTTCTGAGTCTCTGCTCCCGCCCCGCCCTCCCCATCAAAGGAAAGCACGTGGAGGGGTTAATACAGAACCATCTCTAGGGGACCTCATGCAGCCAGTGTTCTGAGTGGACAAGGTGAGGCCCCCAGGGTGGATGGGGACCCCCCAGTTGCAAACCGGTTGGGAACGGCAGGGTGTGTGTTGGGGGTGGCGTGCTCTGTTCTGGCGCACACCTGGGGTACGGAGGAGCTGGTGGCAGGGCCTCTGATGCGGTCCAGACCCTGAGGCCGGGGTCTATGAACCCACCGGAGCAGGTGCAGATGGGAGTGTGAGCTGGGGCTAGGACGGTGTGCAAGCCCTCCCCGCCGCTCTCTGGCCACCCCAAGGCTCTGGGCGGCCTGTGCAGGAACCAGTGCCGTCCCCACCCACCCTCTGTTTGGTAGCTTCACCTCTGTCTCTGCCCCGAACCAGGATTTCTATGGCCGGCCAAGCAGCTGATAGACATCTATTTATTTTGGCAGAAAGGATTTTTCAGGAAATGAGAAGTGGACAGAATTGTTTAGTCTTCTGTCCTTCTGCTGGCTCTGGGAAAGGCAGGGTGCCCAGCTGTGAATGAGGGGCAAGTGGGCTGCGGGGAAGGTGCACGGGAATGCTCGCCCCACGCACGATTCAGTCTCTCTCCTCTGGAGCACTCACTTAGCTCCACGTCAGCAGAGGTCTGGCCAACGACAGCGACCCTATGCATCCTGGCCGAGTGCACACCAGCCCCCATCCGCCCAGCTGTCCCCAGCACCCCTGTGGTTTTGTCCTCCCTCAGCCTGGGACGACCTTCCCACTCACCTCCACCTCCTGTGAACATGCTGATGTGTGTTTGTGTGTGCAGGTGTGTGCAGGGGTCTACACGCAAGTGCATGTGTGTGCATCAGCACGTGTCCATGTGTGTTTACGTGTTTGCGGGCATGTGTAGGCATCTACATGCAAGTGCACGTGTGTGTGTGGGTGTGTGCAGGGGGCTACATGCATGTGCACGTGTGTGTCAGCATATGTGCGTGTGTTCATGTGTGTGTAGACACATGCGGGCATCTACACACAAGTGCACGTGTGTGCATCAGCATGTGTCCATGTGTGTTTACGTGTTCGCGGGCATGTGTAGGCATCTACATGCCAGTGCACGTGTGTCAGCATGTGTGTGTAGACACATGCGGGCACCTGCACACAAGTGCACGTGTGTGCATCAGCACGTGTCCATGTGTGTTCACACGTGTGCAGGTATATACAGGTGTCTGCATGCAGGTGCATGTGTGTACATTATCATGTGTCCACGCATGTATTCACATAGGTACAGGCATCTACGTGCAAATACACATGTGTGCATCAGCACATGCCTGTGTGTGTTCACATGTATGTGTGCACAGGTGTGCACATGTGTTCCTGGAGTAGCTCCATTACCCAACACAGTGCTTGACTTGGGCGCGCAGCCCCACATCCAGCTGGGGTCAGCCCCTGCCATCCTGCCCACGGCTGGGGTCACTGCAGGCTTAGGCCTTTCTGGAAGTCCGGGAGTCCTGAGCACTCAGAGGGTGGGGCAGCCTGGTGGACGGGAGGTGGCTGGGTTCCCCAGAGCGGCTGTTTGACCTCAGCCAGGTTAATGACCCTCTTGGGCCCTGTTTTCTCTCCTGTTCGAGGCCAAGTGGGTACAGGACAGGGTGCTGGTCAGGGCAGGGATTCAGACAGCCACCCTGAGTTTACAATGAGGCGGGGTTCAGGGCTGGCACCCCAGACCCAGGAGGCCCATCCACAGAAGTCAGGTGGGCATCACAGGGTCGGTCTTGGGGCCTGGACTGGGCTCCCGATCCCGGGATCTCCTCCAGCACTGGCCTAAGCAAAGCAGACGCTGGGGGCCTGGCTCCTCATGCATAGTCGTTTTGTTTTAGTTTTCTGGTCAGTGCAGTGATAACTGAAAGTCCAGGAAAACCAGGTATTTTAGGGAAGGAGCTCGCGCTGTGGCTGAGACAAAGGGAGCGACTCCCCGGGGCCTGGAGGCCAGGAGCATCTGGGGAGGCTGCCCCGCCTCTCCCAGCCTCCTGCACCTGCGGCCACGCCCCCCCACATGTCTGCCCTCCACTCTTCCCTCTTATGAGGACACTTGCGATGGGGGGTAGGGCCCACCGGGGGCCCCTGGACCATCCCCTTGTTCGAGAGCCTAACTCATCCAGATCTGCAAATATACTTTTTCTTTAAAAGGTCACAGTCCCAGGTCCCGGGGATTGAACATGGATGGGAGCTGCATTTCTCAGCCCCCCACAGACAGAGGACAAGAAGGATCTCCCCCGAATACCCTGCTGCCGGCAGGTCACGGCCCCCGCAACAGACGGAAGGGAGGGCAGTCAGGAGGGGAGGGCGCTGGGCTGGCCGGGGGGGGGGTTGCTGCTGGGGGGCCATCGCTCAAGGACATCAGGAGGGAGCACGACCGGACCCGGGGCCCGTCCCTGCCCTCCAGCCTAGTCTCTGTTACCTCGCCAAGCCAGGCGGCAGTGGCCAGCGTTCTCAGCAGGTGACTGCAGGGCCGCGAGGTCCTGAGAGCCGAGCCCCTGCAGAGCCCCTGGGCCCTCACACATCCTGTAAGGCCCCACCCTACACTTTGGATGCTGCAAAGCTCAATTTTGCAATTCTCCTGCAATGTTTACAAGAGCCTCTTTCCGTTTCCCGGGGCGCGCTGTAAACATGCAGGCCTGGCTCTCGGCAGGCTGCGTAACTGTGGTTTTGGTGGACAGTTCCAACAATGTGCTCCAGGCCCCACGGTTATCCGGGACGGCGTCAGAATCCGCACCGAGGGGAGATTGGCAGTTCATGGAACGCCTGCTCTCCTGTCTCGTCCTGGCAGCTGGGAGACATTCCGTCCTGCTGGCCTGTTAGCATCTTGGATAACAGTCCCGAGAACAGGGACCGACTCCAGCCCCTCTGCACCCCAGCACGGAGCAGGATCGTGGGGAAGTCAGTGTTGGGAGGGAGGGACTGGGTGACATCAAGCCTCCTGATTTCACTGAGGTTGCAGCTCTTCCAGGGCAGGTTGGGTCGTGTGTGTGTGTGTGTGTGTGTGCAAATATCCTTAGGGATTGTGTACCCCTCACCACTCCGTACAGAATACTCCATCTTTGTGTGTATCTGTGCGTATGTTCCTGCCATGTGTTCATGCACATCTGTGCAAATGTGTTATGGTGCGTCTGTGTGTGTGCATGTGTGTTCTCAGTGTGCCAGCATGTGCACACGTGTGTGCAGCCATGTACCTGTGGTGCGTGTGTTCTCGGTGCGTTTGAGCATGTGTGCACATGCATGTCATTGAGTGTCTATGAGTGTACGTGTGTGTTCTCGGTGCATTTGAGCACGTGTGTGCATGCATTTGTGTACTTGTTACCCGGCTCCATCTCTCCTCTCTGATCCCCAGCCCCGACCAGGTGCATTCGTTCTGAACTGGAAGGTGACGAAGTCGAGGCCGAGCTACGGCCTTTGCGCAGGTCAGCAGGGGCGTCAGGACTGCCTGCTCCTGAGCCGTCCGCAGGGAGCCAGGGCTGGGGGAGGCTGGGGGGGGCCCGTTGGTCCAGACGCCTCCTCTGGAATGAATGGCAAATGTCAAACGCAGCCCCAAGGGAAAGAGTTCCCACACCTAATCATGTCCCGAGAGAGGTCGGGAGTGGGGCCCGGGAGCACGTGACGGGCGAGAACAAGGCCCCTTTGTGCGCTCGGGCAGCTGTGGCTACACCGCACGGCTCAATGGGCCTGCTGTCTGGCCGCCTGGCCGGGCCCGGGGACAAGAGCTCCCCTGCTTGACACAGCAGAGTCTGGGGCCTCCCGCCACACAGGGGAGCAGGGGACGCTGGGTGTGGCAAAGGCCGCTTGCAGCCTGGGATCCCTGTGGGCATCCTGATGGCCTCGTGGAGCTCGGCCTGCAGCTCCTCCCTGCAGCCCCCAGCGTGGGGTCGCTCCCCAGCCTCCCTCCCCTGCTGCCGGCCTGAGAACTGACCAGGGGGCTGTCCAGGACAAGCAGGCGTAAGTGAGCACCCCACTTTGAGGGCCCTCCGTCCTCGGGTCCCCAGGATCTCCTTATTCTCAGAGAGAGGAGCCGCCGTCCCTTCTTCCCACACAGCAGGGAGGAGTCCAGTGGATGTCAGGGCGCTGGGAGGGGGGTTGGGGGGGCTCTGGCTGGGCAGGGAGACAGCCTGAGGGGAGGGGGCCAGCAGACAGGGCAACGGGGCATCTGGGTAGAGGAGACGAGGCTCACCGGGTGGGGTGCTGCTGAGCAAATACAAATGAATGGAGGCTACAGAGCTAAGCCTGAGGGGCTGGCGGCAGGCAAGGAGGAGGCTTAACAGCAGGTGCATGTGGAAACGACACAGAAATGTGCCTGGGGAGCTCCCACCGGGCAGATTCGAACATTAGAATAAAGTCAATAAGGACAAGATGATAGTCCGTTGCATGAAATGGGGAGCAATGAGTCTCCATTGACGTAAATATATGTAATTCATAAATGGGGGAAAGCTCTTCCTTACAGTAGAATTCCAGCCAGTAAATGATGGAATTAGAAAATCACTATTTGAGGGGTGCCTGGGTGGCTCCGTCGGTTGAGCGTCCGACTCTTGGTTTCGGCTCAGGTCCTGATCTCAGGGTGGTGGGATCGAGCCCCACATGGGGCTCCCTGCTCAGCGGGGAGTCTGCCTTTCTCTCCCTCTGTCCCTCCCCCCACTCAAGTGTTTTCTCTCTCTCTGAAATAAATAAATAAAATCTTTTACAAAAAGAAATTATTGTGGAATAAAGATAATATTTTTTAAAAGGCGGCTCCTCATGCCGCTGGTTTCTGTGCTCACCCTCCAGCCACGCTGTCTGGACGTGCTCACACCTGCCTGTCTTCACACAGAGCAGAGCCACAGGGCCCCGAGGGAGGTTGAGACCCTGCTCCGGGCCTCCGCAGACAGGGGCAGGAGCGGGGGAGCTGTTCCCCTGGCACAGGAGGGCAGAGCTGGGGGCCTCTGAGCCAGCAGCACCTGCCACGCTGCCCTTGCGCAGGGGGGAGCTGACCGAGTCTGTCCCAACCGTGACCCTCCCCTTCTCCCTCCCACTGATGAAGCCGGCCGTGAACACCCACCTGGGGGCCTGGTGCTGCTCGTCCAGGACTGACACTATGCCCTGCAGCTGGAGGCCCTCCCGCCTACCCTCAGGGCCAGGTTCTGGCTCCCTGGACCACTCCCCAGAGGCCAAACAGGTTACATGTGTCACGGTCCACAGCGCACACATGAGACCAGACTGTGGAGGGGACTCAGGGCCACCACCCCCAAGCCCCTGTTGAACCCAACAGCTCCTGGGCTGGACTGGGGGTGTCCTCGGAGTCCCAGGAGGAGCCCCTAACCCACCAGTAACTGGGCTCCCAGGTCCCTAGTGGTCTGACACCCCAGGAGTTTCTTAAAAACCCACATTCCCAGGCCCTGACCCACAAATTTGGCATGGGGTTGGGGGCAGGAGGCCGTGTGGACTCCCACTGGGGGGGGGTGGAGCCCCATGTGGTTACCACCTCCTCCCGTCTGCGCGGCACATTCTGGGTGCTCATCTGTCACGTCCACTGCGATAGGCCCGGTCCACCTGCCCACCACCTGCACCATGGCCGCCACACTGAGCAGAGCCCAACCGGCCAGTGCCCCACTGTCCCTGTGCCTCCCACTCGGGACCCCAACCCCGGAGGCTGGTTCCTCCCAGCCGAGCCCCTAGCAAGACTCCCCACCACCCATCGGCCCCGAGCCGCCCTGCTCCTGAGTCTGCACCTGCTGCCGCCCGGCCTGGCCGCCGCTCGTGCCGTCCTCGGGGGTCACAATAATGCCTGACGACACCCACTCCCTGCCCTGCCCTGCTGCCAGGTCGGCCTGGGGCCCCATGTCTCTCCCGGGACCCCAGGCTGTCACTGCCACTCCGGAGCGGAGACGCCAGCTCACCGTTCACAAACATATGGTACAAGGGATTCCCATCTCTGCCAATAACCGAATCAATTCCACATGGAGTCCAAAGTGTGACATTTTTCAGTCAGATCGCAGTGGTAATTGTGACGGGATGTGCGACTGGGCATGTGGGCCGTGGCCCCGGGGACACGGTCAGGAGCCACCAAGCCGCACCTGCGTGGTCTCCTTGGAGGAATCTTCCCAGCAGAGGCCGAGAACAGGCTGCTGGACCCCCACCTGTCCCTCTGCCCCTTGGGAAAGGCATGGCTAGGGGCGAGGGCTCCATGGGCGGGCTCCCTGGAGATGACCTGGGGTTGAGATTCATGCCCCAGCCCTCAGGGATGGCTACCACCCAAGCTGAGTCTATGACTCGGGCTCCCAGTGGGACAGTGCCATCTGACAGGTGACCCCTCGGTCGGTGTCCTGAGCACCCGGCCTGAGTCTCTCCGGGGGAATCTAGGAGCTGGTGCAGTGGGCGCCAAGGAGCCTGTCTGCACGCCAGCGAGTGCGGGTTTGTGTCCTAGACAGGATGTGTGCTCCCTGGGGACAGATGGCCTGAAACAAGCATCTTGAATTAATCGCAGGACTAACAGTCACCGGAAAGTTCCAGATCCTGGCCCTCGTTTTCAAACTGCAACATGAGAAAAACGGTCCTCTTGGAACAACACTCAAGGAGCAGGGAAGTACAAAAATAAAGATGCTTTTTAACGACACCCATGGGTCCCCTGTACCTGACACATGACGGAAATAAACTATCAGTGAACCCTCTTTGTGGCGGAAAACGTGTCTCTAAGCTTAAGACCAAAAAGGAAACCAAAAAGTCATACAGCTGACTTTGTACAAATAAAATGTCACTATATCAAAAATTACTATAAATGGATTTTATAGATAAATCTGTTCAAATTATCACACTGGATTTTAATTATAATATACTGGCCATAAATCCAATCAACATCACTGGGAGTGTAAGGGCCTTGTTTTTAATTTTTAAAAAGTGGGAAACTGTGGAAACGTAATTGCAAGATGTGGAAAAGCAAGAGCTCTTACAGATCACTGAGAGAGAGAAAGGCCCTCCCTAGAAAGACGGGGCCCGGGAGATGTGGCCCTCCCAGGTGACAGGACCGCACGTGCAAGGAGCCATCGATGCGTGCGTTCACCACAGGGACATACAGCACTAGATGCAGACACGGCCACACGCGTGCACACACACACACCCACCTGCACGCATGTGCAGTGCACACGGACCTACATGCATGCACACATGCTCGTGCATGCATGTACACACACAAACACATACCCGTGCATACCTACATGGACGCAGATGCACACTCACATCTGCTTGCACACAAGCCTGGGGAGATGTACCCAAACTGTCACTGCCATCTCTGGGGTGTGGATTGTCTATGGTTTTGATTTTCCATGGGCTGCTTATTGGAGTTTTCTAAAATGAATATGTATTCTGTGATCAAAATACCCAAATAATATTTTTCAAAAAATAGAAAGAAAGAAAAGAAAGCAAAAGATCATTTAACAGGGCACTCTCAACCTCTCAAATGTTTGTTGAAAACACAATCTTGGTCAATTTTGGTGCTCTCCCCAAGAAAGTTCAAAACTTAAAACATCCTGTGCAGGATTTTCAATCTCTGGCCACCGTGCCCTGGCTGACCTTCCTCCCTGACCTCAGATGGGGCGCTCTGGGGGAGGGCGTGGGGTGGGGGGCCTGGGCAGAAGTGATGCAGCCCCCCCAAAGCCGAGGAGAGGCTGGGATGGACAGGACCTGAAACGCATCCATCCCGTTGAGGAGAACCAAGGCTGCGGCTGGCCTGTGGCTCTGGAGCCCCCTGCGTCCGCCAAGCCGCCGTGAGCTGGTGACGGGCGAGACCCAGAAAAGTTAAGTTTTTAACTGGAAGTGTGCATAAGCAATGCCCACGTGTACTCACATACATACTTTGTGAAGATACATGGATCTGACCACGTCCATGCTCTTTCCTAAGCCGTCCGCCCCCCATCCTCGCTGGGGTACAGAGCAGTGCAGCCGGGGCGCTGTGGGGAGGTGGGAGCCCCACGGCCCCAGGAGCATGGAGGGGGTGTGGCTAGAAAGGTCTGGAGCTCAGTTTGGACCTGATCCTCAGGTGAGGCCGAGCACCGCGAGCGCGTCTGCTCTGGTTGGGTTTGGGGTGATGGGGGGGATTGCTTGCATGTGATCTGCGTGGGGCTGTGGCTGACGTGGGCCCGTTCCACCGTCCACGCCGCCACGCTGTGGACGTGGCTCAGCGCCATGGGCCTCTCGGGCTCTGCGTGACCCGTGAGTGACATTGGCAGCCTTTCAAGGCTGTCTGGGGGCAGCGGGGGAAGAGCCCCTTTCGCAGGAGTCCATAGCCCTGATCTTGCTTCTCTGCATGAGGCAGCTGCCCACTGCACACACAGGTGTCACGGGGCCCTCTCCCTGCCCCCGTAGGGTCGTGCTCAGGGAACAGCGTAGAACAATGACTCCCTGACTGCTGTCCCAGCTGTGCCTAATAAACCGGCCTTTGCCTCCGACCCAGCCGTCCGGCATCCTCCACCAGCCCCCAGAAGGTGGGCAGGCCAACGGTCAGCAGCAGGGGGGACAATGCCACACGGCCACAGTTCTGGACGCAGAGGTCCCTGGACACCCACGCAGAAGGTTCCAGTGGAGCACAGGGACACTCGGGGACCAGCGTGTCTGGGAGAGTGAGTGAAACCATCCAGCCAAGCTGAGCCAGCAGCAAGGGAACCCCCCTCCGCTCCGCAGACAGACCCTGACATTGACCACAGCGCATGCATCCACCACGGGGGAGGCGGCAGCGCCTAGCACAGGAGCACCATCTGCGGAGCTCCCCGCCCACGGGAGAGTCCACGGCCTGCGGTGCGGGGTCAGGAGGAGGAGGTCGTGAGGACCAGCTGGGAGTAACCGGGCACTGGGAACCAGGCCCCCCGAGGAGAGAGATGGCTCCCCGGATTTGGGGGTCCCCCAAGGCTCTCAGCACACCATATTTGGGTGAGCTCGACGGCAGCTTCCCGCTAGAAAGCAGGGTCCCCGGCCTCCTCGTCAAGGTGGGCCTGGGGAAGGCCTCTGGCCACAAGGGAAGGTCCTGGGCCACATGGGACACAGTGGCGTCCAGGTTTCGGAAGCACCATCACGGAGGGCGGACGGTGACCCCCCGGGCCGGGAAGGCTGTGGGGGTCTGCTGGGGGGCCTGGCGGAGGGGGAGCTGGGGCCACGTCCCACAAGCCCCGCCCCTGCCTGAAAGGCCACCAGGACTGTTCACACGCATGGTAACCGACTTCACAGACCCTCAGATTCCATCACCCGGATGGTAATTTGGTGATAAATTTATTTATTCAGGCTTTATTTCAACAAATATTTCCTAGCACCTTTGGCTTAAGTAGAGCAGGATCGCCGGATTGGCTTTACCACTTGGATGACCTGACATCTCTGCCTGCCTCAGTTTCCTGCCCGCAGCGTGCAGGGTGAGTCTCGGACGGACGACGAAATGGGTGAGTACACGTCAATTTCTCAGACCTGCGCCGCCAGGGCTTGTTACAGCTTCAGAGGGAAACTGAGGCGAAAGCCTAGCGCTCGTCTCGGCCCCTGGCGGGACCCGCGGAAGGACAGGTGCCCAGGAGCCCCTTCGACGTGGCCACACACAATTTTTGGCTGAATGTACAGTGGCCGAGGGTCAAGGTCAACACTTAGCAAAACCAAATATGACATCTGTGCTGGTCAGCTTGGGCGGCCGTAACAGGAAGCCCGGACCCGGTGTCTCAAACAGCGGCACTGTTCCTCACGGCCCTGAAGGCTGGACGGCCCACAAGGCGGTGCTGGCGGGGGTCGCCGACGCCCTCTCCTCCCCGAGGGGCCCCTCTGTGCCCGTCTGCGTCCTGATCTCCCCTTCCCACACGGACACTGTCGGGCTGGGCAGGGCTCACACCAGTGATCTCATCTGATTTAATCACCTCTTTAAAGACCATACCTCCAAATACAGCCACGTTCTTCGGTGCAGGGGTCAGGGTTTCGACATGTGCCCTCAGCACACAGATCTAGGGAAGACCCGGGATCCCCTCAAGTCCTGCCTGCAGGGCTGTCGTTCAACATTACTTGGTCTGCGCAGGCCCGCTCCCGAGCCCCGCCACCCTGGTCTTGCCGCACGGTGCTGCCTTGGCGGGGCTGGGTGGCCCTGGGGTGACACATTGCTTCGGATGGGCACTGCCCCCTTGCCCCCTGCTGCTCCCCAGCTGCCGCAGCCTTCCTGGCGCCCGACAACGGGCGGATCTTTGCAAGGGTTCCAGGATGCCAGGAACACAGAGGAAGGGAGCGCTCGAGATTCGGCCTTCCCAGGCTGGACGCCAACGTGGGACCTCTGTGCGCCCCTAAATGCCAGCGTCTGTGGGGGCGCCCCGTGACTTCATGCCCGCTCCCCGAGAACAGCAGGAGGGAGGCACCACCGCCTCCTCCCACTTCGGGGATGAGAAGCACTGGGGCCCCGAGAAGTTCGGTGACACGGCTCCCCGTCACGGCGACGGGCAGAGTCAGAGTCACGCCCATACGTGCGGCTCTGGGCTGAGCCCGTCGCTCCGCGCCCTGTTGCCCACGGTGCCGCCAGCCGTTCGCGGGTCAGGCCGTGGCAGGCTGGGCCCGGCCCTCTCCGCGCGCCCGTTCGTGGGAGCTTGTGGAGCCGGCCTGCGGCTGGGCACGGAGTGCTGGGCAGACAGCCGCCGGCCTCCCCCACGTCTGCCGGCCAGGCCCAGGGACATGAGCTGTTCGGGGGCTGCTTCGGGATTACAGGAATGTCAGGAAAAGCCATCTAGCCTCCAGACTCTGCACAGCAGACGCTGATGGATTCCCCACTTGCCTCTGGACGGCGGAGGGTACATCTGGCTCTGGCCAGGCAGGCTCCACTCTGTCTGTGCATCTCTGATTGGGGTGATAACTGTTTCCCTCGAGACCGGCCGGAGGGGCCTGTCCACGCTCCAGGGTGTGAGGCCAGCACTCAGGGACAGTCCCCAGAGTCCCATCATGGCGCCTGGCCGAGGCTGAGCCACTTCTCTGAGTGGGAGGGTGGATGCTCTGGCACAGATTTGGGATCAAAGCACCTGGAAACACTTTCTCAGTCCGTCCTGCCGTGTGCACAGCTGGTGTGAGGCTGGACTTTAAAACTCCAGCATCGCCAAGTAAATACTGGGTCGGCTGCTAGGCTTCATTAACATTCCTGGAGAAATCCCAAATCCCCACCTCTGCCCCCGCTCCCTCCAGGGTCGGCCGCATTCCCCCCCGCCCCGAACCCCCCCGTCCCCGAGCACATGTCCTCTCTCCTTGGCCCCAGACAGCACAGGTACACCCGGTGGCCGGAACGGGAGCCAGACGCTCCTAGGCCGTGGCTTCCTTGGCAGGTCTGAGCTGCCCAGCCACGCGGGGTCACAGCTCTGGGGCCGCTGAGAGGAGCCTGGCTCCTCGGGCCAAGCGAGCACCGTGGCCCCTGGGTGCTTGGCTGACCCCGTGACTCGGAGCGTCGGGGCCAGCCCCGGGCAGCACTCACAGCACGTCCTGACGGCACTAATAGCCACTCGGGGCCAGCAGGTCCCAGAGAAGAGTAGACAGAGCCTGTCCCTGGAGCTGGGGCAGCCGCGTCCCTGAGGCCCACAGGCGGACAGGGAGCCAACCCCATCTGCAGCCTCAGGCTGGGGCCTGCCGTCTAGGCCCAACGTCCTGGTGTCAGGGAGGGGGAGCTATTCCTGGCGAAGGGGTACAACTTGCCTAAAGCTGCGCAGAGAGGCGGGTCAGGACCCGACCTCACCTCTGGCTCTTGGTCCCCGTGGGAGCCAAGCCCCCCAGGACCCAGGGAAAGCCATAGGTTAGGTCAGCGTTTGCCCAGAAGACGCAGACGCTGCAGTCTGGGAGGCTGGGCATGGGGACCCTGGGCAGCCAGCGAGCGCAGTGGGCCCAGGACCAGGGCTGAGGCAAGGGTCTCATATTGCGGGTGGGTCCCAGGTTGCTGTGAGCTGTGCACTGGGTGGGGGAAGGAGCCCCGTGTGAGGGACCCCTCCCCCAAGTCAAACAGAACCTAACACATTTGGGGTGGATGGACTCACAGGAGATGGAGGTGGCCGCTGACTGCCCAGGGCAGGCATGGTGGGGTTGGGAGCAGGCTGGAGAGCAGAGGGGACAAGCAGGGCCAGGTGGGGGGGGCGGAGGGGAGGGGGCAAAGCGCCTTCTTGCTGTTCACCTGGCTCAGGATGAGAAGCGACCGGAGTGTGCGCGAGTTAGTGGGGCCAACAGCAGAGAGGGGGCAGCAAATGAGGGACCCAAGGAGGGGGTATTGGGGTGTCTGGGACGGGGCGAGGGTGCTCAGTGACCCCAGGTGGGCTCTCGCTGTCCTCACCAGCTGTTCTGAGATTCTCTAGGGCCATGAGCTGCAAGATGGGGGTGGGGGGCATTCAGGGCCAGAGGCTCCCTGGGGAGGGGGTGAGGAGGTGAGGACAGTAGCGGGGGGGGGGGGCCACCGGGCCTGACAGAGAGGGAAGGGCCAGCAAGAGGGGCTGATGGCAGAGACTCAAGGGGCCCCTTTGGGGAAACGGGGGCAAGTTAGATGCTGGGGGTGGGGGCGAATTCCAGGCCAGAGAAGGTTCCCAGGGCGCTGACCATCCCCCAGCGCCTGCGAGCTTTCAGAGGGGTTTTTCTGAGGTTCTCATGCTCCAGGCTTTCCCAATTCCGTGAGATGTAGATAGGAAGTTGTGGTTTGCAGACACTGTCCTGCTAGATGGTGGACATTCCAGCCCTGCAGGCTTCATGGGATTATTCTCAAATGGCTCCAGGGATTTGGATGGACGGGCCAGCTGTGGGAACTCTCTCCCAGATCCAGTCTGTCCTCATTCTGAGGGGCTGTGAGGCCCAGGAAGGTCAGTGGGTGGCAACGGAGTTAGTAAAAAGCCTGGATCCAGGCCTCTGAGGAGTCTGGGTTCAAGACCTCGACCTCCGGAAACTTCCTATATTCAGAAAACGTGCACCTTTCTCTGCAGCCTGGAGCATAAGGCCCTGGACTGGGGTGGGCGCTCGAGACGGAGACAGAGGGAGAAAGGGGACAGACACACAGAGATACTGAGGATGAGAGCATGGGGCGACCCCAGATCCCATTTGTCGCCCCCACACTGGCCGTTTGCCTCTGAAATCCAGAAGCAGTCTTGCAGTTGCAGCCCAAGGAGCCCCCAACACGTGGAGGTGGGTGCCCACCTCCAAGGGGTCTGAAGAGGCTCCGAAGACCACCACAGGTGCCCGGCTGGGCACTCGGCAAGCCTCCACACGCCCTGGCTTGACTTGCTGCGTATTCGATATTCCACACTTGACACAAACTCCATTCGTTGTGAAATCACCCCAGCATCCCATCCATGTCCTCAGGTGCTATTTGGGGCTCTGACTCTAAGCCCCTCTGGAAATATTTGCCCAGACATGACTGCGGTGTAGAAAGTTCCCACTGAGAAGCACTCGGATTACGGCCCCCCCTCCCTCACGGTGCCCACAGCTTCGGGAAGCACTGGTACCCTTCAGCAGGAAGCGGGCGCACAGGGCAGGCCGGCAAACCGCATCCGCCTCAGGCACTCTGCCCGCAGACCGCAGGCCCCGCTTCCATCCCCAGAGACCTTGTTCACCACCCACCGAACTAGATGTTCCCAGATTTTGAGCTGGTGTTAGGATGTAACTTTGTTATGTGCCTCTGGTGATAAGCACATTCCCCAGCACAATCCCAGCAATTAACGAAACTCAGAGAAGGGGACGTTTCACGGAACTGTAGATGGGTTATTCTCGAAAATGCATCTGTGTCCTCATCCTTCGGCATTCAGTAACTCTGTGCCGATGATCTTCTGTGCCGTCCGACACAGTCTCGATTGGTTGTGTGAAAACCAAGCTCTGAGCGAATCCCTGGGATACAAGCAACGTGGCTAATGTCCCACAGAGCACACAGTGCCTGCAGCTCAGCCCCCGCCCACCCCTGCCTTCCGGCTCAGCCAGAGGAGGGGACAGAGGGCCACGCCAGGGGCACAGACTGTCCCCCAGAACAAAGGGAGAAAGGAGGAAAGAGAAGGAGAGGATTTTTAAAATCATGAAGCGATCATGTTCTAGTTCATAGCAATACATTTTAAAAGCTAGATTACATGGGTGATTTTCTCGGGAAATACATTTTCCAAGTACAAAGCAACTCAGGTAGAAATAGGAGATCTAATTAGTCCAATGGCCCGGGAGCAGGAAAAAAACAGCCGAAGGTTTATCCTTAAAGAGGCCCCACGTGCAGGCAGTTTTGTGGTAAATCCACGAACTTTAAGGAATAACCTGCGCTTAGGAACGTGGGCTTGGGAGACCAGCTGCTGGGTTCAAATCCTGTCTTCACGTCTCACCAGCAGGGTGTGACCTCGGGCGGGTGACTCACACGCTCGGTGCCTCGGCTTCCTCATCTGTCAAATGAACATGAAAACGGTACCTAATTCACAGGGTCTGTTTGTAGGTTTAGACTTGACTCACATGAAATAGATACAACTGTTTGCTTAGAAAGAACTGGATACACTTGAATTGTTACCAAGAGTTACTTGCTCCCAAGCACAGGAAGACAAAAGCATCACAATTCGGTCCATATAATTAGTCAAAAACCAGTGGTGGGGATCACACACACACGCACACTGATAGGGACGTATTACTTATATTAGGGACACATGATTTATAATAGGTGCACAACGCCCTAAATAAAAGCACCAACAAACAGAATCCAATACATCAGGGGCAAGTTCATCTCAGGAATGCAACATGAGTCAACGTCACGAAACCCGTTAGTACGATGCATTACATTAAGAGATTAAAGAGGCAAATCCTTTATCATCTCAAAAGACGGTCAGTTCCCCAAAAACCATGTGGTAGAACTGAATATCCATTACTGAATTTTGAGCACATACAACCATGAGATCTTTAGGGAGCAAAGAATAGTGGGAAAGTCCCCAACCCTAACACTCGTTGAACGAATACTAGAGTGGGGGTCAGCAAACTTGCGTGAAAGGTCACATAGCAAATCTTTGAGGATTTCACCGCCACTGTCGTGGCCTGGGGCCATTACAGTCTACGTAAATGACAGGAGTGGCTGCGTGCCGGCAGAACTTTACTTAGGAAAAGAGGTCATGTGGGCTGGATTTGACCCCCAAGCCAAAGCTTGCAGACCCTGCACTGGAACCATTCACATTAAAGTCAGAAACAAGAGAAAGGGGCGCCTGGCAGCTCGGTCGGTTGAGTGTCTGGCCCTTGATTTCGGCTCAGGTCCTGATCTCAGGGTCGTGGGATCGAGCCCCACATCCGGCTCCGTGCTCAGCACAGTCTGCTTGTCCTTCTTCCTCTGCCTCCCCTCACTCGTGCTCGCTCTCTCTCTTCCTATCTCTGAAATAAATGAATAAGTAAATAAATAAAATCTTAAAAAAGAAAAGAAACAAAAGGAAGATGACTGATTTTATATCTGACTCCTAACAAATGGAATAATATAAGGAAATATATGATTTATAAATACTAAAGGCAGAGATAAACTACAATTAATTGCATACTGATAGGACTATTTGACTAGGAAAATCCAAACTGGAAAATCAATGGCAACCCATTAGAATTACAAGTGGCCAATTTTAAGGTCAATATATAAAAATAATAATATTCATTAAAACAACAATATATAATCATAACATTTATGGGGAAAAGTGTGCCATTTGGGACAGCAATAAAACCCAGCAGTAAACCAAGGATGAAGAGATCTGACATAAAAGAAAACGAGAAAACTTCCCCAAAGTTCTAACTAAGTTGAGAGACCCATTCCTGAGCAGGGCTCCATGTCACGTCAACAGCAATATTCCCAACTGTGCCCATACACTCAGTGCAATCCCCGTAAGATTCCCAACAGGGTAGGTCTGTTACCACTGCTTCTGAACGTCATATGAAAGAGAAAATGTGCAGGACCAGCTGACAGGCACGTTTAAAAGGATGCAGAAGGGCTTGCTATAAAGCCATCCTAATGAATGAACTGTGGCCCGGGCAGAAATGGACAAGTTGGTCCGCGGGTCAGGACCCAAAGGCCAGAGACAGAACCAAACACTTGTGGGAACTTAACAGATGATGACGGGAGCGTTTCATGCCAGTGGGGACAGGATCCCTTGCTCAGGAACGATGCTGCGTCCTTCAGCTCTGCCTCCGGCAAGGACGACGTCACAGCCCACCAGCCTCCGTGCACTCGCTGGCTCTGCCTTCCACGGAGCCCAGCGATGCGTGGGCCGCTCCCACCTTGGTGGTGTGTTTCTTACCACTTGGTTGAGCAACAGGAGCCTGGACCTTCCGAAAGGCGCAGAGAGGAGGCCAGGGAGCGGAGCCACCTCCTGACTGAGGAGGGAAGCCCACAGGAGGAGACGCCCTGGAGGGTATGGGGTGGTCACCGGGACACAGAGGACAGCATCAGCCACACCCTCTGGGCTGAGGGGACCAGCGAGGGCAGCAGGGGGCACAGCCGCGGGGACGAGCCCGAGTCCACGGCCCCCTGGGGGCTGGGGGGGGCTGACGGAGCCCGGGATAAAGGACACCCCACCCCCTCCCAGGTTCTCCTGGGCTGGATCCACTCTCTGCAGGTCTGGAACTTGCTGGAAGAATTCACAACCGTGGCCAGATCCAGAGCTCCAAACCAAGAAGGCAGCGTCACGCGGACTTGTCACCCCGGGGCTCCACGGGTGGGGTCCTCTGCAGCCAGCATGGATTCCTGCTCTGCACTGCATTCCGAGGAGGAGCCCCCAGACCCCCCCATCTGTGTGTGTTTCCGCTGACGCTATTATCCGAGAAGGGCCAAGACGCGTCCTTGAAACAGGCCTTCCAAACATAAATAAGCAGCCTGTTTCAGTAAAACAAATTACGCACTTTTTGACATTTGCCAGTGTTTTGATTCCAGAAAGGCTGTGGGCCATTCCCACAGTCCTGGCCCCCCACCCGTGGCCCTGCCCCCCGCCTCCTGCCCCCGCTCACACTCACACATCTTCCCACAGCCTCCGGGGACCCGGCTCGCGGAGGAGGGCAGATGCTTGCCAGGCTCACCCCCGGCAGAAAACCCACCCCTGAAGGCACAGACAAGGAGCCACAAATTAGGGACCCAGAGCACTTTTAAAGGACGTTCTGCATCACCTGCCTTGGGGCAGGCCAAGTTTTGTTTTCCTGAACTGTGGACCCCACTGGCCTCGTGGGAGCTAACTTTTTACTGTAAGTCTAGCTTCCCCTCAATCCTCGGAGAGGGGCGAGGCCCTTACACCCCACGCACAGGTCAGCCTGGGACCCCCGCACCGGGGAGCTTTCATGCTCCAGGGTCCAGCATCCCCACGAGTGGCCCCCAGCCTAGGGCTTCCACACCCCACACGACCTATTTGTGAGGAGATCGGTGGTTTCCCCTACAAGAGGCTGCAGGGATGTGTCCCGGGCAGCAGGACCAGAGTCAGGTACCCTGTGCACCCCCAGGGGAAAGGCTGTGGTTCTGCCTCAGGGGAGGTGGCCCGCATGGTCATAGGGGCCACATAGCACTCTCACTGTGGACCCCTGGGACTCCCCAGCCTAGTCCTTCTGCAGGTCCTGGTCAGCCACCACCCGAGATGGTAGGTCCCACTGTGGGCAGGCCACGTGGGAAGCTGGACCCACGTGCTGACCGCAGGAATCAGCATGCCTTCACGTCTTGGTCACTTGGTGGCCTGGGTCCCAAGAGCACTTGGGCTGTCCCTTGAGGGCAGGCAGCCCCCAGATGCTCCTGTTAAAAAATCCTTGTGGCTCATGGCCTAAGCGGAAGTCCCCTGCTTCTCACTCGAGGTGACTCACTTAGCAGTCAGCTCCCCTGTGCATTTCTGGGGACAAAAGCAGGACGTTGTGGCCAGGGCACTGTGACGAGCAAGGAGGTGGAGCTCTGCACTAGTCCAGAACCTTCTTGCACATGGATCTTGGTAATTCACTCTGCACACTGAAAAGCAGGGCGCCCAGGGTGCGAGAACTGCATGAACTGGGGTGTCTGTGCCCCCCAGGAGAACCACTCCTCAGCATGCTTCTCACCCCGTCCCTACCCGCACCCACTTCCACCAACTGTCTCCCCAGCCCGTCTGCCGCCAAGGTCTCCAGGTGAAGGGTTCGGATGGGTCTCGGCTGGTGTCCCCCTGCCTGCCCGCCCCAGGTTGTTTCTGCTGACCCAAGGTGGGTCCAGGTGGCCCTAAAGCTGCCCCTTAACCCCACTCCTTCCCTGGCTCTGGCAGGGCCTCCCCCTGGAATCCCAGCTTCCAGAAGAATCTCTAGGTTCCTCTTCAGAGACTCCTGGTCTCCACGTCTCCACCACCTCAGGGCTGGGATCTTCTGAGACCTGTGGGAGAGATGAGACCCCGGGACTCGCACACCACACCTGCTGGACCCCAAGCCAAAGGGCTTCCTTCTCCTTCTCCCCCTCAGGGGTGGCTCCTGTGGCTCATCCTTGGAGGGGAGCTGGAGGGGCCTTGGGTGGGAGTAGCTCTCTGCTCTTGGGGCAGGAGAGATATGGCCTGGCCATGCGTGCTCCAGGTTTGCCCTTCCCCAGCCCCTTCCCTCTGCCCCGGGCTTCCATCCCTGCTGTCAAAGGCCTCTCTTGCCCTCTTGTGGCAAAGTCCCCTCCAGTGGACTCTGTTGTGTGTGTGTATGGGCGGGGACGATGTGAGTGGTTCCGACTTCACACTGAGGCAGGAAACCTTAAGTATGATTCCTGTTGTGCAGGAAGAAGGAATTCGGTTATTATTATTTTTTTTTACAAAGATTTCTTTTTTCTCTGAATGAAAGACTCAAACCTCTCCTGGGTCATTCCTGTTAAGGAACATAATCCATGGGTCAATCAGCAAATGCAGGAGGGGAGAGGGGACTGGAGGAAGGAGGGGAGGAAAAGGGAGGGGGGACGGGGGAGGGGAAAGGAGAGGAGAGGAGGGAGGGGGAAGGGGGGTGGCCAGGTGGCCAATTAAGACAAGGAACCTGTGGTGGTTAATTTTATGCGTCAGCTTGCGGGGGGCTAAGGGTGCCCACAGAGTTAGTAAAACATCCATTTCTGGGTGTGTCTGTGAGGAAGCTTCTGGAAGACATTAGCATTCGAATTGGTAGACAGAATAAAGAAGATCACCCTTCCCAAGATGGGTGGGCCTCACCCAACCCACTGAGGGCCCAGATAGAACAAAAAGGAGGAAGAAGAGTGAATTCTCTCCCCCTTCTTGAGCTGGGACATCCGTCTTGTCCTGCACTCAGACAATGGAGCTCCTGGTTCTTGGGCCTTTGGACTTGGACTAACACTACCCACTTTCCTGGGCCTCCAGCTTGCAGACAGAGATCACGGGGCCTCAGGCCTCCACATCCCACTGAGCCAATCCCTGTAATCCATCTCCTCATATATATCAATAGATGTTCTATTGTTCAGTTTCCCCGGAGAACCCTGATCCTGATTTGAGCAAATCTGTTATAATAAAGGGCATTCTGAAACAATCAGGGCCCCATGCATGTGGACAGTGTACTTGATGATGTTATAGCATAATTAGTACATTTTTAGGTGAATTAATGATATTGTGGCTGTGTGAGAAAATGTCCTATTTCTCAGAGATACATATGGAAATATTTCAAATAGAACAAGTCGATGTCATTGTCAAAGTCATTTACTCTAAAATAGTATAGGGAACACAAGAAGAACAGGATGGATGCAGTAAGCGTGGTAGGAGGTGCCAGTGTTGAATCTGGGGGCGGCAAACGGGCCCCCACTTCATGCTTTCTGTTTCTGGGACTGAAAACTCATGATACACACTCTTAGGAATATGTTTCGGGATGGCTTTACTAAGAGACATAAAAGAACAAGAATCCAACCCCAGGCACGAGGGCTGTAGGGCAGGTCCAGAGGACGAAGGGTATGTGCTGCGGGCCCCTCCTGGAGCAGAGCAGAACCTGGAGGTGACGGTGTGCGCACCGCATGCCGAGGGACAGCTGGCAAACACACCTGGTCTAGACACCTCCAACTCAAAGTGGCTTGAACAATAAAGACGCCAAGTGCACGCGAGAAGAAGCCTGGAGACCCGGTGGTCCCAGGACAGGGGCCGTGGTGTGGACGTTTCCAGCACTCCGTCTTCCCTCACTGTCCTCCTCGGGGTCCCTTCACTGCTGGGCACAGGCTGAGGCCCGCCCTCCCCCTGGGAAGGCGAGGGTGCCCTTCAAGCCAGGAACTAGGAAGAGTCCAGTCACCCAAACGGTCCCCCTAGGGCAGGAGGCCCCAGGAGTCAAGCACCTCTAACAGAGCCAGTGCCCCGGCGGGGAGCTCCAGGGGCAGGGGGGGCGGTGCTGGGGAAGGAAGGGGTGGCAGTGAGGGGCAGGGAAGCAAGCCCCCCCCCCACTGGACTGAGCTTCCTGAGAGGACCCCTGCCGCCTCCGCCGCAGAACCTGGCACGGGAGTGGGAGCAGACCTGGGCTGCCCAGGGGTGGGGCACAAGACCCGCTCACCCGCTGACCCCAAGTCCCAGCTCCCCCACATTCAGCTCCCACCCCATCCCCTCCAATGTCCTGTGCCCCTCGGGCACAGGGGGGGCCGTCGCACTGCGGTCTTCCACAGTGACCCCCCCCCCCGTAGGAGACACCTTGTCTTCTCGGAAATCCCCGGGTCTGGCGGGTCTGCCGCTCGCGTGCCACACCTGGCCAGCTGTGCAGGCCTCGGGTCAGTCCTGCGGCTTGCCCGCCCCGAAGCCCGAGAGCTGCCCGCGGGCCGCGGAGCGGAAGCTGAGACCCGCGCCGCAGCCGGCAAAGCCCACCTGGGCCTGCGCTCCACCCGGCGCGGCCCCAGCCCCCACGCCAGCCCCGCCCCTGGCTCCGCCCACAGGCTCGACCCCGCCCCACTCCCCACGGCCCCTCCAGGCCCCGCCCCCAATCCAGCCCCGCCCCCGGCCCTCTGGCTTCGCCTACAAACCCGGCCCCGCCAACCCCACCCCGCGCAGCCCACAGGCCCCGCCCCCAGGCCAGCCCCGCCCCCGGCCCTCTGGCTCGCCCACAGGCTCGGCCCCGCCCCCGGTCCTCCGGCTTCGCCTACAGACCCGGCCCCGCCCCCGGCCCCGCCCCGCCCCCGGCCCTCCGGCTTCGCCTACAGACCCGGCCCCGCCCCACCGCGTGCAGCCCGCAGGCCCCGCCCACAGGCCCGACACCGCCCCACTCCCCCACGGCCCACAAGGTCCCGCCCACAGGTCCCGCCCCGGCCCTCTGGCTCCGCCCCAGGCCAGCCCCGCCCCCAGGCCCGGCACCTGCCCGGCCTCCACCCGGCGCGGCTCACAGGAGAGGACGTCCGCGCCCCGGACGCGCCTGCCAGCGTCCTCGGCCTGGTAGACGCCCGGCCTCGGAATGACGCAAGACGCATGCGTGGCGTTGCCGTGGCTTCAGGAGACGCGCTCGGGGGGGGCGCTTCCGGGGCGGAGCGCGGCCGCCGGAAGTGCGTGGCCGCCCAGGGCCATGGCGGCGCTCGGCGTCGTCTTCCTGGTGCTGACCCAAGCGGCGTCCTGGCCGCTGGCCTCGGCCTCGGGCGAGGAGTTCTGGCCCGGCCAGTCGGCGGCCGACATCCTGTCGGGGGCGGCGTCCCGCAGACGGTAAAAGGGCGTCCGCGCCTGGGGCGGGGGCGGGGATCCGGCGATCCGGGGACCGCGGGCCGGGCCGGGCGGGGCCTCCGTCGCCCGCACCCCCTTGCCCCCGCCGGCGATCCGGCCCGGGCTGCCGCGGCCTCCCGGAGCCGCCAGGAAGGGCCGGCTGTGGGGCCAGGCTGGAGGGGCAGGCCCGGGGCCCTGGCTCGGAGCTGGTCCTTCGGGAGCTCAGCCTGGTCCGGCTGCGCGCGGCTGGGGACGTTCCCAGACGGGCCCCGGGGGCGGGAAGCAGGCGTCTGCCGTGCGGCCGTTCCTGAGGGTTTGGCGCGGAACAGCCCCGCGCCGAGCGCTGACGTGTAGGGAGGGTACCCGGTCCCCTCCCGCGTGTGTCGGCGGCCCGGGGGCGGTTCCGTGGAGGCCGCCTGACCTGTGGTAGCGCAGCACGTCGAAGGCAGAAGCGGGTATGGAAAGAAGTTACAGAAACCGCAGACATGGCCGCTCTCCTAACTGGTTTTGTTTAGGAAAGTATACTTATTTTCATTTAAAAGGTATTCAGAGTAATACGACGTATGGCTTCTTACTGGTATTTTCAGCGAATCAATACATGCATTTGAAAGGTCTTATTTTAGCTTCTAAGCCGGGATTATGGATGCAGCCCTCATGGACAGCAGCCTCACAGGGTCTTGGGTAATGGTTAAGAGCGCAACGGTGTGGGTACACGGAAACGTCTGAGTCTCAGGCTCTCGTGGCCGAGACTCTGCCGGCCCCGTTGCTGGATGGTTGCTAGTCATCAGCAGGTGCTCAGATGTGTGCCCGGCCTCCTCGTGGGCTTGCTGAGTGATGGGTTGTACAGAAACGGGCCGGCAGCTGCCGCCTCTTTGCAGCGAGCCGCCAGCCCCTGGAGAGCCCAGAGTCTGCACCGTGAGCATCAGGGGGCGGCTCTGCGCTGAAGACCCACTCTCCCGCCCCTCCCCGCCAGGTACCTCCTGTATGACGTCAACCCCCCAGAGGGCTTCAACCTCCGCAGGGATGTCTACATCCGCGTCGCCTCCCTCCTGAAGACGCTGCTTCAGGCTGAGGAGTGGGTGCTGGTGCTTCCTCCGTGGGGCCGCCTCTATCACTGGCAGAGCCCTGACGTTCACCAGGTCCGGATTCCCTGGGCCGACTTTTTTGACCTTCCGAGTCTCAACAGAAACATCCCGGTCATAGAGTACGAGCAGTTCATTGCAGGTGAGGCAGCGGTCGCGGCTGTGTCAGCCCTGCCGTGGAGACACTTGATGGGCGTGGGGGCCCCGCTTCTGTTTCCCACCTCCGGCTCCCAGTGGTCTGAATTGTGTGAGCCGTGGGCCCCCTTGCCTCTGAAATCTGGGGCAGCTGGTGAGCCGGCGGAGGGTGCTCCCAGCTGTGGTGGGAAGGCCGCTGGCGGAGGCCGGGCCTGCTCCCAGCAGGATGTGCTCTTGTGCAGAGAAGGCACCCTGCCCCTGGCGTCGACCTCACGATGCCTCACTCGGTGCTGGCCAAGACTCATCATAGTGCGTCCTGTTCCACTCAGTCCTGCTCCGCCTATTTAATTTTTGTAAAGAGAGAGAAGTTGAAGATTTTCTTAGAACAAGGGTGTTCAGAGTTCAGCATTGCTTTCTTTAGAAGACATAAGCTTAAAAGGCAGTGACACACTTTTGCTGCCCCATCAGCCTGGAAGAGGGAGGCGCCGACGCGATGCTGAGCTCCAGCCGCATGCGGACCCGCAGAGCTCAGGACTGCAGCTGCCACGTCTTCATTTTTCATGTACTGCTCTCGCTGCGCCTTAGTCCCTGTCACTTTGGGACGTTTCTGTGGCGGGGTCAGTCCTGTGAACACTGCGGGATGGAACGATATAGGTATCTCCTGGTATTTTCGTCTATGGGGAAGAAGCAAACTCTGAGACCTGTAAAAAGCAGTCTTGGAATACATCCTTCTGTGACCCAAGACGAGAGATGTCGCTGGGTGCGTAGTCCGACTTAGTCTGGGAATCAGCCTCAGCCTTGGTCTGAACCACGGGTCATGGAGCCTCCCAGAGAAACTGCCCTTTAGCTCCGTGCAGGGCTGTGGCCAGCAGGTTTCCTGACAGGCGGACACAAGGACAGGACTGAGCCTCAGCCATGTGAGGTGGTGCTCAATGGGGGACACTGGGTGTGCTGGGTGGGGAGGCTGGTCCCCTCCTCCTGCTCTTGAAGCCTCAAGCCTGTAGCCACCAGTGGGGGCAGCGGGGGCAGGAAGATGGGGCGTCCTGGGTGACATGCTGCGGGGCAGGCGGGTCAGGCAGACCCGCTTTGCCTTCACCTGCCCAGCCAGCCTCGCCTTTGCTCAGCTGTCTCCCCTACGGGGGGGAGAGGGAAGGGTGCCTGTCCTGGGACGGGCTTCCAGGACATGTGCAGCAGGGCGCCGGGCATCTCACCCTCCCTGCGAGAAGGGCTCTGGAGCTCTGGGACCAGGCCCCAGCAGCAGTGCAGCCCCTGAGCGGGGCGGGGGTGGGGGGATGTGGAAAAGACACCAGACTTGCACTTGATGCAGCTCTCTTGTGACTGGACTCTCTTGGAACGCACCTTCGTTAAGCACTGTGGATGTGGCCGTCAGGTTCTAGGTGGGGTGGATGCAGTGGGCAGGACGGACACAGACTCTTGGTCTCCTGGAGCTCCTGTGGGGAGCGGGGAGGCAGAAACCAAGTGACAAAAGTACCCAGATGGGGAGGGGTGGTATGGAGAAAATGAGAGTGGGAAGGGGTACGGGCTGTTAGGGGTGGGAGGCTGTGGCCAGGAAGGTGTCCTGGGAGGTGCGGTTTGAATGGCCTCACAGGGTCAGGGGTGAGCCCTGAAGGGAGCAGTGCCCGCGAGGCTGGTCCATGCAGGGAAGGGGGCACGTGCTTGCGGGGCAGTGGGGAAGACAGCGTGTGGGGCCTGTGGCTGTCGTGAGGATTGGGGGCGCCGAGGGCAGGGCAGCTGCTGGAAGAGGTGGGAGTGATGAGGAGCCCTGGGAGCGGCAGGGCCTGGACAAGCTCCAGCACCCCCGGGCAGTCCCTCTCTGCCTTTCAGGACCTCGTGCCCTGATGCCACTCTTTCTGTCCTGTGTCTGCTTCCGTGAGCTCTCTGCGGTCCTGCAGGGAGGAGGGTGGCATTAAACAAAGTAATGGTTTCTCTGTGCCTGTGCATCAGCTTCTGGTTCTTGTCACATGGTCGTTCTTGGCCTCTTCCAGAATCCGGCGGGCCCTTCATCGACCAGGTTTATGTCCTGCAGAGTTACGCGGAAGGGTGGAAAGAGGGGACCTGGGAAGAGAAGGTCGACGAGCGGCCGTGCCTCGACCCACTGCTCTACTCCCCGGACAAGCACGAGTACTACAGGTGCGGCCGCGGGGGGCCTGGGGGAGGGCGGCGGGGGCGCGGGCCGCGCTGAAACGGCCGCGGTGCGTTTGCACGTGGCGGTCTGGTCGCCCAGACTGGTTGCCATCAGAAGACCTCCCCGTGGAGGGGCTGTGGACAAAGCACCAGAATAACTGGGTTCTGGAAAGCCTGTCCTCCGGGAGCTCGTGGGAGGGCCGCGGCCGTTTCCAGGGCCGTTACTGTGCGAGCTCGAGCGCGGAGCTCGTTTCTGTCCTGTCCGCCCGCTGCCCGGCTCTGCCCTCGCCACTGCCCAGGGTCCCCAGAGCAGCTCCGCTGGTCCCCTCAGGTCAGATGAGATCGTGGCTTCTTTCCGAGTTGTCACGAGGACGTCACTACCTGGCGTCACGAGCAGTCGGCTTTCCCTGAGAGAAGCGGCTGCCTTGTCAGACGAGGCCGTACGCCCGCGCGTCCGCGTTTACTTGTTGCGCGTGTGGAACAGACTAATGGAGGCGCTGGGCTCTTGTTTTCCAGAGGATGGTTTTGGGGTTATGAAGAGACGAGAGCTTTGAACGTCTCCTGTTTGTCCGTTCAGGGATCAGCTTCCATCATGGCGCCTGTCCTGCTGCGAAACACGTCGGCGAGGTGAGTGCCCGGCAGGGCCGCTCGGTGACCGGCCAGTGAAGGAGTGTGCACGTGCATGTGTGTGCGTGTGTGTGTGTGCGTGTGTGCACGCGTGTGCGCACGTGCTGGCCTGGCGTCGGAATCCTCCTTGCCGGGGCCCGTGGGGGGGGCACGGGAGAGGTAGACCTCGTCCCCACCCCACACCTGGGCCACAGTGAGGCGGGACTGGGAGAGAGCAGGAGGCCGCGTGCCTCTGGGGAGAGCCCGGGACGGGGACATGGGGACAGAGACCGAGGAGGAGGCTGCATATGTTCCTGGGGAGAGCCCGGGTTTAGGGCGGCTGTCCCCGTGCTCGGGGGTCTGTGCGGCGAGTGCGGCTTCACGCGGTGCTGCTCAGCCCCTGCCCGGTGGGAACTCATCAGCCCAGGTCTCTCGTCCCGCTGCTGGTGGGCGGAGGAGTCTGGTGCACACCTGGATAGCCCCGGGGCCCTGTCCGAGGTGATGGCGCCGCAGGTGTGTGGGGTCCTGGGGGCAGGAGGGCAGTGAGGGCACAGGCCGGACTGGAAGGGAGCGCCAACCAGATCTTAGTTCACCTGCCCGGGTGATTGCCCAGGTGTGGCCGAAGCAGGGTGAGGGCAGGCCCGGGAGGGTATGGAGGTGGCCCGTCCCAGATCCCACCTGCTCTCGCTTCCGCAGGTAGCTCTCATGCTCAGCCTCCTCGAAGCTGGACCTTGGAGTGGTCAGGGGGGCAGCTGTGACCTGCCTGAGCCGTCCCCCCCCCCCCCGGCGCCCCGTCCCACTCAGGACACGGGGACGGGGACAGAGCAGGAGGCCGTGCGCCTCCCCCAGACTCGTGCCCCTGCATCTTCCTGGCTTGAGTGGACACGGCCCCTGCTGGGGTGTCCTCTCTGCACGCTTTGATGCTTCAGGCTGTTTGATCGCCTCAGGAAGGGGCCTGTCTTGGCCCTCGCTTTGCAGGGAAGGAGTTGAGTGCTCCCGATGGAGGTGCGAGCTTGAGCCTTGAGAAACGCAGACATGCTAAGTTCGTTCAGGTGATTGTTTGCAAACGGGATCGAGGTGTCCCTCCTGGTGTGGTTTTGCCCTTGGGCTGTGAGTCCACAAAGTCACAGATCTTCCAGAACTGGACCATGTCTGTGTGCTGGGAGCTCCGTCTGGGGCTTTCTCTGTATGCTGCTGGGGCCATCTTACTCGTTTGCTTCATTGTGTTTTCTTTCTTGCATCAGTAGTCGCAGGGGGCTTGGTGACCCCAGTTCAGTGGCTGGGACAGGAGAGACACCCCCCCGATGCTGAGAGTCCCTCAGGAACTTGCAGCCCCCTCGGGAGTGTGTGCGGAGACCGGCAGCCGCCTCCCCGAGGGGCCCCAGCACCAGGCCCACGTGCGCCTGGGCGGCTCTCAGCTTCGTTCGCAATGTGCTCTGGAGCAGGCCGATAGAAGCACTTTGAAATTAAATGTTTTCTATCTTGTTTGAAAACAGGTCGGTGATGTTGGACAGAGCCGAGAACCTCCTGCACGACCACTACGGGGGGAAGGAGTACTGGAACGTGAGTGCCCGCCAGCGCCTCCTGAGGTCCCCACAGTGCTGCTCGGGGCGCATCTGTGAACGTCTGTTAGACGGTCGGCGCTTGCTGACCGCCAGCGTGGGGGGGGTACAGCAGGGAGGGGGCGCTGGGGGGTGCGGCGGGGGGGCGCTGGCGGGACAGCAGGAACCACAGCTCTGCACTTTGGGGCAGTCCTGGGGCAGCAGCGTGGGCTCCACGTGGTTGGCATGTTTGCATGTCAGGCGATAGGTTTGTTATTTACGGAAACTGATTATTGAAAGAAAGGGTTTTTTACTTTCAAAAACATCCAGTCTGTATCTTGTAAGCTCCACACTCCACCCTGCTGGTTAGCGGTACGTTAGCCAGTTTGTCTGCGTCCCAGGGGCAAGCGCACGTCTGGCACTGTGGGTCGGGCAGGAGCCTGAGGAATGGACCTCACGCCCCCTCTGCAGCTGTCACTGCTTTGGGGGTCTGCCCTGTCTGAGGGGCGTGGAGCTCCCATGGGCAGCTGGGGTGGGCAGAGATGAGGCATCTGTCGGGAGGACCCAGGAGAGATCCCTGCTCCCTGGACACGTGACCTAGGTGTCTCTTGAGCGGGTCATTCCCGAAGCACGGAGGGGCCTTGTGATCACTGCCCACGTGGTTCTGCGCCTCTTACCAGCACCGTGGTCTCCCCGCCAGCTGGGAGGGCGGTGACTCTCTCCTGCTAGCCACAGGCTCTTAACCAGGGCTGGGTTCCTCCAGCAAGGGGCCGTCCCAGCATCACAAGCTCCGCGTGTGGGGACGGTCCTGGTAGATGCTGCTCACCGTCTGGCCTCGTGCTGGTCGATGACCTGTCGCTACCAGACTCTCCTGAGAGTCAGGAGACTCAGGAGCCCGTCCTCATCTGACCTCCGAGAGTGCCGGGTCGTCGTCCTCGGCATCCCCGTCGGAGTCTCAGGCTGCTCTGGGGAGGTGGGCGGGGCTCCAGGGCCCCTGCTTGGGGGTCGGCGGGGCGCTCAGCAGCGCGGCTTTCTGCACCCCTCAGACCCGGCGGAGCATGGTGTTCGCCAAGCACCTGCGGGCCGTGGGAGACGAGTTCCGAAGCAAGTACCTGAACTCCACGGACGAGGCCGACAGGATCCCCTTCGAGGAGGACTGGACCAAGATGAAGGTAGCGCCCCCACTTGTTCTCACTCGAGGACGCGCACGTGACCCCTCAGATGCAGAGTCGCCAAGCCCGTCCCAGGGCAGGTGCGGACGCCCATCAGGAGAGTCCCCTTGGGCCCCCGCAAGCTCAGGGCGACAGCTCGGGTCCGTTTCCTCCTCGGCGAGCCGGGAGACCGTGGCAGGTTCCAGCGGCAGCTGCCAATCTGAGAGTAAAAGGGTGGCAGACCCAGACTCTTGTCGGCGCTGTCTGCCCTGTGGCGTGGGAGCCACAGAAAGTTTCTTCTGAGGGTTTGGTTTTTATATAACTTAATTTCAACAAAGAATACGCTGCCTTCCCCGCAGGCGTTGTTTCTAGGTGTTCCCGGTACAGTGGGGCAGCACAGCGATCCCCCGGGCACTTGTCCCCTGGGTGCCTTCCAGACGTCCCAGCCCCGGTTTTCAGGGCATTCGGATAGTGTTTCCTGAGAAAATACAGTTATGGGTGGGTTTTTTAATCTAATGTGCGTGTGTTTTCCAGGGTTGTATTTACTTGATTTCACTCTGGTAAAGGGTCTGTGATTAGCCAGTTCATGGTCTTAGAAAGATATCCGGCACCCAGAGTCCCCGAGTCCCCGAGACAGGCCCGCGGGCGGGGCGCTGCCGTGTGGGAGCCCGTGTGGCGTCCCGAGTGCCAGTGGCTCCTGGTCCTCCTCTGCCAGGTCGTGCTGGGCTCCTCTCTGGGGGGCCCGTACCTCGCAGTTCATCTGAGGAGAAAGGATTTCATCTGGGGCCACAGAGAGGACGTGCCCAGTCTGGACGGGGCCGTGAAGAAGATCCGCAGCCTCATGAAGACCCACCAGCTGGACAAGGTGTTCGTGGCCACGGACGCCGTCAGGACGGGTACGCGGCTCCGGCTTTGCCCCCGTCTGCCGACCCGTCCGCCGACCCCTGTCACATCCTGGGCGGGTCCAGGTGCAGCTGCGAGCCCACGGTGTGGCCGGGAGGCAGCACCGGGTCCTGTGTCCGTGCCCCTGACCTTAGCCGCTGAGCCCGCAGAGTCCCGTGGGCGGTGCTGGCTGCTTGCGCCGTGGCCCCCAGTCATCGGCTCTCCCTCGCTTTGCAGAGCACGAGGAGCTGAGGAAGCTGTTGCCCGAGATGGTGAGGTTTGAGCCCACGTGGGAGGAGCTGGAGCTCTTCAGGGACGGCGGCGTGGCCATCATCGACCAGTGGATCTGCGCGCACGCCAGGTGCCTCTCCCGGCCGGCCGCGGGCTCCACCGTTTTCTGTCCGTCTCCGTGGCGGCTGGTCCCGCGTTGGCTGGGCTGACCCGGAGTGCCATTGCAACGGTCTGCTCCTCGCCTGCAGGCGTACTCCCCGGGTCTGCTGTCAGACTTGGTCCGGGCCTCCCCTCTCCTCCCCGTGGCGGAGGAGGGACCCCACGCAGGGTCTCGCTCCCCTGGGCCTGGCGACGGCCTCCATCTCACGTGTCCCCGCAGAACGTGCCCAGGGTCTCCTGAAAGCCGGTCAGCGTGAGCTCCGTGCGCGTCGTCGTCCCGGGAGGCCCGCCCGCCCCGGAGGAGAGCAGGGGCCGGGGCTGGGAGGAGGCCAGCACGCTTCAAGTGGGGTGGAAGCTAGGAGTAGAGTTGCCGGTTTCCCCGCGTCTGCAGGATCCCCAGAAGCACTGGGCCCGTGCATGCAGGCTGTAGGCTGGGGGCCCTCTCCTCTGAGCACGTGGGGCGGGGTGACCTCTCTGCCCTGGGATCTCAGCAGCCGCGCCCCCGCTGAGCCCCAAACAGCCGGAATCCGGCAGCGTTCTCGAGTCACCGCCGTGCAGGACCTGCGGCCACTACCTCCCTTCCCCCCACCTGGCCGCAGGGGTCGGGCACTGGGCTCCTTCAAGCGGCTCTTGTGTCCCCTGGTTTGCTTGTCAGGTTCTTCATCGGTACCTCGGTCTCCACGTTTTCTTTCCGGATCCACGAGGAGAGAGAGATCCTCGGGCTCGACCCCCGGACGACATACAACCGCTTCTGCGGGGACCGGGAGGTAGCGTGTGAGCAGCCCACGCACTGGAGGGTCGCCTACTGAGCCGGCCGGCCGCTTGTGGACCCTACGCCCTGGACGTTACACACAATGGCTCGTGGTCTCCCTCTGAGCACACGTGTGGCCTCGGGGTCGCGCCTGCCCTGCTGGTGGGCAAGGCCGCCCCACCCTCGCTCTTTAGGGTCAGTGGCAGCCCACAGCCACGTGAGCCACGGCGCGTGTCCGTTCTCGGTGTTTCCCCCACCATCGGCTGCCCGGGACTCTGGCTGCGTGTCACGTGGGGTCTGAGCCTGGGCCTCCACTGCTGGCAAGGTCGGTGTGATGTGAGGAGGGGCGGGGCTCGTTTCACTGGCCGGGTCTGGAGGGTGCCCGGCAGCGAGGGCCGTGCCCGTGGACCTGCTGCGGTTTCAGCCTGTTGGTACTGCTCCTTCAGCCCTTGGACCTGCGTGAGGCCCCCAACAAGTTGGCAGGAAGGCGAACCGCCGCCGCCTCGCAGAACTGGGGCTGAGGCCTGTGGGCGCCGGTGAAGTGCTCTCTCTCCTCCCCGGCTCAGATGCCGGAAGGTTCCTCGGCAGCTTTTCAGGCTTCGCCGGGTTCGCACGGAGAGGAGCCCCCGCGGCCGGCTGAGGCGCTGTGGGCTGGTCACCGGTGAGCGCCGTGGTGGCGTTGGGGACGGCCGCCCCAGGGCCTGCCCCGCGGTGGGCTGAGGGGGCCAGGAGCACGGTCACTCAGGCCTCCGAAGGGTTTGGAGTGCGCTGCCGATCTCGGGGCTCGTGCCGCTGCCCAGAAACACCTTCTGGACCTCGGGCATGGCCACCGCCCATCCCCCCTGACCAGGAGCCCCAACTTCCCACAGACACCCCGGGTGAGCCGCAGGGGGGGCTGTTTCTGTGTCTCCTTCCTGAGCTTTGAAAACCAAGCCCAAACACGCGCTAGGGTCCTGTGACATCATTCATGGCTGCGTGGGGGAAACAATGAAGTATTTATTCTTTGCCCATTTGTACCTTCAAATACTATTAATAAAATACGTTTTCTAGAAAACTGAAATCCTAGAAACTGTTTTTTTCACACCCTTGAATTTTTTTCTGGCTTTCTGAAAACTACAAACAGTCCAGACTGTGACCTTCACTTTCCATTTCAAGGAAAACGATTGCTTCATCCTACTTGGTCTCCCTCGGGCCGCGGTGGCAGGGGCGGGGAGAGTGCCATCTCCCGTCCGTCCGCTGCCCGGCTTTGCTGGGAAGAGCTGGGCACTGGAGAGCTGCGGGTCAGGCACCGGGGAGGCCGGTCGTCCTGGGTCCGTTCTCGGGAGGGACCAGCCCGCGTGCCCCATTTGTGTTAGCGGGCGGCACAGTGGTGGGGGGCAGGCCTGGCGAGCTGGGGAAGCTGCTGTGACCGCGGCCGGCCCAGCACCGGGAGGAGAGTTGTGGGGAGCAGCGGAGGGCGTCTCCTGGGGCCCAGGTGGGTGGGGGCGGGACCCCCTGGAAGGACGGAGCAGAGAGGGGGCGGATAGCCTTCAGGCCGGGATCCAGGTGAGACTGGGTTGGGGGCGGTCAGGGAGGGCGGGACTCCAGGCGGACTGGGCCGCTGCAGCGCTTCACGGGGGGGCTGGGGTGGGGGGCAGCGGGCGGACGCGGGGGGAGCGTGGGCGCAGGAAGGAAGCATGTGAGCCGTCCACCTTGGCCTCGGCGTGGCAGGCGAACCATCGGGCGGGCTCTTCAGGTGGAAAGCCTGCTGCCTCGGTGGGTCCTGGCTGTGCCCCCGACAGGGCAGCTCGGCATCGCGGGGGGCCCCGGGGGGCTGCTCTACGCAGTGGCCGGTGCTCAGCGAGGACTGCCGTTCGTGGACTCGTGTGCAGTTGTGCGTTTGCGCTGCTCGGACGTGAGAGTGGGGGATGCCGGCAGACGTGACCCTTGCGATAATCAGCCCTCCCGCTCCGAAGCCCTGATGGGCCTCCAGAGGCCTGCGTTTCGGCAGATAACCGTCCTTCCAGCCAAAGGTGAACGAAAACCATCCTTTTGTTGAATAATGACCATTCATTTTCCTTTGCTTCCTGCGGGCTGTGGGCTCTTGTCAGGCGGGAGTGATTATGGGCCCTGGCTGTTTGTGCAGCATCCGGTGGGGGGTGTCGCCCACACGCAGGTCAGCCGAGGACAACGGGGCGGGGCGTGACGTCCAGGGGAGGGCAAAGCTTACCGTCCCAGCCTCAAGCAGAGCCTCGAGCAGGACCAGAAGGGCTCGAGGTTGGAGGCCCCCTGACCACAGGCACGTGGTGAGCACGAGGAAAACACCTGCTGACTCACAGTCCGGGGCGCATCAGCTCCCGGGTGTCCCCCCACCGTTCTCTCCCATGTGCCTCGCGGCCAGGGCACTGGCTGCTGGGACCAGACGCCCTGTGAGGTGCGCTGGGCAGGACGGGGCTCAGGCCTCGGAATGGAGCTCTGCTTCCAGCCCGACGGGATCCCTGCTGGCTCGGAGGCCGTGGGGCTGCCCTCTCTGAACCTCAGCCCCAGTTCTTTCCTCCAACAAGGGAGCCCCAGGGACACCGCCAGCCCCCCACTCCCACACACCTCCCAGCTTGCTCTGTGGGTTTACACAAGACCGTCCCCTTTGAGCAGGACGGGGCAGGAAACGCGTGCTCGCGGGTGGTTCCCCGCAGCTCATCCAACTCATGGGCAGGGCTCTGGGCACCGGGGGGTCGCTGAGGGCCCGAGGGGCGGTGGGTGGGGGGACAACCGCCTCCCTCCCTGCGCTGCTGGGTGCTGGGCGCCTCACGTGGGGCAGGGCACTTGAAGAGGCTGCTGCTGGGCCTGGGGGTCTGGGCTGACGTTGCCTCCAACCCCAGCCTGGAGATCCGGCAGCTTCCACGCACCACGGAGCCGCAAACAGCCATGCCGGATGGGCTGGGGATGTGCAGTCCACTCTGAGGCCAAGGGCGGGGCAGTGAGCAAGAGCAGAGGGTTCAGGTCCCCTGGCGACCCCAGGCATGCCCCCCACCCTGACCACAGACCCTGTGGGCCACAGAACCTGACTCCTGGCGGCCTCAGGCCTGACTCCGCATGCCCAGCCACCTGACCGGGCACCCGGCTGACCCGTCACACTGGGCCCGGGGCCTTTCACACTTTGCCCCTTGGAGAGCTTGGCAGGTGCCCCTTTTATCATCCCTCCATCCCCCAGCAAGCCAGGCTGTCCATGGAAAGTGGCAGAACGGTGTGGGCCATGGAGTATGTCTGCACGCTGTCACCTTCTCCCCCATTTACAGATGGGGAAACTGAGGCCATTCAGGGCAAAACGAATGGCCAAGGCCACTGTGGGAGTGGAAGCCTGAACCAGATCGGGGTCTCTGTGACCCCTCCTCCGTGTGGGTCCTGCCTCAGGGTCTAGGGAGGGGGTAGACAGAGCGCCTGGGAGGGGTACCTCGTTGTCCCCCCCAGCCGACTCTCCTGAGGGGACTGCGCCCCCCACCCTCTGCCCCCCAGGCTGGGGCTCGGGCAATCGACCTGGGGAAACCCTGCACCCACAGGGGCGTTCGGCCCTGGGCCCTGAGCAGGGGACATGGCGCCTTGCCGAGCTGGGCCTCCCTCAGACCCAGGCCCCAGGGCCCGCCAGCATCCCGCACCACTGGCCTCCGTGGGCAGGAGTCACCATCCGTGCACCCCTCATCCAGCCGCCTGGTGCACTTGCTCTTTCCCCCTCTCGGCTTGGCCAGCGGAGACCGTCTCACCTTGGCTGCAGGGTCGCCGGCCCCAGCTGAAATCTCGTCAGTGCGGGACAAACTCAGTCATCGGAAGCTCCCTGGTGGGCAAAGCTCGTGGGTGCGCCCTGCAAATTCCCTGCCGTGGAGCGTTCCCGTCACAGGGTTTTCCGCCATGGCTCTCGGCAGTGAAGCCACGTGGCCCCCAGAAGGTCCCCAGAAGGCCCCCCCAGCTGAACGCTGGCCGGGACAGCGTCCGGCGACCGGAGTGCAGACAGAGCCCTGTGCCCCGGCCACTGGCTCAGCAGGACCACAGAGCAGAGTGTCACCGGGCCCCATGGCTGGGCGCCCACCGCACCTCGCTGCCCAGCTCCTTCTGCCGGGGACATCATTCCCTCAGATACCTTATTCCGTGGGCCCCATTCCAAGCCTGAGCCCCAGGGAGGAACAGAGCGCGCCCTCGCAGACGCAGCTCCGCGACACAGGCCTGTCCAAGGGCGGGTCACACCACGGGCCGCCACTGCAGGGCATGCAGACGCGGCCACAGAGTGTGTTTTCAGCTCGCCGGTTTCCAGACCACTGTAGATTCACATGCAGTCGCAAGAAATAATAGTGCTGCCTTCAGTCGTGTCGCCACCGGTGAGCTCTGCTCGGCCTGACAGAGCTGCCACCTGCACGTGTGTGTGCACGTGTGTGTGCACGTGTGTGCGCACGTGGGGGTGAGCCCGTGCACGTGTGTGTGCATGCGGGGTTGAGCCCGTGCACGTGTGTGTGCGCACGGGGGGGTGAGCCCGTGCACATGTATGTGCACGTGGGGGTTAGCCCATGCATGTGTGTGTGCATGTGGGGGTGAGCCTGTGCACGTGTGTGTGTGCACGTGGGGGTGAGCCCATGCACGTGTGTGCACGTGTGTGTGCACGTGGGGGTGAGCCCATGCATGTGTGTGTGCGCACGGGGTTGAGCCCGTGCACGTGTGTGTACATGTGTGTGCACGCGAGGGTGAGCCCATGCACGTGTGTGTGCACGTGGGGGTGAGCCCGTGCACGTGTGTGTGCACGCAGGGTGAGCCCGTGCACATGTGTGTGCACGCAGGGTGAGCCCGTGCACGTGTGTGCATGCCTGTGTGCACGTGTGCCCGTGCATGTCTTCACAAGTGTGCACATGTGTGTGAGTCTCCACAGTCAAGACAGCCCCTTCCCATGACCCCTGTGCCACCACCGCCCACAGCTGGTGGCCACCCCTCTGTCCCTGTGGCTGCACTTCTGTCATCTCGAGAGTGTAACATAAGTGAACTGTGCAGTCTGTAGGCTTTGGAGGTTGGCTTTGCTCCCTCAGCAATCGTGAGCCCTTCGTGTTAGCAGTGTCATCATAACTTAATTAGGAGAGTAGTGACGGAACATTCCCGCTCACGCAGCTTCTGTGGCGACCAGTGTCTCTGGGTGGTGTGCGTGTTGATTCACACCGGGGCTACTGCGTAAAGCCAGCTTGTATTTCCACGCAGACAAGGTGCACCATGTTCAACCCGAGATGCCCTCTGGGCTGCAGGGTGACCCCCTCGTTCACCCTCTTCTGCACCCTGCAACAGCATCCCCTCTGGGCACCCCAGCCCACACCCATGACCCTGAGCCCCGGAGTGGGCCGTGGGCAGGGCTGGGCCTGGGATAACCGCTAGGAGCAGGCGTTCTGATGGAGCGGACGCCCAAGAATGCCGTTAAACAGAATCGAGAGCCTGGGGTCTTCTGTGCTGAAGGGAGGAAAAGGGGTGTGAGAGCCGCCCTGTAACAGATTAACGGATGGTCAGGGAGGGGCGTTCAGGCAGGCAGGACCACTATGACCCGCAGGGCTGCGTGCAAAATGAACTCGGAGGCACCTGCACCGGGAGGTCTGAATGACAGGGGACAGCTGGGCCCCCGCCGGTGGAAGAGCACCAGAGGGGAAGGGGCCAGTGCAAAGGCCCTGAGGTACGCCCAAGTCTGGCTTGTTTGAGAAACAGAAAGTGGGTTCCAGCCCCCAGTATGGTGCCAGGGCACGGCACGGGACAGGAAGGCAGGAGCCCCACGGTCACGGAGTCCCTGAGGCCAGCAGCAAGGGGCTGGGGCAGGAAGCTCTGTGCTGTGGTTTCCGGCTGTGGAGAGGGTTCCAGCTGCAGCGGGAAGGGGCCAGGAAGGAGCCCCCACAGTTGGCCGGCTAGGAGCACGGAGAACTGCTCTGTTGGCTAAAGGCTGCGGCAGAACCCGGGGCCCGTTGGTCCCTGGTCAGACGGTGGGCGAAGTCCAGAGCCGGGAGGTACGATGGGGACGTGGTCAGAGCTGGACGGCCACCCCGAGATGCCTGGGCCGGGCGTCCCTCCTCCTGGGGGGCCCTGGAGGCTGTACCTCGCAAATGAGGAGAGGCGTCCCCGGAGCAAAGCCCTTCCCTGGAGGACAGCGCCTTCTCCAGCTACTTCTGATAAACACAGCAGCCGTTCATGCTTCACCTTTCCCGTTTCATCCCGAAGCCAGAGGGGGACAGTGAATGCGGATATGGGAATGTGCAAGGACTCGTGTCCTCCACCCTGCACTGGAGCTGCTGCTGGGACCTGAGAGAGCATCCGGAGAAGGTCATGGAGAGGACGTGCAAACCACGTCCATGCACGCCGGGCTTCTCTACTGACCCCCCGGAGGGTCACGTGGTCCTTCACAACCAGAAGGTTTGCACTGACCCCCTGGGCGTGCGTGAACTCCGTTTGCACTGACCCCCCGGAGGGTCACGGGGAGGAGCCGGGCGTGTGTGGACACGGACCCCGGAGGCACGAGGCGTGACCTGTGCGCTCTGTGACCATCCGCAGCTCTGCTGGGCTAGCCGCACCTCCCTGCCCACCCACATCTCTGTGGGCCCTGGCTCCAGAGGCGGTGCCACGGCCTGAGGACGCTCGCTGCTCTATGGCTGGTGCTGGAAGAGCCCTGGACAGTCCGTGGTCCTTCACAACCAGAAGGGAAGGTAAATGATAAGAAATACAAAGGTGTTATTTCAAGATAGACTTTCAGAAATCTTCCCTTGTTGCTTGTGCACATCTTTCTAGCCATGGGCCCCCTGGTGTCAACATCGCTGATGTTTGTGGTGATTTCGGGAAAGTGAGGCGCCTCCTCCATGCTGGACACAGGGCTCAGGAGGAAACTCCGACCAAGGGTCCAAGGTCTGACCCCCAGAGGCCTCCCGGAAGAGATGGGTGTAGGTGTCAGAAGGGGTCTGGGCTGCTCCCCGGGGGACCAGGCCTCTGCTGCAGTTGAGTCCTGGCCTGGAAGAGCTCCCAGGGGTGGTGGGACAGGCATTGGCCCTGGGCTGTGGCAGCTGAGCCTGACCCCCTCCAACGGGGCTCCTTCTCGGGGTTGTGTATCCATCCAGACAGTAGAGACCCCGCCAAGCCGCTCCACAGTCAACAAGCACGACTGCACACTCAGAAGGCCAGGAGGGGCAGCCTTCAGGCACAGCTGGATCCAGGCACGGCCCGGCCCCAAGTGTGGGAGCCCCTCCCAGGCCAGGCAGGAGTGGGGGGAGGGGAGGCCAGCGCCCTCTACCTGACCATAGCAGCTCTGCCCCTCAGGACTCGGCGCCCACTCACACGGTAATCCGGGAAACCCTTGTCCACACCCCCCATGCACATTCGGGCACTAAAGAGGCGGGGGAGACTTCAGGACAGAAGTCATGCCTTACGCCCCATTTTCTTCCTCCTAAGGCCACTTCCTTCTCATTTTATCCTTTTACATCTGTGTCTCAGCATCTGAGCCTCCAACAGAGGAAGCGGAGCTGGCCTCCCCCGCCTGACTCAGCGACTCCGCTCTGGGTATCTGGCGGGGGGGGATGCGACCCCCCCCAGCAGACGGCACAGCCCAAGCCCCTTGGGTGGCCGCCACGTGCCTCTCCCCAGGGCCCCCCCTCCCCACCGCTGTTTGCCGCACCCCACCCACTGCTGCTCCAGGGGCAAGCCGCCCTGAGCTGGGACGGGGCCAGCCGTGGGGCTCCCGCCACGCACCGGGTCTTGCCCTGGAGTGTGAGATGCCCCAGCCGACGCACACATCCAATTTTGCTGTGGGAGTTTACGCCCCTGCCATCTGAGGAGTGGGTCTGCCTCCCAGGGTGCAGGGAGGGAAGCCAGGCTGAGAAGCCAGTCAGAAGATGCAAGCGCATCTCAGTAGGGGGATTGGTGACAATGACTTCCTGAGCACCCAGCCTCAGGGTAGCCTCTGTTGGAGTCTAGCAGACCCTCCCTGACCTGCCCGAGTGCAAGGAAGCAAGGAGAGACACGGGGCCACACACCTGAGTGCTTCCCCAGGGCACCCTGAGTCTCACCAAGAATGCACCTGAGCCCTCCCCCTAGGCACACCTGAGCCTTCCCCCAGGATGTACCTGAGCCCTCCCCCAGGCACACCTGAGCCCTC
>NW_023270699.1:1374946-1422514 GCF_011800145.1 Mirounga leonina
CCCAGGATGTACCTGAGCCCTCCCCCAGGCACACCTGAGCCCTCCCCTAGGCACACCTGAGCCCTCCCCCAGGCACACCTGAGCCCTCCCCCAAGCACACCTGAGCCCTCCCCCCAGGCACACCTGAGCCCTCCCCACAAGCACATCTGAGCTCTTGCCTGAGGCTCCTAGGCCAGTGTGGCACAGGAAGAAACCCCTGGATCCTCAGATGACAGGGTGCCCGCGGCGGAGCCCCTCCTCCAGTGGCCTGGGCCAGGCTCTGAGTCCATCACAGAGTGGGGGTCAGCGGCCACCTTTCTGTGGCCCACAAGACACCCTTGAAACCCGAATCGCCCACCTGCCCCTTCCGCCTCCCAGCACTGCAGAGACGGCCCTGTCGTCCTGCCCGGGGCTCTTGCCAGGACAGCCCAGTGAACTTGGAAACGCAGGCCCCAGCCCCAAGTGTCCGGGAACTCCAAGACAGCAGGGCGAGGAGCCAAGCGGGCCAGGAAAGTGGCCTGGCTCCTGCTGTCCTGCCCGGACCCGTCCCTGCCAGGCCCCCCCAGGCCCCACCCCTTCCCCTGACCAGCCCCTGATGCTGGTTACCTCTGCTCTCTGGCTGAGCCCCGGCGTCTGCCCAGCAGGGAGGACACTGATGAGGGGGTCCGAGCACTGCTTGACCCTGGCCACCCTCTGACACCCTCACACCTCTGCAGACCTTGTCAGGGGCTTCGAGCTCATCAGGTGCCCAGCCCCAGCCCCACCTCCTCTCCAGGCACCCATGGGGTGATGTCACCACAGGCCCCTCTCTTCCCAGGAGTTCCCGCACACCCACCTGCTCCTCCCTTGAGCAGCCAGAGCCCCCCAGGTTCCCTTGTTCTCAGGGACCCGCCCTGCCCCCTGCAGAGACCTCCCAGCCCGCTTCTCTTCTTCTAGCCTGCCTCCATTCACCCTTTGCCCAAATTCCCTCTGCCTGCGCCGTGTTTGTTCTCTTAAGCTGCTGCAAATCCTTCCCAATGAGGCAGAAGACCAACAAGCTCCCCGGCCGGGTCGCAACCTCCCCTTCCACCTTGTGTTTGCGCTGGATCCTGAGTCTCGTTTGGGGGCTCTGCTTGGTCGTCCCGCTGCTGGGATGGGGCTCCCCGCCTCTCGGCCCCCAGCCCCGGGCGGTGGGCACAGTGCTCGCCTGACCCACTCTCCTGTTTGGGACCCCGGGACTGTCCACACCCCGGTTGCCGGCAGCCCCTCCACGGCCCACACGGGGTGGGAGCCTCCAAGCCGGCCCAGCCCCGTCCTTCCAGGGCTGACCGCTGGCCAGACTTGGACTTCTGTCTCTGCAGATGCTGGCTGTTCAGACACGCGCCCTCCGCCCGCTCATCTGTCTGGCCGGCCCTTGGTCCCGCGTGTCTGACTTGCTCCCCATTTCACGTCGGAGAATCCAGCGGCAGGGAGCATGCTCGGGCCACAGAGCAAGCCCATTATGCACCGAGGGTCTTCCCAGGCTCCCACGCGGCGGCCACGGCTGCCACGCCTCCTGTCCCCACCCGGCCAGCGAGCGGGGAACCCTTGTCTCTGGCATCTGCCCTGCCCCCTGGGCATGGTGGTGCTCCCTCCTCCAGCAGAGCTGCTCCCCACCGCGTCCTGGGGGTGAGCACCGGCCTCAGGGGGCACTGCGGGGGGGGGGGGGGGCGAGAGGGCCACATGCCATCGTCTTCATCGTCTTCAGACTCTTGACCCCTGACCTCTGACCTTGGGCTGACCACACCATCATGGGCACCTCTGTCCGGCGCTCCTCCCCTCTCTAAAGCGGTCCCAGGCCTTGCGTCTGGGCCCAAGCCCGTCCACCCTGGTGGCACGGTGGCCGGGGGACCCCCAGGACCGGGACCCAGTGGGGCAAGTGGCTTCCCTCAGCCCGGGACCCCATGCCACCTTGTGCTGGGGCCTACCCCTGCCCGCGGCCGGAGCCGGGTCCCCCAGCTCAGTCTGGTCCTCACCCTGGGGTGTCCTGGCTCCGCCTCGACTCTGACACAGACCCCTCGGCGCCCGCTGCCCCCAGATGGCGGAACAGAAGCAGGGCCCCGAGCAACTGAGTGGGTGTCAGGGGGCCCCCTGGAGACCGCGAGCTCAGACTCCAAAACGCAAAGGGATTCGGCTATCTTCCCGGCGAGGCCCCAGGAAGGGTGGAGGAGGTGAGAGACCCCAGGGGGTCCAAGCAGCCCTGTGGCACCCCTGGGGAGGGTCTGGCTCCAGCCAGGGGACCCCGGGGCCCCAGCCTTGGCCCAGGGCCACCATTCAGAGGCTAGAAATGCCATTGGGCAGGTTGTCTCATTCTGGTGGGAAATGGGGCCATGGGGGTCCTCCAGACCCGAGGGGCTGCAGGGCCTCCTACAGACTCAGCTCCCCAGAGGGGAAGGAAATTCCAGTGTGTCCAAGCCCCATGCCCTGGGCTGAGCCAAGGTCACTTTCCAGCGTTGAAACTCCGGACCTTGCCCCAGCACCAGCAGCCCTCACTAGGCCTTGCCAGGACCCTGGGGTGCAGCTCAGGCTCTAGGACGAGGGGGTCCACTGTCTGCTCTGGGGATGCCCAAGGGTGAGTGGTACCCGTGCCCCCACTCGGCTGTGCTCATGGAGGGCCGGGGGGGAGTAGCCAAGCAGGACAGGACCCAGTGAGCAAGGAGCCCCCCACCTGTGGGGCAGGACCAACCCACCCACAAGAAGCCAAGTGACAGGAGGCAGCTCTCACGGCGGGCAAGCTAGGCCTGAGAGAGGTCAAGCCATGTGCCCAAGGTCACCAGAGGGCCACAGAGACACTGACCGAGGGTCTCGAGTACAACATTCTACTGCCTCCCCAGCGCTCACTCTGGTTCCGACCACGGGGCTCCTTTGGGGCCGGGAAGGACCCTCCCCGCCTCCTTCAGCTGCCCGGGGCTGTGGCCCCTCACCCCAGTCTCCGTGTCCGTGGCCACACAGCCTGTCCCCTTCTGCCGCCTGGCCCCACCCCCACCCGCCATCGCCTCTGTCTTATAAGGGCCCCATGGAGGCATTAGGGCCCACTGGAGAATCCACCTCTACACCCCTAACTTCCATCGGCAAAGACCCTTTTCCTTATAAGGTCACATTCTCAGGTTCCAGGGATTGGGACCTGATATTTCGGGGCCATTTTTAACCAGCCGCAAACTCCAGTTCAAGACTGTCCGTTGGATGAAGAGCAACCAGTAAGGCACCCAAGCTGTCTCCCAGGGACGGCGCACCGTCCACGCAGGGACCGGACCGCCCAGGGCAGAGGGGACGCTGCAGTGCCAGAGGGTGGCCTGTCCCCCCCCCCCGGGGCCGGAGTGTCACCAGGCTGCAGCCAGGGGCCATTTCACCAACAACCGCCGGGGGACACAGCGGCCCGACCGGGACGCACCTCTCCCCGCGGGAACTAACGGAGAGGGAGCGGTGTCTGCAAGGAGGCTGGAGGGTGGGCGCCTCTCCACCACCGGCAGCCACGCGCTGGGCCACAGATGGGCTCCGGGGACCCTCCGAGGGCTGGCGTCCTGGGTCCAGGAGGGAGGCGGCCGTGCGGCGGGCGGTGGCCTGGGTCCCGCCCGGCCTCCCCAGGGCCGCCCGCTCCCGGCCCCGCACACAGGCTTCTGAAGCCTCGGGTTTGACGGCAAGGCCTCCGAATCTTACAAAGCCCAGTTTCCAGAACAGAAGTCAGAATCGCAGATGCTGACCCAGACACCGGAGGGCCCGTCCGTCCCCCCGGGGCTGCGACTCTCCAGGACTGCGTCCCCCACCCCTCCGGCCCCCTGCCTCCAGCCTGGGGCAGCCTTCGGACACATCGAGCCGTTAGGCAGAGAGAAGAATCCCTACATTTCCTTTCGTTGAACTCGATTCAAGTCCAATCTAATATTTACATTCAAGTAAAATTTATCGGCAGGTATGATCTAAGAAAGAAGCAAGACAGGGCGTACCCATGCCTGTTCTCACGCACTACGACGGGTTGAGTCATGCTCCCCAAATTCCTGTCCTTCCTCCTGGGACCGCAGAACGTGACTTTGTGTGTAAAAGGGTCCTTACAGGTGGGCCTAAATTATGGACCATCCTGGACCCCACATCCAATCCTGGTGTCCCCACAGGGAGAAGAGCCCGGGAGCCACGGGACAGGGCCACAAACAGGCAGAGCCCACAGAGACGCGGCCGCAGCCAAGCGCCGCTGGAGCCGCCAGAAGCGGGAAGCGGAAGGAGCCCGCGGAGGGGGGCCCAGCATCTACCAGACTTGTCACAAGCCCAGAGGGTGGCCGCACACCAGCCCCCCTGCCTTTGGGCCATTCGCCCCCTGCCCCACCTGCTGCCTTTAAACGAGGCCCCACTGTTGGGGTCCTTACTGATGAGTCTGTCCTGAGCCTGGCTTGTTCCCCTTTGACCCCACAAAGTGCCTGGCTCGGCTGGACACTGGGACAGGGACACTCACGAAGCGTTATTCTAGCACTCACTGGCCCTCTGGGCAGGACACCATCCCCAGGTGGGGTCCCCTGTCCCAGGAGGTGAGCCGTGGGCCCGCAGAGACGGGCCAGGCCGTTGACCAGGCCATTGACCAGCCCGCCACCCGCAGCTTCTGAGGCCCAGCTCCCTGGCCAGGCCCAACGAGGTCTCCCCACTTGGGCAGCCCCTCCTCCCTCCTTCCCGCGTATTCACCAGCCCCTCCCAAGCCCCTGGGAACAAAGGCAGGAAACATCCAGGCTTCGCAGGGCTGAGATCTTGGCTTTCACATCTGAGAAGGGATCAGTTTCTCTGGGCCAGATAAATAACCCGTGTACCCGAACAATCGGCCTCACTTGGTTTGATTCTAGAGCGCTCCAGAAATCTCCCGACCCGTGCACGAGTCACAATGTCTCCACGTCATGCACCGTTCAGTGACCGCCACCGGCTAGTGATTAGAAGGGGTGCACAGCACCGAAGAGCATTAAGGTGGATCCCGAGGTCTCCAGGCTGAGACATGAGGGGACGTCACACACCTGCGAGCACACAGTGAAAAGAAAAGCCTGACTTGTCAGCACAGGAAGACCCAGGGGACATTGTGTCCCTTTCCTTTTTATTTCTGATAATGTGAGTGCCCCTCCGTCTCTCTCTCCCCGTCTCTCCCTCCCTGTCTCCCTCGGTCTCTGGGTCTCTCTGTCCCTCCCCCGCCCTCTCTCCCCTGCTCACTCAGGAGCCGCCCCCCACCCGCCACCCCCGATTCACCCCTGGAGAGGCGCCCAAGGTGGGGACTGCCCGCACAGCGTCCTGCCGAGGACCAGAATCCCACCAACACCTGCTGAGAGATCCTGAAATCAGATCCAGCTCAGAGGGACCCCCAAGATGACACAACCCCGGCCCAGCGGACACCCAGGTCCCAACCCAGAGATTCTGGGACGACAAAGGTTGGCGTGGCCGCTAAGTTTTGGGTAATTTGCTGTGTAGCAGCTGATAACTAATACGCATGTGCTCTCGTTGCGAGACAAGAACACAGAGGATATTTGAACAGAAGCATGGAGATCACGGGTGACTGCCCCGGTCACTCCAGGGCTCAGACCCTCAGGCACGTGACCGGGCAGCCGGCTTCCAGCCTCTTCTTCGGCCCTGGCCTGGGGCTTCGGTGGCTTTGGCTCTGCTCCTGGAGCTCACTAGTGTGACGTGGGGCCCACGTCCTGAGCCGAACGGCCATCTCCTGGCCCTCCCAGAAAACACGAGGCCAGTGAAGATTCAAGCTCCCTGGATATAAACATCCTTCTAGTTGTGGTGACAGGAGGCTGCCCATTTGGCAGGCAGGGTCCTCTGCCCCAAGGCTCAGAACGTTCTTGGCAGCCCCCACAACATGGGCAGCCGTAAGTCCCCAGAAGCGCCCTGCAGCCCCTCATGGCCATGCGGACAGACCCAGCGGCCTGCCTGCCTGTGGGTCCTGCGACCCCAGCAGTAGCCAGACCCCGGCTCCTGGAGTCTGACGGGTGACCGGGACACCCCCGGGGAGCAGAACTTGCAGGAGGAGGTGCGGGGTGGGTAGGGAGGAGGCCGAGGGGGGGCGTCTGCGTCCGGAGCCCAGGCCGGGCCGCAGGGAGGGGCTGGCTGGAGCCGGGATGTGGGGGCTCACTACCCTGGTGCTAACAGGGAGTCGGGCCCGAGACATCCTCGTCTGGGCTCTGGAGCCATCTGTACCCACAGCCGTCCCGGGGCCCTCGCCACCACATTAGCCAACTAATGAGGGCTGGACCCCCACGAAACGGCCTGTCACAGACTCAATCTCTTGTTTCTATTAATAGACCTTTTCAGGACAAACTAGGGCAGCTCCATGTCCCCTGGGCCACTTTCCTCCCAGCTGCGCACGCCGTGGACGAGCCCGCGGGGTGCCACGATGTCATCAGTGCATGTCCCTCAACAAGCAGGACCAAGGCCCTCCGCCTCCCCCACCCGCGCCCCCCCCTCGAACATTCCCTCCGCCTCCCCCGCCCGCACTCCCCGCCTGCGAACATTCCTGCGCACCAGCCGGCCTGCAGGCAGGGGCCCTCCTCACGGCTGCTTCCTCCCTGCCCCAGCCAGCCAGCCCCTCGCCGCTGTCCCCAACCTGCTGGGGGCTGGCACTGGGCTACGAGGGCCCCTCCTTCGCCCTCCCAGGCCCTCAGCCTCCTGGGGGGGGGCAGGGGTCGAGGATGAAGAAGCAAGCCTCCGGGTGGCCATGGTGACAATGACGTGAGACTAAGGGTCTCGGAGAGAGCAGCTTCATGAACGAGTGATGCTTTGCCGCCGGGATGAGCAGGGCATGTGAAGGACTGTCTGGGTGAGCAGAGAGGAGCCTCACGGCCGGCTGGCGGGGGCACCAGAAGCTGGAGAGAAGAGGGAGGGCCGGAAGGAAAGGCCTAGCCGCTCTGTGGCATGCCGTGGCTCGTGCCAGGCCGGGCTGGAGAGGGTCTTCATGCAATGCTTGGGGGCTCTGGACGGTCGGGCCTGGAGTCTTTCCAGCCACAGGGTGGGCAAGATGCAGGAGGGACCCTCCCAGCAGTGCACTTCTAAAACCTGAAAATGCCCGACAAACAGCTTTGGAAACTGTTTTGTTGGGTACACGGCTGAGCTGGGGAGACTATAAGAGGACCCCCCCAAAGGTCAGGGACCATGAGAAGTGTGGACCTCAACCCCTGCTGAGCAGGATCCCAGGCTTTCGCGAATCCCAGACAAGTGGCAGGGAGACACGTGTGGGATCTCTGCAGGGCAGGACAACAGAACAGAAATCCTGTATTAAGCCAGGAGCCCCAAAAGGAGGAACCGGGTGCCCCACTGGTCACAGGACACTGGTGGGGATGGTGGCTGTGTGAGCCCCAGCTCCGGGTGGAGCAGCAAAGAAGCGAAAGTCTCCCCTGATCATTTCTAACCACAAGCCAGCCTCACCCAGCCTTAGAACCCGAAGTGCACACGCGTGTGCATTCACACACACACACACGCCAAGGCTTTCCGGGTGGGCTGCCCGGGGTCCCTGCAGAGGCAAACACCCCCCCCCCCACCTCCAAGGTTCCCACGTACACAAACGCGATTTCCCAGCACAAGCTCACCAGACGCAGAAGGAAGCATCCCACCCTGTGCCAGGGTCAGAGAGACCGCAGGGCCCCACCGGATGCTGCGGGTGTGGAACAACCCGACAGCGGACGCGGGGCAGTGATGATACATTTACGGGAGTAGAAGAGCACTGGGGTGAGGCAGAGGTACAGGGCCCTATCAAACCTGACATATAACCTCTAGAGATGAAGACCTCATGATGGAACTTCTTGAAAGGCAGTAAGGAAACAGCAGACTCCACATGCAACAAAGTAGCTGGGTAGCCGAATGGCAGCGTGACAACGTGACAGCGTGCAGGTGTGTGGGTGTCCCAGGCCGACGTGGGGCGGGGGGGCTCACGCCACACAGGTGCTGCACGACAGCTTCCCAGACCCCGTCGGCAAATCCGGAGCCCCAGAGGATCCCGACAGGTAAAGCCAAAAAGACCCAGAGCTGGAGAGTGCTGTGCCCATGAGCCCTGGGAGCCGAGGTGACACAGGACAAGGCAAGAGCCTTCAGTCCCACAGCACCCGCAGGGAACCGTCAGCTGGGTTTGTGTTCCCAGCAAAACTGTCTTTCAAGAACCAGAGCAAATACAGATTATTTCCAGGCAAAGAAACACCATAAGGGGACCTCCCTGAAGGAGCTTCTGAACATTATAGAGAAACCAAAGATGGGAAATAGTCCCAGAGGAAAGCTGAAGATGCGCAGAGGGGACTGGAAGCAAGCAGACCGTGGCCACGAGCGCGGCCAAGAGAGGGGCCTCTGTGAGCCTCAAGCCGTGGTGGTGCCCATTCTGCGGGCTTAGAGTGAGTGACAGAGTCCACAGCACGGGGAGGGGGACGGGGCGGGGCGAGAATCAAAGGAGAGCAGGTCGCCACGGACTTCGCAGGTAAAGAGCCGATTACAGGTGCTGGATCCCGGGCAGAGGGAGAGAAAGGGCAATGCTCCCCCCACATAGTTTTCAGGGAGAAAGTTGACCTAGAAAAAGAATCAAACTGAAAGACGGCAAGAAAGGAGAAAAGGGGGAGAACAAATTAGAAAGCACAATACAGAAAAAACGCCCCTCTCCTCGCTGGCCAGGGTCTCAGGTGCAGGCGGCTGACTCGGGAGGCAGGGTGCAGGGTCGGTGCCCAAGTGCAGGGGTGAGCTCCGCACTGAGAGGGGGCCCCTTGCGCCAGTCCGGAGAAGGACTCCGGACCCCTGTCCGACAGCGGGGAGTGGGCTCATTCCCGGCCGGCCGAGGGGTCACGCCGTCGGGGTGGCAGACAGCAGGGGCACCGCCCGCAGGGACCCACGTGGACCTGCCGGCACCTGCCGGCCTGGAACTGCACGCCCTGTCACTCTGGAAGCCCAGCTTCCACGCCTGAAATAAAGCAGGCCCCTGGCACACGCCGTCCTGAGGATCCAACGTGAGAACTCATGTGAGGGCTTAGAGGGGTGGCCAAACCTCAAACACAATTCCAACCCATGTCACGAACCTTCCGAAATTAAGCTTTTTTAACAAGTCACCTGTGCATAAAAGGCATTACGGTAATTAGCGAATGACGTAGGGGACCCCACCCCACGCATATTTGTTTCTTGTAGACAATCTGTGAGTTGTCTGCACAGGAGGGTGCATTTACTTTACAGATTCTGGACGGCCTGAAACTGCTGATTCCTTCGGAACCTACTGGGACACAACCGCCTGCAAATAGTCCTTGATCGTGTATTATTAGACCAGGATACTTGTTATGCTGCAAAAGCACTAACTACATGTATGAGGTCTGACCGGCCATCCTGCTGATGGGGATCCTGCTTCAGAACATGCCTCACGTGATCTGAAACCTCCCCGAAGATGTTCACTGCAGCATCGTCTAGGTGAAAGAGGATCATTCTGACAAATGTGCAATAACGGGGAGAAGTTAGGGTAAATTGCTGTACTTCTGAACAGACGAGCAACATCGAAAAGTACAGCAAAATTACGAGGCATTTGGACCGCATTTGATTTGAAGGAAATGGAGACCGTCTGACTAGCAGAAGCCCCGTCTCTAAGACTCAGGGTAAAGTGAGCCGCGTGTCAGTTTGGGTCAGCGTGGGTTCTGGTGACTAACTGATCTCTGAGCTTGTCTGGTATTCCTGGTGACACTGCCATCGCGACTGGAGGCCACCCCGTCCACGGCAGGGTGCTCTTCCCAGCACTGAGCGGCCGGTGGGTCCCCTCCCCCCTAACTGAAAAGCCACCTGCAGCTGGAAGGACGTGGACTCCCGTGGCCACAACCATGACCCCCCACAGCCCCTCAGGGCTCATCCACCAAAGACCTGTGCAGGCACAGGGGTCTCTTGCGGTCCCAGCCGCCGCGGCCGTGGCCGCCCGGTCCCCCCACTGAGCAGAGGAGGACTCAGGACAACCCACGGCAGTGGGGGCCCTACAAAGGCAGGAAGGCATGAACACCACCACCTGCAGCGCCACATGATTAACTCCGGCACCAGGGAGAAATACGCTGTCCTGCCCGCCCCGTCACCCCCATTAGGACACGGCTGCGCATCCAAAGTCCCTAGAATAACAGATTCCTGCTGGAAGATTCGCCGCCGTTAACTCACTCGGCACTACTTTGCCTGCTGGTTGGTTGCCCATAAGCCTCTGCTCATCGGCAGCCAGGACACTGGGGGCCCAGCTCGCCCCTGACCTGCTGCCCGCTAAATGCCCCTGCCTGGGGGTCAGCGGTGGACAGGGTGGGGCCTTGCTTGCTCCCGTTTCTGCCCCTCCTCTTGTCCCCCTTGCCCGTCTTATCCTCTCCTGGAGGTCATGCGGGGCCAGCGAGGGGCACAGTCTGGCCGTGCTGCCCAAGCTCGTGTCCACAGGAGGCTTGTTCCACGGTCAAGTGTGAGCACAGCATGTGGGTGCCCCAGGGTCCTCTCCTCCCATGGAACCCTGACCAAAGTGCTACAGCATTCGTGACCCCATCCTGAGGAGGTTTCTGCAGGACTTGGAAGGTTCATGAGACTTCCTTACAGGCAGGGAAGGAGGTGGACACGGGGTTTTGGAGTTTTGCCTGGAAGGACTGCGGTGTCAGAGAGGGTCTGAAAGCCAGTGGACACCGATAATGCTGGCCTGAGGACTGGTGCTGACCTGCCACCAAGACCAGCTTCCCACTGTTTCCCCGAGTTGAACTAAGCCATCAGATCACAGGCTGGAGGCTGGAGGCCCCCACCCATAGGGTCAAAGCACATTAGCCCTCCTTCCCCATGACCTGCACCCAGAGCATTGAGTGAGTTTACCCCGGGCTGACCAGGGCCAGGGCAGGGGTGATGGGCTGAAGATTTCGCGAGCTGTGGGGGCAAGGGGGTTGGAAACATGATCCGTTCACCCTGCTTCTGAAGATCCGCGCCCTCTTATGGACACCTCGGCCTGGCCGGTGTGGTCTGGAAGTGCACATCTCCAGCCACGTGGGCCAACCTGCCACCCAACCCGGAGGGTGCAGAGCTCCTCCCCCACCTCAGCCACCCTGGAGCACCCAGAAGAGCAGCACCTGCCGCCCCCCGCCCCACCCCAGCTGGCCCCAAGTGAGCCCCATGGAGGACGCGGTGGCCAGGGCAGATGTGCAGAGGCTGGGAGGCAGGGACCACCGATTTCCTGCGGGACAACTCTGGCCAATGGGAGGGGGGCACTGGGAGGGGCCCAGGCAGACTCACTGTCCCCCCCCAAGGCGCCCCAGGGCCATCACCTCCATGAAGCCTGTCCCAAGAAGCCCCACTTGCCAAGGAAATGGAGCTGCCGAGTGGGGCCGTTGCGGCTCCGGCTGAAGCAGAGACCGGCTGGGCCAGGCTCCGTTTGCTGCGAGCACGTCCCTCCCCCCGCTCCCCTGCTCCTCACTCTCACTGCCCTGAATTTATGCCTCCCCATTAAAGCATCCTTACGTCCATCTGTTTTTTAGGGAACCCCAGCTAAGACAGATCCATACCAAAGGGACACAGAGAGGGAAGAACAGCTGTGGGGACTCCTGTTTCTTTGTATAGCAGATCAGACGCCCTGGAGGACCCTTCTGGAGAAAACGATTAGTTGGCCAAATTAAAAGAAAACTTTCACGAAAACAAAGAAATTGCAAGATGCCAAACAGGGAAGTCAGGAACCCCAGGAGACGAGCCAGGTCAAACCCACTTCCACATCTGGGGTTTCCGCAATGCCTGGCAGACCTGGGGCAGTGCTGACAAGCACATGGACTGGGCGAGAGGCTGTCCCGAGGTGGGTACATGGACAGGGACCCTTCGTGAAGCCAGGACTTCATGGGACGAATAAAAGCATGCCTGCAGAAACACACAGATGCACCAGCAATGCTTCCATCTCAACCCCGACACCAAGGAAAGACGGAACTCCCCTGAGCACTCAGAGACTCCAGCCAGACCTCAGTGGGGTGGGAGGTCTAAACTCATGCGGACTCCATGGTCTAAGTTTCAAGCTGGTTATTTACAAACACAGTCCCAGTGGGGGCATCTCCCAGGTGCCAGAAGCAAACACAAATCTTTTGGGGGGAGAATTAAGTCAAGGACTCAAAGGATTTCAATCAAATATACTTCCGAATCAAGTAAGAAGCTGATGATCAAAAGTCGTAAGAACAAAGGAAACAAATCACCATACCATTCAACGTCTAAACCACAGATTAGATGCAGCTGAAGAGAGGAATGGTGAACTGGAAAACAGACCCAACGGAGTTACACTGGAACTCCGTCCAGAGGATTTTTTTGAAGAAAATGATGGAACGGAGGAGAGGCAGTATTTCAAGAGATAATAGCTGAGGAGTTTTCAGATAGTTTACAGATACCTGAAAGATTCAGTAAGCTCAGTAAATCCAAAGGAGAATGAATTAAAACAAACTTATATCTAAATATGTAATGTGGGGCACCTGGGTGGCTCAGTTGGTTAAGTGACTGCCTTCGGCTCAGGTCATGATCCCGGAGTCCCGGGATCGAGTCCCACATCGGGCTCCCAGCTCAGTGGGGAGCTTGCTTCTCCCTCTGACCCTATCCCCTCTCATGCTGTTTCTCTCTCTCTCTCTCTCTCTCTCAAATAAATAAATTAAAAAAAAAAAAGATTTAAATATGTAATGTGAAAATTCAGAAACCAAGGAAAAAGAGAAGAAACTTAAGAACAGGCAAAAATGTAGATTATTTAGAAATGAATGATAATTAGATTGTTGACTTCTCATCAGTGTCAGCAGAAGCCAGAAAATGGTATAATAACGTCTTCACTGTACCAAGAGAATTCTCTTGGTAGGATTGTAGAAATTCAGAATTGTAGGAACTACCTTCTTATAATGAGGGTAAGTTTTTTCCCAACAAAAAGGAAATGTGAGAGTTTACTATAAAAAATACTATTCACAGTGAAAGTATACTTTCCGCATTGTCCAATATTGTGTCCCTACGTTGCACACGGCTCTTTAAATTTAAATTTAAATTAAATAAAAGTTCAGCTCGTCCCCCGGTGTGTGGTTTCAGCTGCACCCAAGGGTGGTGGTGTTGCTGGGCTTCTCCACAGAGGAAAGGGGAGAGGGGCGCAGCCATGCCGTGTGGCCCACCGGGGCCTGTTGTCCTGTCCCCCAGGTGCCTCGGGACGGTCTCCAGCCAGGTGTGTGCAGGACAGCCTGCCGGAGCTGCAAGCTGCAAGCCCTCCTGGGCCGGCCCCGGCTCAGCACCCGCATTCTCGAAGTTTCTCCATCAGAGCTCCTCCCACGGTGCGGGTGGGCCTGGTGCCCATCCCCCGCGGGTGCCCGTCTCCCAGATCCCAGGGTCCTGGCTGCCCCACGACCGCAGCATCCTGAGGGGCCCGGGGAGAGTTGGCTGGGACTTCAGGGCAGGGGGTCTCCAGCTCGTCTCTGTCCACTGTTGCTGGAAGTGAAACAGTCGGGTCTTTACTCATGTTACGTGTGTGTCTGAAAGTCACAGGCTCTGCTTCGGCTGCCGTGTCATCCCCTCAACGTCTCTGAGATGCACACTTGCCGTGGCTCCCTCCCGGCTCCTGGAGAAACCTCGGGCCCGTAGCAGCCCCCCAGGCCCCACGCCCCACTGTCCGCACCTGGATTTGTGACTCCAGACTGCGTCTTCCACGTCCCTGGGCTCGTCGGTCTTGCTCCAGCGCTCTTGGAGACTCAGGGGGTCTTGATGCCTAAGTCTCCAAGGCTTTACGTTTCTGAAACTGTGTTTAGGTATTTGTCCACTTTTTTCTTATTCTGTCCTTCCATTTTTAAAAAACACAGTCTCATCCCCTTGCTGCTTTATTTATTTATTGTTTTTTTAAAGGTTTTATTTATTTGAGAGAGAGAGAATGAGAGACAGAGAGCATGAGAGGGGAAGGGTCAGAGGGAGAAACAGACTTCCTGCAGAGCAGAGAGCCCGAGGTGGGGCTCGATCCCAGGACCCCGGGATCATGACCTGAGCCAAAGGCAGATGCTTAACCGACTGAGCCACCCAGGTGCCCCTGGTTTTGGTAAAACCTGTGAATGGTCTCCTACCAGGTGCTCCCTGCTCTTTGAAGGGGGTCATTTCCCCATCTGCGGTTCCTGGGAACAGTGTGAGACGCAGGGGCCTCCTCCCCTGCCTCGGCCTTCCCGCTGGGGGCCTCTGCCCCAGCTCAGCCCTCCTGTCCAGGAAGGGGACCCACCAGTTGAGCGCCCGAGACTCCCCCCGGCCCCTGCACGGCCGCATTCTGCCGTGCCCTCCAGCCAATGGGAGGTGCTGGCCGAGCCACTGACCCTGTTTGCCCAAGAGTAGACTGAGGGACAGACAGGCTCCTGGGACCAGAGGTTTGACCCGAGTCCTTTGATCCCAGACCAGGTCCCTCCAGCACCACCTGTTTCCCCTGCTACAGCGTCCCTTTAGAAGGTCCCTCCCTCCCCACCACATTGTCCCCACCCCTGAAGCTCTCTCGAGAGGCCCGGGTCCTGGTGGTGTCCCCTCACCCCGCTTGTCTGGGCAGGGGTTTGCCCCAAGGGATATGGGAGGTCACCTGGACCCCCAAGGGGGGGGCAGCAGGGGAGATGGTGACGAGGCGGGGAGAACGGGGTGGCCCCTTGGCTACAGACACGCCCACCGGTCACTCCACACTCTTGAGTGTTTTATGACCACGTCGCCCAGAGAATTTTGATCTGGATTTAAAGAATTCCTCTGTAACAGCCTGGCCCACCTACCAGTGTCTTCCTCGAACCCCCACCTACTTTCCCCCTGGGTTTGTTGTGGGAGGGGCATGGAGGCAAGAGCCGCAAATGGGTGACGATAATGAATTTGGAAAGGCAGCCTCGTCCCTTTTATTGTCAGGAGCCAGGTCACCCCTTTGTCACCAGGCATCAGCCAGTTTCAACAGACAGGTAATCCTACGGAGCTCACCTTCTCCTGCCACTCACTGACCCCAGATGGCTGATGGCAGGGACGGGGTTGGCAGCTCTCTACCCAGCGGGGGATAACATTCAGCCTGCAGTCAGCATTTCTGCCCGAGAATAGTTAGGAATAAAGCAATCTGACAAACTGCAGGAAAGAGACCCTCTCTGCTTTGCCCATGTAAAGAGCTGTCTGCGGGAGAATCTGGGATAAACTATGGGCTCTGCTGGGGAAACGGCGCTTTCCTTTTGCAAAAGGTAAACCCTGAATGCAATGGGCCCCGGTCTCCCGGGGTCGCTCAGGCATCCATGCTAAGCTGATTAGTTCTGGGCAAAAGGAGAAAGACAAACACTGGCTTGAAGGTCGCCCTCCTCTGACTTTGCTAAAAAATATTCCAGCTCCAGATAAGCCCTTCTCCATCACACTCTGTTCAAACGCTCAGTTTGCTCTGTGCCCAAAACGAGGCTCAGGAGACACAGCAGGACACCCTGCTGACCCCAACCCCAACCCCTGCCCCAGGGCAGCCCAGGGAGGGGCCTACAGGCCAGGGACGGAGGTCCAGGGAGCGTCAGGCTGTGCTCGAAGTTAACCCTGGGCACTTGGGCGTGGGGTGGCCAACCTCTCTGCAGACAGAGCCTGAGCAAAGGGCACCCAGAACACAAGGGGGGCTGGGGCTGGCAGAGAACCCCCGAAGCTTTGGGTTTGCTCCCAGTCTCGGAAAACCTACACCCTTTTAATTACTTTTACTTCACAGCTTAATCTTTTGATTCTAGGTTTTTACAAAAGGTGATTTCTGGCCTGTTGTAAATATTAAAGTGTTAAAGTAAACCCTTCCATCCTCCTTCACATGTAGGCACTTGTAACAAGCGACCTGGGCTCCAGCCCAGCTATTCACCTGGGTCATGCGCCCCTGCGCTCACTACCCCCCACCCCTGTGTCTCTGCTGCACCCTGACCCCAGAGCCTCCTGAATCCTGCTCCAGCAGACGGGCACATCCGGTCACCGGCTACCTGGGTCCTCTACTCCCCTGTTCCCTCTACTGCCTGAAAACCCCAGAGACAGCAAGACCCTCAACAGGTGAGGACCAAGACCCAGGACCCACATTTAATGTCCATTAACATTCCACCATTAACCATCCACCTTCACCATCACCTCTGCCTCCGCCTTCCACCTTCACCTCCACCTTCACCATCACCTCCGCCTCCACCTTCCACCTTCTACCTCCACCTTCACCGTCACATGCACATTCACCTTCCACCTTCACCATCACCTCCACCTTCCACCTTCACCTCCACCTTCACCATCACATCCACATTCACCTTCCACCTTCACCTTCACCTCCACCTTCCACCTCCACCTCCACCATCACATCCACATTCACCTTCCACCTTCACCTTCACTTCCACCTTCCACCTCCACCTCCACCTTCTACCTTCACCTTCCACCTTCACCTTCCACCTCCACCTTCTACCTTCACCTTCCACACCTTCCACCTCCACCTTCTACCTTCACCTTCCACCTTCCACCTTCACCTTCCACCTCCTCCTTCTACCTTCCACCTTCACCTCTACCTTCCACCTTCCACCTCCACCTTCCACCTTCCACTTCCACCTCCCACCTTCCACCTTCACCTTCTACCTTAACCTTCCACCTTCCACCTTCACCTTCCACCTCCATCTCCACCTTCCACTATTCCCCTCCACCCTCCATCATCCACCAACTACTCTCCATGTTTTATCTTCCACATTCCACCTTCTACTCCTACATAACATTTCCAAAATCAGAAGGTTGTCTGGAAAAAAAATTTATAGAAATTATATAATAATTTATCAACTGTCAATTCAACTAGGCTTTTGTTACAGTGTTTTGAAAGCAAAGGGTATAAACCACCTGACCTATAAAAGTAGTTGTTATCTTGTCATTGTCAATCCTGGGACATTTACAGGCTTTCCCTACACATATCAAGGGACTGTCATCATCCATGTTTCTCTGTCACCTTGTAGTACTTTGTTTCTTTCATCTTAGACATGCCAAGGGGGACTGGGGACATTGAAGTGTTGATTTCATTGCTTTCATGCCAACTCAACATTTTAAGGTAAAAGTCTTTTATCATTCCATTATCTTAAATGTATTTTCATCAAAACTTGGAGCTGCAGATTTAGTTCATTCTATTTATGGCCAGTGTCCTCCATGTGATCTCATTCTTCTTGTCAAATCATTGTCAGATCTTGTCAAATTAGACTTATTTTCTGTCAAGAAAGGTCTGACCCACTTTTTCAATTGAAATAAGAGTATTAATATACTCTCCCAGGGATATTCCAAAAGAAAAACACTGAGAAATAAAATGGTAGAACACACCCTATGAAATAAATTACTGGAGGCAGTAAACATTGAAAACATGTATATTTAATATAATTGACCCACTTTATAATATGCTATTAAAAGAAAATGAGTCTATATGCTGCTTTCTTTTGTAAGAAACTTACAAATTTAATGAAATATGTAGGTAAATGCTCAGGATATTTACTGAGTGAGGAGAATGATAATATACTTGTGTATATGTGTATATTGACTATTACCCTCAGGAGCTAAAGATTAAATAAGAATTAAGTATAAAAATCATTTTTAAAAAGTCCCTCCTTCATTAATTCTATTAAGCATCATGATCTACGTTTCCTTTATGTTTAATGAAAAAGAAACATGTGTATGGCTAAAAGTTAACCAGTCTGGGAGCTGGTGCGTTGCAATGTGTGTTTGCAGTATTTTTGAGGAGTATCCAACTCATCTGTAAAAAATTAGTAATGCGTAGAGGGGCAAGTAGCTTATCCGACACGTAAAATTAGATAAGCACGTAGGCAGAACGTGGAGGGGGAGGGAGGGAACTCGAGGCTCCCGAGTCCCCGGATATTGAGAAGTCCCTCCATACTCAGAGACGCTCGGTGTTCAGGAGCTCTTACTCTTTTCTGCCCGAGACAAGCAGATAAAAGGCCAAATGCATTTGAGCCAGTAGAGTGAGTTGAATTCTCAATGGAATGTATTTTAACATCTTATTATTTCCCTTATTAGCTAGAGTTAAATACAATCTTTGACACGTGTTCATTATGAGAACAGTGGATGTTTGGAGTCTGCCCCAAAAAGACAGAACCTCAATATAGTCTCATGTCCTGTGGGGTCCCCATCACTCCAGCCTTTGTCACGTTGCGATTACCCAGACTTTGCGTTCCCTTGCAGCCAAGCTTATCTTCACAAACTGACCAACGTGCTGATCACTTTTCCTTCATAAACCTCTTGTGAGGGTCTCGAAATTCTGTCTCTCCATTTCAGCATCTCACTGAAACTGCCTTCAGTGTGGGTCTGCGTGGGGAGGTTCCAAGGCCGCGCGTTCGCACTGATGCATGTGCGTTCCAGGGTCTGCATCACGGAAGGCTTGTGCAGGTGGCAGGCACAGCCACGAAGAAACCCGTGCCCCTGGCTGCACAGTGTCCCCATTTCACGGGGGGCCAATGAACAAATGATAAGTGTTAGGAAGAGAGGCCAGGCGGGATGAGCTGTGAGCTGAGATTCAGCTGACGGTAAGGCACCTCCCCCATGAATACGCGTTTCAGAGGTTCTAAGGAAGTAAGTGGTTGCGCTTTATAAACCTTCTTGGGGCGTCTGGCCCTCGGTGGAGCCTGTGACTCGATCTCGGGGTCATGAGTTTGAGCCCCACGTTGGACACAGAGATTACTTAAAAAAACAAAAATCCTTCCTGATAGTTCCTTATATTTTTTTAAACTTGGAAAATTTACATTTTACAGCATTATATTTTTTTCTGTGTACATACCTGTGTTGATATAAAAAAAAAAATCCATGAGCACTTAGAATACCATGAAAATTGTATTTTTAAAAGTCTACGCTCAGACTTAAAATGCCTTAGGAAAAACCTCCAACAGAGGAGAGTAGAGAGACGAGGACCTGAGCTCCCGTATGCTGGTTCCAACAATTATCTACCTTGGCCAACATCGTTTTGTCTAGACCTTTTCTTCTCTATTTATGGAGTTTTGTTTCTTGTTTTCCTTTTAAGAAAGTCCCAGCCAGGGGCGCCTGGGTGGCTCAGTCGGTGAGGCGTCTGCCTTCGGCTCAGGTCACGATCCCGGGGTTCTGGGATCAAGCCCCACGTCGGGCTCCCTGCTCAACGGGGACCCTGCTTCTCCCTCTGCCGCTCCCCCTGGTCGTGCTCTTTCTCTCTGTCAAATTAATAAATAAAATCTTAAGAAAAGGAAGTCCCAGCCCCACGTCACCTGCCACAGCTTGGCTGTGCGAGCGTCTGGTGCGCGGCTCGGTCGCCCCATCAGCGAGGCGTCAGCCCTTGCCCTCAGCACCCAAATGTCTCAGGATGTCTTTGTCCCTTGCTTTTTCCCAGCTGGCCTCCCCCTGTAAACTCATTATTTAGCTCATCTACCGTGCTCACGGTTTCTAATTCTGCTTGGTTCTCTTGTTCTCTTATCCTTTTTATAATTTGCATTAAGTTCATTTTAAAATCGGGGACTGTCTGCTCTAAACTATTAGAATTAGTCTCTAACTCAATACTACCCACTTTGATTTTCGTAGCTGTGCTTTTCAAGTGTCTCATTTCCGCGAGGGGTTTGCTACCTGTCGGGCGGAGTGTGGTGGGAGGCTGGGACCTCAGCGTGGCCCGGGCTGCCGAGGGGGCCCAGGGGGAGGGCCCAGGCCCCGTCACCCGCCGCACCTGCAGGAGGAGACCGGTTCCCCAGTCCCGGGGCGGGGGCAGGGAGGGCGGGCAAGCACGGGCCGCACCCGCACTGGCGGAGGACCTCGCCCCGACCCCGGGCCCGCTCGCCCCGACCCCCGCCCCGCTCGCCCCGGCCCCGGCCCCGCTCGCCCCGACCCCCGCCCCGCTCGCCCCGGCCCCCGCCCCGCTCGCCCCGGCCCCGACCCCCGCCCCGCTCGCCCCGACCCCCGCCCGCTCGCCCCGACCCCGGCGCGTTGGAGCACGCCCTGTCGCGCGCGCAGCAGCCAGGCAGTCCCGACCGGCCGCACGCGATGCCCGGGGGGCTTCCGCCCAACCCCCGTGCCCACGCCCGCGCGGGGGGCGTCGGCGCCGGGAAGCCGCAGAGGCGCCTTCGGAGCCCGGCGCGGGATCGCCTTCAGACGCTGCCGGACTCGGGCAGCCGCGCCCTGGCGTGACCCGCGCTTCCCGCACCCCGGTCCCGGGCCAGCGGTCCCCGTGGGGCGCCGCGGCGGGGTGCCAGCAGGTGCCCGCGGGGCGGCCGCGGGCTCACGGGGCAGCAGAAGCAGCGGGGCGCTTGGCGATCGGCGCGGAGCGGGCGCCAACTGCCTGCGCCCCCGCGGCCCGGGCCGAGTTCACCGACGCACCCCGCGGGCGCGCAGCCTGGCCCCCGGCCCGGGCCTCCCGCGTTTGGTGCCTGCGCTCCCAGCCCGCGCGCTCCCGGGGGTTGTCTGCTCGGCTCCTCCTGAACAGCGCGTTCACTTTAATTACTCCAACGCTTGATCGCGTAACTAACATCAGTGCCCATTAAATAAAATAAATCAAATAAATCAGTGCTTGTCTTCGCAGCGAGGCCGCCCGGGCTGCCCTCTGACCACCTCCTTCCCTCACCCCTTCCCTGCTGGCGGGGGCGTCCAGCGCCCTCCCCGGGGGAGGCTCCGGGAGCGCGGCGGCCCCTGTCGTGCTCACGGATCTGCCCCCAGCACCCGGGGCACCCGGGGACACGGGGACACGTGCCCGGCCTCGTCACCCTCAAGTGAGCACCTCGAGGCACATCCAACAGGCGGCATCCCCGGGGATGAGCTGGCAGGGGGCATGCTGTCCCCGCCCTTTCTCAGAAGCTTAACGTGTCCCCTTATGTTACATATTTTCATTTTAAAGATTTATTTATTTGAGGGGGGAGGGGCAGAGGGAGAGGGAGGCAGAGAATCTCAAGCAGACTCCCTACTGAGCCCGGAGCCCGACGTGGGGCTCGATCCCACCACCCTGAGATCATGACCTGAGCAGAAGCCACGAGCCACCCAGGCGCCTCACGTATTTTCACTTTAATGTTGCTTTTATTGTGGGAACAGAACAGAATCAAAACTGATGCAAAAGAGAGCAAATTATTTGTTAACAGTGCTTTTTATTTGTATGGGGATTTTTACTTTTAAAAACATTTTCCTCTTTATTTTTCATTTAATTGTAGAAACATCAGACAAATGGGTAAGCTTTAAAAAAGCAAAATTAAATTAAAATCGCCCCGAATCCTCATTCACAGGAGACCAGACTCAGCCCCTTCCAGGCTGTCCCAGTGCGCTTGTACAGAAAACGGCCACGTTTCTTTACCGCTAAATGCCCAAACAGTGGTAAAGCAGTGCAGTGATTAGCAAAGGGTGAGTTTTGAGCATTCATTAATTAGCTGCTACCTAATCCATTAATTACCAGTCTCTGGTAATTGGTCTCTGCAGCCAGTTTTCCACTTGGTTTATTATGAGCATCCTTCAGAAACGTCAGCCCTAAACCATAAAGCCCACCTTATAACTAACTAGTGGCTGCGCTGTCTCCCTGCACCTGATACCCCAGTCCACCTGGCCAGTGGCCCGTTGGCGTCCAGGTCCTTCCCGTGTCTTCCTGCTCATGCCGCCCTCACCCAGCCCAGCAGGCCAATGGGGGCTACATCATCGTCCCTTCTTCCACGCGGGATCTCGAGCAGGGCCGCTGCGTCACTGCCCTCTACACAACTTCCACGTGGGAGTGGGCGCGGCGTGTGCTCAGGAAGACGGCGAGGGACCCACAGATCCCAGGGGCTCAGAGGAACTGTCCTGAGTTGGGTGAATGTGCCGAGCGCTGGGGCAGCACACGGGACAAGACCAGCGGGCAGCTCTCAGCTGGTGCTTACGCACCCCTCCAAATTTTGCTCATTGGAACGGACCCCAGACCTTCGAGGGGACCAAGGGGAGAACTAGAAAGGAGAGAAAACCCAGCCACACTGCAGCGGTGGAACATTGTGTCTTTTATTGAGAACATCTCCAATCCTTTGTCTATAGGACAGCGTCTCATGCTTGGTTCCGGCTGGTCTCGGTGCGAGGGGTAGCTCATGCAGATTGTAACGTGTGGTATATACATCAACAAACATACAGAGGACACTGGGGAGTGGATCTGAGCGATAGGGTTCTTGGCTGAATTACATTCATATGAAGTGTCCAAATTCTAAAATAAAATAAAATAAAAGCATATAACCCAGTATCTGGAGAAGCAAACTGCTTCCGGGCTCATTCTACAAACATTCCACAAACTGCCTTTAAACATTCGTGGTCACGTCCAGAAGGACGGGCGTCGGCTCCTGATGTACCATCAGCCCATGGCGTGGCCAAGCTAAGTGTTTTGGGGGCTGGGGGCTCAGCCCTGCAAACAGGGAACAAGTGCACACAGCAGCTCCAGAGGACAGCTACGTGTCAGGCTCGAGCCAGACCCTGTCCTTGCCGGCCCTGAGGACGTGACTGGCCACGTGGCTGGAGAGAGGGTCACAGGACACGCCAGGAGACAAGGGCAGACAACACTGGACGTGCGTGCGTGCGCGGTCACAAATACTCTGCCCTTTCCACTTACATGGTTGGGGGTTGAGAACAGGGCATCTTTTGAGAGATTCTCTAATTTCATAGATTACAGAGACGGGAAAGCCAGCTGATTCTATTTCTCTTGCTAGATCACATTTACGGTCGGGGTAGACCCTATATTTTGGTGTAGAATGTTTCAGAAATAAAAAGGACCGGTCTGATTTGGTTTTGTGTTTTGAGAAAAAGGGGCGGGCGTGCAGCCCTCCCCCACAGCATTCGCTGACCCCCCCCCCCGGGCTATCCCCCCTGTGGGGCCCGGGAGGCCCCCCCCCCCCCCCCCGGCGTCACTATGTGAAATTACAGGAAACACTGTCTTTCCAAAGAAAGCAGTGATTCTGTCTTCTGGGTATGAGGGAAATCATGTGAATAAAAATACTTCCAGAGAAATGAATGGCTGGTGAGATGTTGCACATTTTAAAATAACTGTTTCTGATTAAATGAGTCAATCAAACTCTGATTCAGAATCAGAATTGCGCCCTGTGGCATCCCTGGCCTGGAAAGAGGGGACGCCCGTCACTGGGCTCATACTGCTGCAGGGACAGCCCCTGACCCCGGCTGAGGCATCCCTGTGACTCGGGCCTCCCACTGGCGGGAGAGATGCCCGCCAGCCGGTGTCTTTGTGGAATAGGTTTAGTGAGCAAAACAGAAGGGAACCCTCCCAACCCCCAATGGTCAAAATGTCCTCAAAACTGAAGATTTTTCTCAAAAAACCAAGTTCTTGATTGTGTCAAATTTTCTAAGTCTCTAGAATCCTGATTAAGGGCACTGTATGCAAAGTAACGCCTGGGGGGAAATGGGGTGCAGTGCACAGAGCCTCAGAAGGGACCGTTTCAAGTGCTGAGTCTCCTGACCCGTCTCCTGGAGGTCACGTTTCTGTCTCTGTTCTGCTCCAGTGGTCCGTCCTGGGAGCTGTGCGGGCCCACAGGTGGACGGGGCTCCCTCCTGACCCGCCTGCAGGGCCTGGACACTCGCGGGCCGTCCTGCGCCCGCACAGCTCGGGGTCCGCTGGGGACCGGCACACAGGACAGCTGTCCTCACTTGGGGTGGGAGGCGGTGGTCACCTCAACTGTTAGCCGACAGAGGGAGGAAGTCAGACATACTGGGTAGTGTGTGTATATGCAATACATTCCCACTCAACTTTTAATTAAAATCCACATATTTTTTTAAAAACTAAGTCCATCTCCCAATCCCCATTAGAAAAAATACCATTTATCAAGAGAATAAAAACACAGGGGCTCACAGATGTTCTGTGTGTGGGAGCACCTGCTTGGGGAGGTGGCGACACCAGCTGACACCCTTCCTGCTTCAGGCGGAAAGAAGGCGGCAGCCCGTTGAGCCAAACCACACCCCTCCACATGACGGGGGCCTGCCTGAGCTCTGCCGGGGTCCCTGCAGCCCGCCAGCCCCGCCCCCGCCCCCCAAGGAACCGCTGCCGGAGCGGGGGAGCGGGGGACACAGCGCTTCTGGTCTGAGTCTCCTGCTCCTGCATGTGGGGTCTGGGCCAGGTGACAGCCGCGGCTCTGCTCCTGTTCTGCGTTTTCAGAGTCCGTCAAGGTGGGGCGGGGTCTCCCGACTGCCTACAGCCGCCACAAGACCCCCCCTTCCATGAAGACGGCCCCTCGGGCTCCTGTCTGATCCTGAGTGGAAGCAACAAGGCAATCGGTGCAAATCTCTGAGCTCAGGTCCAGGTGCCCCCCGGGACCCTTGCCCGCACTCCTGACCGTCTGCTGGCTCAGCCCGGGACCACCCCGGGGGCCATGGGGTGTGGAGCAGCGGCCCTGGGCCGCCCCGGGCACCAGCAGCACCCCTTCCCTGCCGTGACAATCAACGTCCAGACCCTGGTGGGCACGAGGCCGTGGCACACTGCCTCACCAGCTTCCAGCCTGAATACTGACTTTCAAACATGTCTTTGATAAAGCTGGAAAGAATAATTTAAAACTATGCCTTAGTGGCATTTTCTAAGAACGAGTCTATCTACTTAATTAATTCTATTTCCTTCCCGTGAAGATGTCTGGAGAGTTATCCACATCCATGAGATTCAGAGCAAGGAAGACAGGGAGTTGTAGGCTGATTCTTGGGCAGTAGCCCCTACGGATTCCTCCTAGTCCCTAAAAGTTAAATACTGTTGAAGACCTCAAATGAATGGCCAGGATCACTGCCCATGTTTTATCTCTGATTACTGAGAAGTGAACCAACACGCGTTTTCCATGTGATTCTAGGAGGAGTGCAGAAGCTTCTAGGGGGGCTGAAGGCTGCAGGGATCTGGGCCGTGCCCTCATGGACGCACGCCGTCACTGCGCCAGGGAGTTGGGGGACTTGTGCGAGCGCAGGGCCGGGCCCCTCCCGCGGGGTCTTCTCCCGGGCTGTGCGGACCCGCTGAGGGAAGCCAATCGCGCGGCCCATCCGGGGGACCCGCCGGCAGCACGGCTGTGACTTCAGGCTTCTTCCTACCTCTACTTTCTCACCTTCTCTACAGATAAGTGCTCTTCTGCATTAAAATAACGTGGCCTAAGAGTGACTTGATATAATTACTTTATAAACCACGTTCCTAACGCTGAATAAATTATTTATTCAAAAATTTCAGACAAAGTAATTTCTATTTCCCTAAACTTAAGGAAGCCCTACTCAGTAGAACTCAATTTCTAAACGTAAACAGAGATAGAAAGCAGTCACTGGGTAATTCCAAGGGGTAACACTGCTGCAGAGGGACATCGAGTGGTGATGCTGGACCCCACGCCCTCCCTGCCCTCCCTGCCCTCCCCAAAGTGCACGCCCGCCCCCAGCTGAGACGTGAGGCTCCGGAGACCGCGCCGGACGTGGGCAGCCTCCGCGCCACGCCCCCGGTCAGGGTGTGAGAGAGAACTGATCCTGCTCCGTGGGCTTCTCCACCCAGGCGCCCAGCCCTGCCTTGATGAACGCTTTGAACAGACACGCCTTGGCGGCCTGGTACTCCTTTGCTACCAGTTTGGATTCATGGTACACATTGGGCTTAGTGATCTTGGAGCGTAGTAAGTTGGAGGGAACCTGTAAAAAGTCAAAACACAAGGACAAGTGTCGAAGCAGTCACAGCAGAAAACAAAACTCAGTAAGACATTCAAAATTTGGTGTCTCATCCTGTGCTGGCTTCGGGGGGGAAAGCCACCAGCCAGAAGGCGCCTTCCTCCGGGGGGCTGCGACGCAGGGGCGAGGCGTGAGCCCCATGACGGTCTGCGTGCTCTCCCCACGCAGGCTCCAGGCCAAACAGGCAGTTTCAGACCCCAGGCTCTAAAGAGGTGCTTCTGAACCCACAAGCAGTTGATTCCAATTTCAATGTGAATATTTTCAGCTATTTAAAAACACAGCACCTCTGACTTTATGGACACTTTATCACCCGGAAGGACTCAGAGGCACTGCCTCCCGTGGCTGCCTGACTCATTTGGTGCAGATCTTGAGAATAAATACGGTGCAAGACCACCAGCCCAGGGGCTCGTCCTGCCATGGGCCCAGGGCCCCAAACTCAGCAGCTTCTGTCCAAACCGCCACCTGCCACGACCGATAAAGGAAAACTAGGAAAATGCCAATTGACCAGAGGAGAACTTATGCAGGGAAAGGACCCTGCCACTACCGCAGAAAACGGGCCTCGAGCCTTCTGAGGGCTGCGTGAGCCCCGGCTCTCCTTCCTCTGGGTGGGAAGGCGCGGAGGGGTTCCCAGCGGGAAGCCGGGGCAGGGCGGGAGGAGCGGCCTGAGGCTGCTTCACGTGGGAAGGTCGGGGCCACACTTCAAGATGGAAACAGCCAGGAGAAACAGAAAGGTTGGGGCGTGACCGTGTGGACGGTGCGGGGCTTTAGTGGGACGGGCTGTGGGGAGGTGGGGCCGGTACCTTGCCGTGCACACGCATCCAGCGACAGTACAAGGCGTGCTTACACAGGCGGGACGCACGGCCCAGCTCGTCCTTCCCTGTCGTGGCGTTGATGACCTCGATGGCCGCGTCACCCACCGTCCAGTTGACACTGAAGTTGGGTGCCTTCCCCGGCTGCCGTGCTTCCGCGTTGCTGATGCCTGGAACGGAGAGACACGGGAGAGGTGATGCGGAGCCCAGCACGGTACTTGGCGCAGCTGAGGATGTGCCTGAGGGGTGTGCACGGCCCAGGTGTGGTGACACCTGTCCAGTGCCACCTCGTGATGCCCAGAAACAGCCGTGACTGTGCCCGGGAGGCGGGCAGGGGTCCACAGAAACCTGGAGCCTGTGAGACACCACAGCACCTCTGAGCTCTGTTGGGGTTACCAGAGCTGGAGGTCTGGGTGTGCGAGCCACTTCTGGGGTTAATTCAGGTCCCATAGGGTCGTGCCACGGAGGACCGCCCTCGCGCATCACACCTCGGCCGGGCGCTCATGCCCTGCACGCCCCACACGCCAGGGGCAGGCATGGTCAGGCTACCCCAGCCTGCACGCACTATGCCCAAGATACAAGAAGCCTGACTTAACAAGCACGGATATGTTTTCTTTTTTTTTTTTTTTAAGATTTTATTTATTTTTTTGACAGAGAGAGACACAGCAAGAGAGGGAACACAAGCAGGGTTAGTGGCAGAGGGAGAAGCAGGCTTCCCGCCGAGCATGGAGGCCGATGCGGGGCTCGATCCCAGGACCCTGGGACCATGACCTGAGCCGAAGGCAGATGCCCAACGACTGAGCCACCCAGGAGCCCGATGGATACGTTTTCTTACCACATTGAGATGGTTTTGTCTTAACTAACCAAGTCTCACTTGGTGGGGCTAAGAGATTTTTAAAGGACACTCAGATAACTGGGAGCTGAGTGCTCACCTCCCCCCATCCGTGCCCTGAGCACAATCATCCACACCTCAGGGGTGGGGCACACGGGCCACCCTGACTCGGGGTGTGTCTTCAGAACACACCCACAACGGGAGCTGGCTGGTGCTCGGTCCCCAGAGGAGGAGCCCCCCCCCAACCCCAGCTCTGCACAGGCAGCCTGCCACTCCCTGATGGCCAGGGGCGCTGACCGAGCTCCGCGGGGCTCCCACCCCGGGCCCTTGCTCCGCTTCTGCTCTGGGTGACTGTGACCCCGCCTTGAACAGAAAGCCAAGACCGACAGGTGGGCCAGCAGGCCGGTTCAGAGTGTGGAAGATCTAATAGGAAGCTTCATCATGGAGGAGACCCCAGTTCTTCAGGCAAAGCAGCCACCCACCTCAAAGTAGGGTGAAAATTCATATTTATATGTCACCCATGTCTGGGATATTTCTTTAAAGGGACAAGAAGGTGTTTTCCTTTGTTAAGTCCCTAAGACAGAGCTCCCATCCCGCAGAGGGCACTCAGGGCCAGAGGCCAAGCACCCGCTTGTGGCCGCACTCAGGACGGCGGGAGCCCCGGCCCTCTGCTTCAGGCTCCAGACTCACTGTTCATCTGCCTTCCCACTGTGTCCACCCGATGCCTGCAGGCTGCAGGCGTCTCTGCTCCTTACTGCAGGGCCAGGCCCTCACTGGTGCTGGTTCGTGCCCCCTGCACTCTCCGGGAGCTCCTCTGCAGTCCCTGCGATGCCCCGGGGGCCATCCTCGGTACCTGCAGGCCCCCAGCAAGACCCCTCACTCTGGGGAAGAAGTCAGGATTCTGCTGATCACTCTTTCATTCCGACACACGAGCAGTGAATTACTCTACTTCACACAGACCTTTTCACTGACACGTCACCAAGCATGAGGGCACAGCCTCAGGGCTCCCTCTCTCGCTGTGTCTTTTGCAAAGTGAGCACACCCATCACCAGCGTCCCAGCAGCTGGTCACCAATCAGAGCTCCCGGTTTGGGAGCCCGCCCACCTCCATGGCCACCCCTGCCCCACGTGGGTCATCACGGCACCAACCCCAGCACGCTGACCAGGGTTGCCCGCTTTGAGCCTTACATCCATGGGGCCATTTACACAACGGACTCCCCTGCGCCTTCACCCTTCACTCGAGGTCACGTGTGTGAGAGTCACACGCACCACGCACAGAGCTGTGGCCTGCCCAAACTTCTTGCCACACGGGACCCTGCTGGGGCACGTGCAACTAGAGGGTTGCTCACTTTGTCGTGTTTTCTAGCACTTGGCTGTTCTGAAGAGTGTGTGTGTGAGCATTCCTGACCACATGTTTTGGTGACTCATGGACATATTTCTGGATACACACTAGGCGTGCAACAGCTGGGGATGGATACACAATGTCACGCAGAAGCACTGAAAACACCAGGCAAACCAGGTCAAGTTGGCTAGAAATGTTTTCTACTTAATCACATATAAATGTTACATGAAACATAAAACAAACACAGCACTAGATGTCTGGTGATAAGCAGGGAATAATTAACCAATTAGCTAACTCACCACATAGTTCAAGAAGCCACTTAAAACACAGGAAAATCAGGGGCCCCTGGGTGGCTTAGTCCTTAAGCATCTGCCTTCGGCTCAGGTCATGATCCCAGGGTCCCGGGATCGAGTCCTGCATCGGGCTCCCTGCCCGGCGGGGAGTCTGCTTCTCCCTCTGACCCTCCCCCCTCTCACGCTCTCTCATTCTCTCTCTCAAAAATAAATAAAATTAAAAAAAAAAAAAAACACAGGAAAATCAAACTACAGTTTGATTCCCCCTTTCTCTTTTTCTTTCTTTGCGTTAATTATGTCTTATAATTCTATTTTAATTCCTTCTTGACTTTTAGCTATAACTTTGTTTTATTAATTTAGTGGTTGTCTTAGGGTTTTATAGTATACATGCTTAACTTATCATGCAAATGTTAACCAATTCAACAAAATTGCCTTCCTAAAAAGAAATCCCATTGGCTGGGACGGTCCCTGAAGTTTGGCACAGTGAGGAACGTGCTCACGAACCACGGCTGCTTGGGCCACGGCTGCCATCCTGTGGCCCGCGCTGCTTACGTAGCCCCTGATAGGTATGGCATGTGTTTCTTCTTCCATTTGTCGAGATAAAACACAATTTTAAAGGGTCTGGGTGGGATATCACTCACGGCTTTTGGTTAAATTTTGATAAAACTGTCCTGTAAATAAGCAAAGAGCAACAAGAAGATCTAGGTAAGTCCACCAGAGAGGCCAGAGCTGACCAGGTGAAGGGGAACAGGGGCTTGAGGGCATCAGGAGTGACACATGGCCCACCTACAGCTCCATTTCCCAACACAAAAAGGATCAGGAAGAGAGGGCCATCACATATTTTTTAAAGGTTTTAAATCTCCATTTAATGCTGATCTTGCTGAAACAGGCAACGAGATGTGTGTGGCCGCTCCTCCCGGGACGGATCGGCAGCAGGGCTCAACCCAACACCCTGGTCACACCCCCTCCATCACGTGGCTGTGGCTCTCCATACACAAGCCCCTCGGCCCCCCACCCCCCAGCAGGCAGAGTGACGGACGGCAGACACCAGAGTTCTGGTGTGTCACACAGCCCGCAGGCCCCCAGTCAGGGCTTGCAGGGGGGACCAGTCCTCTGTGGACACAGACATGCGGTAGTTTCTCCTGCAGTCAAAGCCACCTTTCCTGTCAGACTTTCCTTCTCATCTATTCTGCTGCTCTCAGTTCACGCTTGCCAAATAAAGCACCTTAAATTCTCTCCTCAGTCTCTGCGGTCTAGGGAGCCCAGACCAAGACATGGGGCTGTCATTCCAACTTCCAACCAAAACCAATCCTGAACAACCAGCTGGCTTGGATGACCAGGTGCACAATCACGTCTAGATTGCAAAAGCATCTATTTTGGAGGGTAACACAGAGGGGCGAGTGTTTAAGAACGGGCATTCTGTGATTTAAAAATAAGTTCAGACTTCGTTTCCAGGTGAGATGGAGTAACAGCTGCTGGATGTACCCTCCTTACTCAAATAGTAGTAAACCAGACAAAATACAACAGACACTAGCCTTCAAGTCCCTGGACATGAAGCAAGGAAGGGCAGTGGTTTCTGAGAGACAGGAGACATAGGAGGTGAGTCCCACGAGTACCCCAGGCGGCCGTCCTGGGGGCGTCCAGGCAGCAATGTGGAGAGAAGGAGCCCAGGCACAGCCTGCAGACTCCCTGAACTGAGAGCTCGGGAAACTAACGTGGCCAGAGTCCATAGGATGGTGTGCAGAGGCAAGAGAGCTGCAGAGGGTCCCCTGAGCATCAGCGGAGGGCTGATCAGAGCACACACACTGCTTAAGACTGGGCAAGAACCACCTGAAAGGGTCAGAGAACATGCCCCATGCTCACACAGAGATGTGAAGAGTTTAGATACACACTTGATGGCATCAACCATGACACAGAAAGGTCTAGAATAGAAAAAAGATCAGTGAACTTAAAGAAACAATAACAGAAACGATTCAAATGAGACACACAAGAAACAGACTGGAAAAAAAAAAAAAGAAAACCCAGCAAATCAGTGAGTTGTCAGACAAATCAATCACCCTGACACACGTGACTGGGTTCCTGAGGAGGGGAGAGAGAAGGGGGTACAGAAAACATGAATAAAAACTCAACAGACTTTCATGAGATCAATAAATGGACAGATCTAAGAATCTCAATGAAGCCCAAGCATGAGAAATGTGCAGAAAACTACACCAAAGCATGTCACGACAAACTGCTCCATGCCAATATAAAGAGAAAATGTCGAGCCCGGCCAGAGGAAAAGAACCACATATGGAGGAACAAAGATGAGACGGCAGATTTCTTACTGCAAAGAGTGCACACAGTACGACAGGGAGCAACATCTTCAAAGTGCTAAAAGGAGAAGAAAAGAAAACATTGCCATCTCAGCAAAAATGTATTTGCCCATAAATATATATATTTTAAAAAGGAATGCAAACTAAAGGCTTTTCCAGACATACCGAAGCTGAAAGAATTCATCACCAGAAGACTTACACCGCAAAGAATGTAAAAGGAAGTCCTTCAGGCAGAAGGACACGATAACAGACAGAAATGAGGATCTACTTACAGGAATAAGGAGATCAGAAGTGGCAAATCTCTTTTTTTTTTTTCTGAAGATTTTATTTATTTATTTGAGAGAGAGTGAGAGCTAGAGAGGGAGAGCACACATAGAAGGAGAGGGGGAGGGAGAAGCAGGCTTCCCGCAGAGCAGGGAGCCCAACGCAGGGCTCGATCCCAGGACCTGGGATCATGACCTGAGCCGAAGGCAGACGCCTAACGCCTGAGCCACCCAGGGGCCCCAAAGTGGCAAATCTCTTTAAAAGCTAATTGGCTGTCAATATAACACTATCAACTGTACTGGAATTACAATAAAAAGCTTAATTTAAAAGAAAGCTAATTGACTGTTGAAACAAAAGTAATAGTATAGTATGGGATTTTTACCGCATGCAAATGTTAAATGTACCACAATATATCACAAAGGCCAGGAGAGGAGAAATGGAAGATTCTTGTACTATACGTAAGTGGTATAATATTGCTTGAGGGCAGACTGTGATAAGTTAAGCATGTATACTATAAAACCCTAAGACAACCACTAAATTAATAAAACAAAGTTATAGCTAAAAGTCAAGAAGGAATTAAAATAGAATTATAAGACATAATTAACGCAAAGAAAGAAAAAGAGAAAGGGGGAACAAAGATAATATAGAACAGATAAAAAATAAGGACCAAGATGACAGATTTAAACCTCACCATATCAATATCACAATAAATGTAAATGTCCTAAGCACCCTAATGAAAAGGCAGAGATTGTCAGTTGGGGGGGGCGGAAAAAGGAGGTCCAAATATGCTGACTACAAGAAACATACTTTAAATATAAAATAATGTAAAACAATTTAAAATAAAAGGATGGAAAAAGATACACTACGCCAGCATTAATCAAAAGAAAGGAGGAGAGGATCCACTAATGTCAGACAAAACAGATTTCAGACTGAAGAATAGTAACAAGAGATAAAGAAGATCATTTTATAATGACAAAGGAGACCAAGTTATTAAAAGAAACCCACAATCCTAATTACAAAACTACAAAATACATGAAGTAAAAACTAAAAAAATTGGAAGGAGAAATAGACAAAAGCACAATTACAGTCAAGAGATTTTCAATACTCTTCTCTCAATAACTGACAGACCAAGCAGAAGATCAGTAAAGACATAGAAGACATGCACAACACAATCAACTAACTCATAGACCATTCTACCCAACAAGTAGCATAAAAGAATGTATCTTTTCAAGTTTTCATGGACTGCTGAGAAACAACACATCCTGGTCTGTAAAACAAACATAAATTTAAAGGATTCAAGTTAGAAAATGAAACTAAATTAAAAATCAACAACAGAATCATCTCTGCAAAATCCCCTAATATTTTGAAACTGAATAGCAGACTTTTAAATAGCACATGGGACAAAGTATTTTGAAAGGAGTGAAAGTGATAACACAACATGTCAAAATTTGTGAAATGCTGTGAAAGCAATAAAGAAAGGTCTCAAAACAATGGCATCAGCTAGTACCCTAAAAACTAAAAAAAGAAGAGCAACTGAAACAAAGTAAGCAGACAAAAATAATAAGATCAGAGCAGAAATTATTTTTTTAAAAAAGCCAGAAAACTGGGGGAAAACACAAACAAACCCAAAAACCCATAAAACCAAAAGTTGGTTCTCTAGAGAAAAATCCATAAAACTGACAGACCTCTAGGTAGGCGGATGAGGAAAGAGAAGACACAGAGCATCAGTATCAGGAATGAAAGGCACAGCCTCGCTAGAGACACTCGGTGTTACAAGGATAATAAAGGAGTGTCACGAACACTTTCAAGCCAATGAATTTGACAACTTAGGTGAAACAGACAAATGTTCCTGAGAGACATGAATTACCGAAGTTCACTCAAGAAAAAAAACCAGGTAACACAAATAGCCTATATCTATTCTGTTGTAGATCATGAACATTGTAGATACTTTCTCACAGAGAAAACCTCAGGCCCAGATGTCTTCACTGGTGAGTTCTACCAATGTTTAAGAAAAAAATGCTATCAAATCTAAACCAATTCTTCCAGAAAACTGAAGAGAAGGAAATGGTTCTCCACTCACTTTATGAGGCCATACCCTTGATGCCAAAACCTGACAAAGATACTCAGACAACTACAGACCAATATCACTACAGGCCAGTGTATCACAGGGACAAACATTCTAAGCAAAATTTCAGCTTTATCAAATCCAACAACATTTAGAAAGAATAATACATAATGACTATACAAGGTTTGTCCCAAGAACACAGGTTGGTTTAATATTTAAAGAACTCAATCAATGTCACCATATTCCATCCATATTAACAGACTAAAAAAAGAACCAAATGATCAGCTCTATTGAGAGTAGAAAAAAATGCCTGATAAAATCCAACATTCATTCCTGATTAAAGACTCCTTAGCAAACTAGAAATAGAAGGTCCCTTAAAATGAGAGAGGCATCTGTGAAACCCCACAGCTAGCCACACTTACTGGTGAAAGACTGACCGCTCTCCCCACGACTGCACACGAGACAGGATGGGTGTGCTCAGCCCTCGTGCCCTTGTGCTCCACACTCTACTGGAGGGCCCATCTGGGTGCTGCGGGGGAAGGAAGAAATCAAAGGCATCTGGACTATAAGGAAGAACTAAAACATAAACAACTTGACCATCTATAAAGAAAATTCAATGAAATTTATAAAACAGCTATTAAAACTAATATCTCTCTATATCAGCAATGAACAACTGGAGACTGAAACAGAAATATAACATTTAAAGCAGCATCAAAAATACAAAACACTTAAAGATAAACCTGACAAAAGATGTGTAAGATATGCTCACTGTAAAGTGCAGAGCACGGCTGAGAAAAATGAGAGTGTAAAGAAGTGGACAGGCGTCTGTGCTCATCCCCCAGAAGATTCAAAGTCCTTAAGATGTCAGTTCTCCCCCAAATTGATCGACATATTCAATGCAACCTTAATCAACATCCAAACAGGGTTTTATGTAGAAGTTGACACATTGATTATAAAATTGCTATGGGGGCGCCGGGGTGGCTCAGTCAGTTAGCATTCGACGCTTGATTTCAGCTCAGGTCATGGTCTCAGGGTATCAAGCCCCATGGTCGGGCTCCATGCTCAGCATCAAGCAAAGTCTGCTTGTCCCTCTCCCTCTGCTCCTCACCTCACTCATGCTCGCTCTCTCTCTCAAATAAAATCTTTAAAATTGCTGTGAAATGCGAAAAGGACCTATGTAGCCAAAACAACTACCAATTCCACCTGATTTCAAAACTTGTAAGACTAGTAATCATGACAGTGTGATACTGGCATTAAGACAGACAAACAGTGTGATACTGGCATTAAGACAGACAAACAGCATGGGGGGTCCTCAGAAAGCTGAAGACAGAGCCGCCATGCGACCCAGCAACTGCACTCCTGGGTATTTACCCCAGAGACACACATGTAGGGATCCGAAGGGGTATGTGCACCCTGATGTTCATAGCAGCAATGTCCACAATAGCCAAACTGTGCAAAGACCCCAGATGTCCATCGACAGATGAATGGATAAAGAAGATGTGGTTCATATACACAATGGAATACTACTCCGCCATCAAAAATAAATAAATTTTGCCATTTGCAAGGACGTGGATGAACTAGAAGGTATTATGCTAAGTGAAATAAGTCAGTCAGAGAAAGACAAATACCATATATTTCACACATATGTGGAATTTAAGAAACAAAACAGAGGATCATAGGGGAAGGAAGGGGAAAATAAAATAAGATGAAATCAGAGAGGGAGACAAACCATAAGACAAACCTGTTACCTCTAGGAAACAAACTGAGGGTTGCTGGAGGGGGGTGGGGGGATGGGGTAAGTGGGTGACGGGCATGAAGGAGGGCACGTGATGTAATGAGCACTGGGTGTTATATGCAACTGATGAATCACTGACCTCTACCTCTGAAACTAATAATATACTATATCTTAATTAATTGAATTGAGATAAAATAGAATAAAATTTTAAAAAAAGACAGTAGGGGATCCTGGCTGCCTTCGGCTCAGGTCATGATCCTAAGGTCCTGAGATCAACTCCCACATCGGGCTCCTTGCTCAGCGGGGAGCCTGCTTCTCCCTCTACCTGCCGCTCCCCCTGCTTGTGCTCTCTCTCTCTCTCTCTGATTAAAAAAAAAAAAAAGACTGACAAACAGATCAATGGAAGACACTGGTACCCACAAACACACCTCCACGTGTACGTGCAAACTGATTTTTAATAAAGGTGCAGAAGAATTCAGTGGAGAAAGGATGAATTTTTCCATAGATGGTGCTGGGTCAACTGGATAAGTTATATGTTAAAAAAAAAAAAAAAGAACTTCAATTCATACCACACATCCTATACAAAAATTAGCTCAAAATGGAATATAGTCCAAAATTTAAACACTGGAACTATAAATTTTCTAAGAATACAACACAGGAGAAAATCTTTGTGACACTGACTTAGGCAAACATTTTTTAGATATAACATCAAAACCGTGACTTAACAAAGAAAAGTTGGTAAATATGATTTTATCAAAACTAGAATTATTTGGTCTCTGAAAGACATGGTTAAGAGAATGGAAAGAAAAACATTTTCAAATCATATATCTGATAAAGATCTTATAACCAGAATATATAAGTAACTCTCAAACTCAGTAAGAAATTAAACAACTTACTAAGAAATGAGAAAAGTATTGAAGAAGACATACAGATAGCAAAATAGCACATGAAAAGATGCTCAACTTCCTTAGTCATTGGGGAAATGCAAATTAAAACCACAAGGAAACACCCTACACACCTGTCAGAAAGCTTAGCATGGCTCCGTACTTGGTGCTGACAAGGATGAGGAGGAACGGGGACCTCATACACCACCAGTGGGAGTGCAAAGGGGCAAACCAGTTTGGAAAGGTGTGAGTGACAGTGTTCTGAAAAATACAACCTGCGCCTGTCTTAAGACCCACCCTTTATACTCCTAGGTATTTACCTAAGAGAAATAGAAGGGACTGTCCATACAAAGGCTTGTACATGAATGTTCTCAGCAGCTTCCTTTGTAGCAGTAAAAGACTGGAAACAACCCAAATGCCATCAACAGTTGGATGGACACACAAGTTGTGGTTTATCCACACAACCCATTACTACTTAGCCATGAAAAGGAATGACCTACTGATAAACTCAACAAACACAGACGAATCTCAAAATAGTTACGCTGAATGAAATAAGCTAGACAAAAAAGTACATATCTTATGATTTTTGTAAAATCCTAGAAAACGCAAACTAACCTACACCACCAGAGTGCATGTCGGTGGTTGCCTGAGGGTGGGATGCGGGAAAGGCAGGATTACCAAGGGCACCAGGAAACGGGGAGGGGGGTGGGTAGGCTCATTATCCTCTCTGTGGTGACAGCTGCACGCATGTAAACAGAGTTCAAAACTTATCAAATGGTATCTTTTAAATATACAGTTTATGCCAATTATACCTCAGTGAAGCTTTGGAAAAACACTGCAAGGTAATTTAAAAAGAAAAAATATTGTTCTCATTAAAAAATAACACTTGCTCATTTGGGAAATTCCAAAAATTTCAGAAAGCTCAGAGAAATTACAGCACGATGACACACAGAAATAGACACTATAATAATTCTAGGGGTTCTCCAGCAGATAGAAGCTTCCTGTCTACGAAGCTTTAAGCAACAAGCACACTTGCGTCCCACCTCTGAGATCCTGACTGGGTAGGTTTTGTGGGTGGGTGGCCCTGGCTGGTGTCTCTAAAAAAAAAACAAAAACAAAAACCCTTCACCGGTAACTCTTGAAGACTCTCTAAAGATTCTTAAATCCCTCCCCCCACCAAAGAATTCTTCCTTCTCAGATGAGACTCACCATTTTAATCCCTATCCTTCTGGCAAACACACACGTCAGCACGCTTGAGATGATGCGTGCACACGTTCTGTATGCTGACTTCTGCATTGATCCTTGATCCTCTCTTATAATCTATTCACAGATGAGCTATACTAATAGCTATAAAACTAAGCTATACTTAGATTTCTGGGTATATCGTTAAACTTGATTTTCTAGTACTTCATTTAGGAGTTTTGCATTTTTAGTCATAGGTGATGCTGTCTGTGGTTTTCTTTTTATTTGTGCCTCTCTGTCCAGTTTTGGAATTAGGTCAACTGCTCTTTCCTATGACCTGGAACGTTTATATAAGAGGTGGAATTATGTTCTTTGGCAGACTGATTAAAATCTGCAAACTTGTTGGAAGGTAATTTGTTGATAGTATTTTCAATGTCTTTGTTGGAAATTTCCTTTGCCAGATTTTTGTACTTCTGTTGGGGTGAATTTTGGCAATTTACATCTTGCTTGTCCTTTTGTTGTTGTTGTTGAGATTTTCAAATTTATCAGTATTAGAGCTGAATAAAGAATTCTCTTAAAATTCTGATGCATGCCTCCGTTATCTGTAGATACACCAATTCCTACCGTTTTGTTTTATCTGACATCATATTTTTATCTGATGGTAGATTTCTTTTATTGTTTTTTCAAATCAACACATTTTAGTTTTATTGATGGCCTATAATCTTATTCCTTGTTCCGTCCCTCCCTCTTGCTTTCTGTCTCTTTGATTTTCTTCCTTCTTCCTGTAGTTAGCTTCTTATTTAGTTCTACTGTAGTTTTCCTTCTCAATTCTGGGCATGCTTAGCTCATTGTTTTTGATTCATTCATTCAGGGCCATGCATGATTCTGCCAAGTGAAACTGTGGCCCTATCCCACCATTTTTGATGTGTGTAGTCTAGGAATCCAGTTTAAGTACTCGGTTCTTCTCTGATCAAAGAATTGCTGAAGAGAGTCTAACCTCCAAGCTCCTGGGGACTTTTGGTTTTAATTTCAACTCTTCATAGCTAACTTTAAGTTTTAGGGTCTGCAGTAAGAGAAAGTAACCTGTACAGTTAATGAGTCTGGATTTAATTACCTTTGGCAGTGGCCATGTGATGCACTGCAGAGCTGAGTAGTGTGACAGACCGAGAGGACAGTGTTAATCCTGTTATTAACTACTTAAAGGAGACCATTGCTAGCATGACTTCAAGTGGATTCTCTGTCCTATCTCACACCAGTTCCTCAAAACCATGCTAGTATTATGTTAAAAGTTGGCAGTGCTGTTCAGTCTGAGTCCAAAGGCCTGACAACCAGGGCAGATGGGGTAAATCCTAGTCCAACTGTAGAAGGTGGGATAGGGTGTCCCAGTTTAATCAGTGAGGCAGGAAAAAAGGTAAATTCCTTGTTCCTCCACTTTTTGTTCTCTGCTCTTTGTTCCTCAATAGGTTAAAAGATGCCCACCCACCCTGGGGAGGGCAATTTGTTTTACTGAGTCTACTGATTCAAATGCTAATCTCGTTCTGCAAAACCCTCACAGATGGAAATAATGTCTAATTTGGGTGCCTGTGGCCACTCAATTTGACACATAATATTAGCTACCACAGTACATTAGTTTACCCTTCCTTTCCCAAATAGCTTTTTGTGTTTCCTAGAGTTTCCATTTTCCTCTTTTTTTTTTTAATTGTTCACAAAGAAACATTTACTTTCACATTATCATAAAGACCATTTAGTTTCTCAGGCTATTGTTAAAATGCATTCACTTTTTTCTGAAAACCATTCTTTTTAGAACTCTCTGATATGATTCTCTGTTTAAACTTGGAATTGTTACATTTTAGTCTTGCTGGTAAGTTATCTTTTTCATTGTATTCTTGGATTTACAAAGTATTTTTCTTGGATTCCATATTTTTCTCTTTCTTAGATGTTTTTTTCATTTTGCTACAGTATTCTCACTTTTTTTCCTCAAAAAAATATATATATTGGAAAGAAACCCTCTGAATCCTTGAACATCTGAAAATTATCACTTTGTCCTAATGCTTAATATTTGGTTAAATAAGAAATTCTACAAAAACCATTTTCTCTTCAGCTCTGTCTTCCAGTGTCCCTGATAAGTGCTACGTAAATCTGATACTTATTGTAGTTAATTTAGAAGCTTTTAGCATCTTCTCTTTACACCTTTGCTGTTCTGAAATTCATAAGGATGTGCTAGGAATGGATTTTTTAAAAAAATTCTGCTCACTACCCAGTGCATTCTTTCCATTGCAGTACTCATGGTTTTCTTCAGTACCCCCAAATTTTCTTCTATCATCTCTTCCTCTCTGTTTTCTATTTCTGAAATGCTACCAGATAGACAGATAGACATCGGATTAACTTTCTACATCTCCTAACTCTTCACATTTTATACTTTTCTGCTCTGAGTTATCAGAGATATATTTGATATACCTTCCTCTCCCAAGAATTACACTCTACGAGGGAGAGTTTTGTTCTGCTCACTATTCATCCCAACATCCAGAACAGTGCCTATTACATACTTAACTGGTGTTTGTTGAATGAATGCTTTCTAGACCTTCAAACTGATATTTGCTTTCTACATTGATAAAATACTCTATGTATATTGGTAAGGTTTGTTACTTGTATTCTCTTCTGTTCCCTGAATTAGGTTTATTTTCTCTTAGTTGTTCTATTTTATCATATAGATTATTCACTTCTGTGCTATTTATTTTCCTCAAATGATAATGGTTGTTCATTCATGTTTGTAAATAAAAATCTTGGTTGATTAATTTGGGTAGCTGGCATAGTTTCTTCTACCTGTTTCCTGGCTGTGTATATGATTCCACAGAGAGCCTAGAGGGAAAGCCATGTCCAGCCAGGACCTACATCGCCTTCTAGACCAAGAGTCTGGAGGTCCAGCCCAGTCCTTGCTTGGCTGTCAGGATGGTCAGGGGACCCTAACCACTTAGAGAGTAGCCCCACCATGGGTGAGACTCCCTCAGAGGAAAGAGCTGGCCTCTCCCTAGACGTCACAAGGCCATGGGACACCAAGGTACTATTAGGAGTTAAACATAGTCCTGATACCACCTTTTTCTCATTTTACTGTTCTCTGCTATTAGGAACTCGTACCTTATGCTCTGGAGTTCCATCAGGGTATTTGGGTCTTTGGTAGTGTTAGTAGCACACCTGTTCTATTTCTGACACCTGCCTGGCATGCAGGTTCCTTCAGGTCACTGAGCTCATTCAAGGGCATGGCCCTTCAAGTAGACAGAATCAGGGAGGGTTTCTTGGGGGTCTGGAGTGGAGGTGGGGACCTGCTTATGAACAATTGGTGGGAAATCTCTGACCATAATGGAATTGACTCTTTCATGAATAAATGGATAATGCTTGTGTTATCTTCCTTTGCAATCCTATTACTTCTTTACAATAAGGTCAAAATAGAGGATTATTTTTGAATACTTAAACCTTAGAATTACAACATTTTGCATATTAGAACTAGAAAGAGTTAACTGAGAAAATAAGACCTTAAAGTACAATTGTTTTTACATTTTAAGCTAAATAAAGTGCCATCTTTAGCAAGAATGGAGAAAATAAGGCAAAAAGAAATAGCTAGCCTGAAGTTTCAATGCAAACCATATGCTTTTTCTGGGGCAGAAAGCCCCCAAATGGTCACAAGAGTGTATGTATGTCTATGAGTCCCTGGAGCCAACGCCACCATGGGGATGGGCACCAATGAGGAGTTTATCTTTCTGGGGCCACAAAGCGAGAACTAGGGTAATGAGTCAATCACAGGCCGTGGTGCAGAAACCAACAGAATCGGGTGCAGCTTGGCTGGCAATAAGAGTCCCTCAGCTGCTGTAAATTAAGTGTGCTGGATCCGGACTTCTGGAGCGAAACTACAAACTGTGAGCTGGCCTGATGACGGTCACAGTGAACAACTGAGAACATCAGCTGGCGCTGGCACTGCTTAGTTCCCTTCCTAAATCTACTGTCTATGGTTTCTCCTATGTTAATGGGTAATCAAAAGTGAATTATGTATATAATGGTTAGTAACAGATATTTAGGGTCACTAGGGGTTCCTGTTACAGAAACTGTCAGCCATTTGTTAGCTGACCAGAAAAATGTGTAGTTTACAATCTCGATGGCGGTGGCCTCTGTTCTGCAAATAATGCAAGACCTGGGTAGAAGTCCGTACAGAAACCAAGTGTGTGGCCACCAGCAGTGATGACACTTGGGCCTGAGGCTACGTCGCATACCACGAGGGTCCAAAAGGCTGCCATTTACACTGGGAGCAGAGCACCTGTGAGACTGCCATTCTGATTTTTGTTAAAGACGACGACTCTTGAGCTGACAGGGAAGTGAATGAAGCCAGCAGGGCAGCAAGGCGTGGGCTCTTCCTGGCCTGGGCCCCACCTCGTCCTCCTGTGTGGCCACTAACCCCAGCCAGGTCCCTTCATGCCAGCGCCTCTGGCCAAAAGACTTCCTTCTTGGAACTCAACCTTGGGGTTTTACAACACTGACTTTGGGGAAGAGCCTGAGCACTCTAGTCCAGAGTGACGAGTGTGATGTTGGCGGCCTGGCCTAGGGGAGCACCCATCACGCAGACCCAGGGACGCAGGCGGGATTCTCACCCAGACTCCACATTCCTGAGGCAATACAGGGCTGGATGTATTGAGTTCTATAGTTTCCACCCCACCAACAGGCCACGGGGGTGACAGGAAAAGGGTCTCTGACTTGACTTTGGATGCAGGAAGGAGGAGGCCAAGCAAGGTGGGGACACACGCCCAGCCAGCAGGGCAGATGACTGTTCTGCGTGTGCTCAGGGTGGGGTGGTGCAGGGGCTGCAGCTCGCCCCACTGTGAGGAGTGACGGAGGGAGTGTGTATATGCCCAGGACATGGACTGAGAACAACACTCCATCAAGTATAACAACTTATTTCTGAAAAATATTCAACGATGTCAGTAAGTAGCTACTTCTCCACTAAAGACCCCCACAGAGAGAATTTCTGAAAAACAACAAGCAAACCGCGTCCACGGAATTAAAGAGTTTAGAAGGCACTTCCATGTCGCCCGGGTGGCCTCCCACCAGAAGCTGCCGTCATACCAGCGTGAGCACTTCCTGCACCTTCCCATCAGGAAGCTCTTCCCAAGGCCGTTCCAGGCCTCGGGCCCTCCTCGCCCACTCCTCACACCTGCCCTCTCTCGTGTGCTTAAGGCCGAGAGGCAGACGTCAGCTCCCCCAACCACGATGAGCAGGTACGTGGCTTTCCACGGGCGGAAGGTGCGCGGGTCTCGCCTGGCAGGCCAGCAGCACCCCTGCTTTCTTTCGGCCACACGCTCAGCCACTGCCTTCCCAGGGGCCCCACACTGACTGGACTCACAAGAACCCATTCACTCCCTCGGCGCTGCCCTGGCAGTCATGCTCTGTGTCCACGCTGGCAGCCCGGCCGGCCATGACCCCGGAGCCCTGGGAAGGTTCAGACCGTGGCCTTTCTCCCTGAGGTCTCGGCATGCACCTGGATGGCAGCCCGGCCAGCACAGAAGCTCAGACTCAGGGTCAGACAGATGTGAATCAGAAGCCAGAACTGTTCTGAAGCTTGCAGGTGTCAGATCGGAAACTAATCGGGAAAGAAGATACAAGAGTTCAAGAGGCTTCCACGTCCGAAACACCAGGGAAGGGCGTCAAGCATGTGCTCTTGGCCCCACGGAGGCAGCTCACCACTGATAAGTTCTTTCTTCTCGTAAAAATCTACTTTCTATGCTGGAAGGAAAATGATATCCTTCTCATCTGTCCTTGGCACAAAAGAAGCCAGCCCAGCACGGCACCTGCTGCTGAAGTCCACCTGGGTCCGCTCTGGTCTTTGCTTAACGGGCTGTTCCCTGCACGGTCCAGCTGGCTACCCTGTTCCTCCCTGGGGATGCCGCACACCTGTGGGCTGCCACGCCATCATTCTCCCTGAACGCAGGAATCACCTGTGATAAAATGGGAGGTGAAAGGGCAGGACCAACACCATGAACTGTAAGAAAATACACGCGCACCACATATGCACGTGACCTGAAGGAGACAACCTCCAACATCCCGGTTGTTCCACGGTCCAGGTCCCTCGTTAAATGGAAGACTTCCCTCCCAAGAAAGTTTGAAGGGCTTTGCTGTGGGGCCCGTTTTACAGGAGTGTGACCTCCCAAACATAAGACGTCAGCACCCTCTGCTCTAGACTCCCCCTGCTTGCGTCCCTCTGTCCGTGACAATACCCGCCATATCCTCTGCCTTAGACTGCAATGTGGCCCAGCAGCATCCATGCCTCCTGCCTGCTGGTGCCTGTGGCTCTCCCAGCATGCGCTGCACCACCCCAGCTGACCGCCACAGACCGAAGACATCTTCTCCAAGGCTGCTTGCTGCAAGGACTTGAGCTCTCTTCAAGGAAAAACACCACCGCGGCTTCTAAAATAAAGCATCATCCGAAGTAAAATATCTCGAGTAGTTTGCATTTTGAGACAGACTTTGCTGGCAGAGTGATGCTATCCAGTGGCTCAGCATTCGAGAACTACTCTGCGTCCCGAAACCCCGGTGCTGCCCCTGTATTTCACAGAATTCCCGCACACTTGTCCAGAAGGATCATGCAGGGCACCGGCCCAGCCCCGTCACGGGGAAGACCGGGAAACCGGGCTGTCAAAGCCACAGCACAGCCACGAGACCACCCGGCTCCTCGGCAGGCCCTCGGCACCCACGAGCACGCATCCACCAAAATCGCATGACAGTGGAAGTGATGCTGGGGAGAGGGGCATGAAGAGTAGACTCTTTTACTTTGCTACGGACTCGGTCTTCGTAACAAATACACAGAGGACGACTTCAGGGTCTCTACCTCGCAAATGCTGTTTTCGCTATCTTTTCATAGGTGTATGCGCACTCATCTACACACCCTACGGCAAAAACGCACCTGACTATATAAAATCAATGCACAGAAGTCAGTGGCATTCCTATACACCAACAACAAGACAGAAAAAAGAGAAATTAAGGAGTTGATCCCATTTACAATTGCACCCAAAACCATAAGATACCTAGGAATAAATCTAACCAAAGAGGCAAAGGATCTGTACTCAGAAAACTATAAAATACTCATGAAAGAAATTGAGGAAGACACAAAGAAATGGAAAAACGTTCCATGCTCATGGATTGGAAGAACAAATATTGTGAAGATGTCAATGCTACCTAGAGCAATCTACACATTCAATGCAATCCCCATCAAAATACCATCCACTTTTTTCAAAGAAATGGAACAAATAATCGTAAAATTTGTATGGAACCAGAAAAGACCCCGCATAGCCAGAGGAATGTTGAAAAAGAAAAGCAAAGCTGGCGGCATCACAATTCCGGACTTCCAGCTCTATTACAAAGCTGTCATCATCAAGACAGTATGGTACTGGCACAAAAACAGACAGATCGATCAATGGAACAGAATAGAGAGCCCAGAAATGGACCCTCAACTCTATGGTCAACTCATCTTTGACAAAGCAGGAAAGAATGTCCAATGGAAAAAAGACAGTCTCTTCAACAAATGGTGTTGGGAAAATTGGATAGCCACATGCAAAAGAATGAAACGGGACCATTTCCTTACACCACACACAAAAATAGACTCCAAATGGTTGAAAGACCTCAATGTGAGACAGGAGTCCATCAAAATCCTAAAGGAGAATACAGGCAGCAACCTCTTCAACCTCAGCTGCAGCAACTTCTTCCTAGAAACATCGCCAAAGGCAAGGGAAGCAAGGGCAAAAATGAACTCTTGGGACTACATCAAGATAAAAAGCTTTTGCAAAGCAAAGGAAACAGTCAACAAAACCAAAAGACAACCGACAGAATTGGAGATATTTGCAAATGACATATCAGATAAAGGGCTAGTATCTAAAATCTATAAAGAACTCAGCAAACTCAACACCCAAAGAACAAAGAATCCAATCAAGAAACGGGCAGAAGACATGAACAGACATTTTTCCAAAGAAGACATCCAAATGGCCAACAGACACATGAAAAAGTGCTCAATATCGCTCAGCATCAGGGAAATCCAAATCAAAACCTCAATGAGATACCACCTCACACCAGTCAGAATGGCTAAAATTAACAAGTCAGGAAACGACAGATGTTGGCGGGGACGCGGAGAAAGGGAACCCTCTTACACTGTTGGTGGGAATGCAAGCTGGTGCAGCCACTTTGGAAAACAGTATGGAGGTTCCTCAAAAAGTTGAAAATAGAGCTACCATATGATCCAGCAATTTCAGTACTGGGTATTTACCCCAAAGATACAAATGTAGGGATCCGAAGGGGCACGTGCACCCCAATGTTTATAGCAGCAATGTCCACAATAGCCAAACTGTGGAAAGAGTCAAGATGTCCATCAACAGATGAATGGATAAGAAGATGTGGTCTATATATACAATGGAATATTATGCAGCCATCAAAAGGAATGAGATCTTGCCATTTGCAATGACGTGGATGGAACTGGAGGGTATTATGCTGAGCGAAATAAGTCAAACAGAGAAAGACATGTATCATATGACCTCACTGATATGAGGAATTCTTAATCACAGGAAACAAACTGAGGGTTGCTGGAGTGGGGGGTGGGATGGGAGGGATAGGGTGACTGGGTGATAGACACTGGGGAGGGTATGTGCTCTGGTAAGCGCTGTGAATTGTGCAAGACTGTTGAATCTCAGATCTGTACCTCTGAAACAAATAATGCAATATATGTTAAGAGAAAAAAAAAAAAAAGAAGAAGATAGCAGGAGGGGAAGAATGAAGGTGGGGGGAATTGGAGGGGTAGACAAACCATGAGAGACGATGGACTCTGAAAAACAAACTGAGGGTTCTAGAGGGGAGGGGGGTGGGAGGATGGGTTAGCCTGGTGGTGAGTATTGAGGAGGGCACGTTCTGCATGGAGCACTGGGTGTTATGCACAAACAATGAATCATGGAACACTACATCTAAAACTAATGATGTAATGTATGGGGATTAACATAACAATTTAAAAAAAAAACGCACCTGACTTGTATAAGTGAGCTTCCCTTTCAGTATCGTACAACATTCCCCCAGCGACATGACCTGTCTTTGCACACATTAGCCCTGGACGCAACACGAGCCAGCACGGCGCTGGTCCAGCGACATCGGAGGGCCTCTCCTGCACCAGGCACGAGACGGCTTGCAGCCAGAACGAAACAGACCACGGGGGCCACGCAGGGAGCGCTGTTTTCTGCATCATGGGAAGCTCGTGTTCTAACACGACAGGATACTTACGCTATCTCCTCTCTCCCAGTGGAGGCGCCATGCCTGTGGACGCTCAGCGGCAATCACTCACTATCAAGCGTTAGCAGAGAAGGTATTTTTTCGTAAAAAATAACGCTTACATTTAGGGAGCTGTAAAATGTGATCAGGAACAACCACTGGTTTTCTCCGTTTTGCACACTTTCTGTGCTCTAACAGACATGCCTTCACCTAAAATGCCACGCTGCTCTTCTCCAGGTAAAGGCGGGCTAGTAGCCAAGCACCCAGACAAGGCAGTGCGCACACACACGCCAAAAACACACGCTTTAGTCTGGATTATGGTTTTAGTTCTGAGCTTTAAAAAAGCGAGTAAAACGATATTTTCAAAAGGATAAAAATACCTTCACTGTGTTCTTTAAAGAGGGGTGAACTGAGAAGTTAGGACCTTGCATTCAAGAGTCCTTGCTCCCTCTGAGATGCTAAAGGGGACACAGCAAACGAACCAGTGACCACAGGCACTCAGGGCCGGTGCGAGGCACCACCCCATCGCCGACCCATCCTGGGTGCGCACAACTCCATCCCCAACCTCCCTCTGAGGCGGCAGCCCAGCACAGATGACCAGCCCCGCTCCATCCTGCACAGCTGACGCCCGCAGACTTTCCGTGGCATCTGTGAGTCTCTCCCACTGACACAGGACTTGAAGATAAACATACAAGGGAAAGAAAAACAGGCGGGTGCCAAGTCTGGGCAGTAACTCATCTATAAAAGGCAAGGTTTTTGATCAGTAAAGAGATGAACTGTATGAGGACCCACCTGAGCGGCCCAGAGGCCCTACAACATGGCCTCTCGCCCTCTGCTCTGACAGACAGTGGCTTCCCTACGGCGTTCCCACGTGTGAGACTCTAATACGACCCAGCAGGGTTATCTGAGCACCGAGTGCGAGGCCCCAACACGGCCCAGCAGGGTTATCTGAGCACCAAATGCGAGGCCCCGACGCAGCCCAGCAGGGTTATCTGAGCACTGAGTGGGAGACCCGGATATGGCC